>NC_092049.1:22356077-22666508 GCF_003086295.3 Arachis hypogaea
TAGAAAAGATATTTTGCAATAACTTTTTTGAAAAAGGTAAGATAAGAAGATATTTTTGAAAAGATATGATAGAAATTAGTTTTTGAAAAAGATTTGATTTTTAAAATCTCAATTAATGACTTGATTCACAAGAAATCACAAGATATGATTCTAGAACTTAAAGTTTGAATCTTTCTTAACAAGTAAGTAACAAACTTGAAATTTTTTAATCAAAACATTAATTGATGATGTTATTTTCGAAAATATGATGTAAAATTAAGAAAAATATTTTTGAAAAATATTTTTGAAATTTTCAAAAATAACTAAAAAAATTGAAAAAAGATTTGATTTTTGAAAAAGATTTTGAAAAAGATAAGATTTTTTTTTAAATTGAAAATTTGATTTGACTTATAAAAACAACTAGATTTTAAAATTTTTTTGAAAAAGTCAAATCTAATTTTCGAAATTTTAAGAGAGAAAAAGGGAAAGATATTTTTTTGATTTTTGAATTTTTATGATGAGAGAGAAAAAACAAGAAAAATGATGCAATGCATGAAAGTTATGGATCAAAACAATGAATGCATGCAAGAATGCTATGAATGTCAAGATGAACACCAAGAATACTATGAAGATCATGATGAACATCAAGAACACATTTTTGAAAAATTTTTAATGCAAAGAAAACATGCAAGACACCAAACTTAGAATTCTTTAATGCTTAGACATAAAGAATTCAGGAATGCATATGAAAAACAAGAAAAGACACAAAACATGCAAATGCAAAGATCAAACAAGAAGACTTACCAAGAACAACTTGAAGATCATGAAGAACACTATAAATGCATGAATTTTTTCGAAAAATGCAAGATGAACATGCAATTGACACCAAACTTATAACATGACTCAAGACTCAAACAAGAAACACAAAAAATATTTTTGATTTTTATGATTTTCTAATTTTTTTGTATTTTTTCGAAAATTATTTGAAAAACAAAAATAAGGATTCCAAAATTTTTAATATGAATTCCAGGAATCTAGCATTCTTAGTCTAAAGCTCCAATCTGAGGGTTAGACATGGCTTAATAGCTAGCCAAGCTTTAGTAAAAATATGAGTGTAATTCATTCAATTTTTAAGCCAAAACCTCTGTCCAAAAGAATTTAGACATGGTTTTATAGCCAGCATGCTTCAACATGCTTCATGAAACTCTAGAATTCATTCTTAAAAATTCTGAAGAAAAATATATTTTTGAAAACATTTTTATTTTAAAATTTTTTTGAAAACAAAGGAGAAATCTTTTTTGAAAGATTTTTGAAAACTTTTTGAAAAGAAAACGAAAAGAAAGTTACCCAATCTGAGCAACAAGATGAACCGTCAGTTGTTCAAACTCGAACAATCCCCGGCAACGGCGCCAAACACTTGGTATGCGAAATTGTCACTCAGGTTGTGAATTATTGTTCGAAATTGATTCCCTGGCGATGGCACCAAAAACGGATGCACAGAACCATGGTCTAAACATATCTTCACAACTTCGCATAACTAACCAGCAAGTGCACTGGGTCGTCCAAGTAATAAACCTTACGTGAGTAAGGGTCGATCCCACGGAGATTGTTGGTATGAAGCAAGCTATGGTCACCTTGTAAATCTCAGTCAGGCGGATATAAAATAGTTATGGAGTTTTCGAAATTAATACTAAAATAAGGATAGAAATACTTATGTAAATCATTGGTGAGAATTTCAGATAAGCGTATGGAGATGCATTCATTCCTCTGAACCTCTGCTTTCCTGCTGTCTTCATCCAATCCGTCTTACTCCTTTCTATGGCTGGCTTTATGTAAGGATGTCACCAGTGCCAATGGCTACTTTCAATCCTCTCGGGAAAATGGTCCAAATGCTCTGTCACAGCACGGCTAATCGTCTGGAGGCATCACCCTTGTCGTTGGTTGCATCTTATTCCTCTCTGTGAAAATGGTCCGATGCGCTGTCACTGCATGGCTATTCATCTTGGAGGTTCTCGATCATACTGGAATAGAATTTACTATCCTTTTGCGTCTGTCACTACGCCCAGCACTCGCGAGTTTGGAGTTCGTCACAGTCATTCAATCCCAGTGTCCTACTCGGAATACCACGGACAAGGTTTAGACTTTCCGGACTCTCATGAATGCCGCCATCAATCTAGCTTATACCACGAAGATTCTGATTAAAAGATCTAAGAGATACTCATTCAATCTAATGTAGAACGGGTATGGTTGTCAGGCACGCGTTCATAGGGAATGATGATGATTGTCACGTTCATCACATTCAGGTTGAAGTGCGAATGAATATCTTAGAAGCGAAATAAGATGAATTGAATAGAAAACAGTAGTACTTTGCATTAATCTTTGAGGAACAGCAGAGCTCCACACCTTAATCTATGGAGTGCAGAGACTCTACCGTTGAAAATACATAAGTAATGAAGGTCCAGGCATGGCCGAATGGCCAGCCCCTAAACGTGATCAATAGATCAAAAGATAATCCAAAGATGTCTAATATAATAGTAAAAGGTCCTATTTATAATAAACTAGCTACTAGGGTTTACAGAAGTAAGTAATTGATGCATAAATCCACTTCCGGGGCCCACTTGGTGTGTGCTTGGGCTGAGCTTGAAGTCTACACGTGGAGAGGTCATTCTTGGAGTTGAACGCCAGCTTTTGTGCCAGTTTGGGCGTTGAACTCCACTTTGCAACTTGTTTCTGGCGCTGGACGCCAGAATTGGGCAGAGAGCTGGCGTTGAACGCTAGTTTGCGTCATCTAAACTTGGACAAAGTATGGACTATTATATATTGCTGGAAAGCCCTGGATGTCTACTTTCCAACTCAATTGAAAGCGCGCTATTTTGAGTTTTGTAACTCCAGAAAATCCATTTTGAGTGCAGGGAGGTCAGAATCCAACAACATCAACAGTCCTTCTTCAACCTCTGAATCTGATTTTTGCTCAAGTCCCTCAATTTCAGCCAGAAAATACCTGAAATCACAGAAAAACACACAAACTCATAGTAAATCCAGAAATGTGAATTTAACATAAAAACTAATGAAAACATCCCTAAAAGTAACTAGATTCTACTAAAAATATACTAAAAACAATGCCAAAAAGCGTATAAATTATCCGCTCATCACGTCCTCCTCCTCCACTGCCGGCTCAGGTGAATCCGCAAGGGCCAGGCCAGGGTCTCCTCTCTCAAGCTTCACCGCCAACCACCAAAAATGTCGCGCGTTACGGCGCTTGTTGCGGCGAACCTCATGCAGAAGCTCCTGGAGCAAATCATAAATAGGCCGGGTGGAAGATGTAGGAGTTGATGATGGTGGTGGCGCTGATGATGATGATGGCTCTACTGTCTTCCTCTTCTTGGTGCTCTTCTTTGCCGACTCCTCCCACTCCCCGAATGGCAGAAATTGGGGGCCACTCGGAACTCTGAGCATATGGTTATCCGGCCTCCTCTCCACTCCAGCTACCGTGGCTAATCTCATAATGAGTGCTGGGAAGGGAATATTGAATTTCTACTGCTGGTTCACCTTTAACATCGAATTTTTTATCAGAGGTAAAATTGCTATTTTCTTACCCTCTAAGATAGCCCAAGAAAGCACAGCTACGCGGACTCTGATGTGGGTGGCATGGGTACTAGGCAACAGATAATCGATGACTGTCTGCTGCCATATCCTCGCCTCGGCCGTGAGGTCGAAGCATGTAATACTGATGGGGGTGGCTTTTTTCCCTAAACTGTACTCCCAACGGGCATCAAGATGGCCAATCTTCTTCAGAATAGTATCCAATGGGATTGTGCCCTTGATCACATCCACCTTTATCTTCGGATAGGCATCTTGGCTAGGCGGTATGTATGGAAGCTACAGGAGGGCCTCAAACGCCTGAGTTGAGGTATTTAACTGTCGTCTTCTAAGAAACACTGTCTCTGCGTCTCCACTCAAAAGATTTCCATAAAATTCCTGTACAATGGGCTCATTAATCTCCATTGGATCTTGCTCAATGAAGGTCCATTGGTAGTAAGCTATGTGGTCATGGATGACACCCGCAAACCTCTGCGAAATGTTCAGTTTCCGCACCCAATATATGGCCTTTCCCTCAAGGCGGTGAAATTGACGTTAGGCGATCTCATTGGCAAAGGTATTTGGCTTGTCAGAAGGACCAGGGAGACTGCCGGTTGGAGCCAATGATGATGCCGGCTCCTTGGCTTTAGGGCGCATCCTGAAAAAGAATGAATGGAGTACAATTTAGAATCATAAGGTAAATGGTATAAGAAAGCAAAAGAGGAAGTAATAACAATGTAAACTTGGAGCCAATAACAGTAATTGAACACTTAATTGAGGAAATCATCATAAAAGTGTGGTATAATCAAGAAAAATCAATGTGCTCCTCAATTAAGTAGCCTAAGGTTGCAAGTAACGAATGAGCAACAATTAAAGTACACACAAGCTTAGGCAATCACATTAAGAGTGGATTGAATTTTTAAAAGAGTGGATAGTGAAATTATGTCCGTGAATATGCAAGGTTATATAAAAATTGACATAACCAATAATATCCAACTCAACAGTGATCAACTTACTTATTCATCCAAAAGTAATAAAATAATCACATGGACAAGGTACTTGTTGCAAAAAGTGACAAGCTTGATAAAATCAAGTCAAGTCACTCAAACAAATACAAGCATTAAAGAACAAGTACTTGTTATGTGATTAAATGTTTTTGAAAAATCAAGATGAACAAGCAACTCAAGTCAACTCACTATGTTCAATATGTACTTATCAACAATGCACCAAATAAGTGACCAAAGTTAAATTGTTAAACCAATTTGGTACTAGTAACTCAAAGTAACAAATAAGTACCTTATTGAATTTCAATCACAAATAACATCAAAGTTATCTCAAATTGCACAATTCATGATTAGAATGCCAAATAAGGACAAAGTTTAAGACATATGGCGGCCAAAACACATGAATTAAACAAAAAAAATCTTTCAGGAATTATGTCGAACAGTTGGTGTGCAGTTAAGAAGCTTATGAATTTTAATCCAATTCAAGCAATCAGCAATAACACTTGAAATCAACATAATAATAAACAATTAGCTAATCTAACCTAACCTAGTTACTAAAATCATAATGAAAATTCAATTAAAGATGACCAAAATAAGCATGAAATAGGGCAAAAAATGGAACATGCGTTGATGATGTACGCAGAATGGAGGGAGAGGGGTGGGTAGGGAGCAGTTGTAGCGTAGGGATTGCTGCCGCTGGGATTATGGCGGAGCTGTGTCACCGGAGTCAGAACATGCGACTGACTGGGAGTAGAGCAGATGGGCTAAAAGATGGGGAGAAAGAAGAAAGAAAAGAAGAGGTGGTTGCGGCATGGTGATTGCTGGCGGCAGCAAGGGTCGCCGGCAAGAAGGGAAGGTGAAGTGGTTGGATGATAGTGTTTTGGTTGGGGGAGTGAACGAAGAAGAGAAAAGTAGAATGGGGGTGGGTAAGGCGCAATAAGGGTTCGGATTGAATTCATGCTCAAAACACATTTTGTAGGTACGCACAAAGTAGTGTGGGTACGCACACTAGGCATAAATCAGAGGATGTGCGCACGCACAAGCGTGTGCCTACGCACCCAGCAGGAAGACAATTAAGGTGTGTGCGTACACACAATTTATTGAAGAAGGGGCCTGTGTGCGTACAAATAGATGAGTGCGTACACACAAAGGCTTTTGTTTTTTTTAATACGAAATAGGGCCATGTGTGCACACACATAGGTCTGTGCGTGCGCACCCAGCAGGGAGAAAAAATTGGAGTGTGCGTGCACAACTATGCATGTGTACGCACATATCAATAAAGATGGGTCTTTTGTGCGTACGCACAGGAGTGTGCCCACTGATAAGCGGATATTTTATACGCTTTTTTACATCACTTTCATATAGTTTTTAGTAATTTTTATTTAGTTTTTATTAAGTTTTTATAGGTTTTAGTGTTAAATTCATATTTTTGGATTCTACTATGAGTTTTTTGTTTTTGAAAAATTTCAGGTATTTTCTGACTGAAATTGAGGAGCTGGAGCAAAAGTCTGATTCAGAGACAGAAAAAGCACTGCAGATGCTGTCTAGATCTGACCTGCCTACATTTGGAAGAGCTTTTCTAAAGCTATAGAAGTTCAAATGGAGCGCTTTAAATGGCTATGGAAAGCTGACTTCCAGAGCTTTCCAAAAATATATAATAGTCTATAGTTTGCTTTGGATTAGAAGGCCCAAAACTGGTGTCCAACGCCAGCTTCCTGCCCCCTTCCAGGCGTCCAGCACCCAAAGTGCAGAGCTCGGCGTCCAAAGGCCCAGAGAGGACCCCCTAGCTGGCGTTCCACATCCAAAAGACCTCATAGCACATGGATCTCATCAAAGCTCGGCCCAAACACTTACCAAGTGGGCCCTAGAAGTAGATTTTAGCACTAAAAATACTGTTGTACCCTTACTAGTCATTAGCTTAGTATTTAAGGGATTTTATTCATGTCATTCAGAGAACGAACATCACTTTTCTCATTATTCACGATCTTCCATTGTTTTTACTTTCAGTATGAGTTTCTAAACCTCCTAGGTTGAGGGGAGGAGCCCTGCTAAGTCCTATGAATTAATAAAAGTACTATTGTTTATTCTTCGATCCGTGTTTGATCTATCTCTAAGATGTATATTCCAATCTTCATCGTGGTGAGCAGGATGATCTGACAAATTAGCTCTGTTTATCACATTAAGATGAATGTGCCTGACAAACACTCGCATCTACTTGGGTTCGTGTGAGTTCCTGGAAGAAAAGCACGAGCCAACAACTATGTTTATACATCTCTCAGACGGTTAATCCACGATTTCGTTGGGGACTTCTCGAGACACCAGTTCAGCCAATCTGCGGGGAGATTAGGGTCTCCATGGTATAGGCTAGAATCCAATGAAGCAGCGTTCTCTGATCCGGAAGATTCGACCTTGTCTGTGGTGTTTTGAGTAGGATCGCCAAGAGAATGGATTGCTATGTGCTTCACCCTTCGTCAGATTAGTAACCTCGGCCAATGGCCATGGCCATGTTCAACCTGTAGCAGAGGAGATCAATGACCACGGACAATGGCTTTGATCACTTACAGCCTGCCATAGAAGAAGATCATTCACAAGCAAAGAAGACAATAGTACCAGAGTTACTTCAGAAAGACAAAGCAACTCTGACTCTCAACTCTATTCCTATCCTTATTTCAACTTAACATCCAAATGTTTGATATAACAAGTACTTATACAAAGTTCCAAGCATAAACCTTCTGATTCCGCCTGACTAAGACCTGCAAGACAACCATAAGCTTGGTTCAAGCCACAATCCTCGTGGGATCGACTCTGACTCGCTCAGGTATTACTTGGACGACCCAGTGCACTTGCTGGTACTGCTGCTGTTGTACGAAATCGTGTAGGTTTTGCGTACACGCGCACCCAAAATCATATATTTTTCAAAAGAATCTTATCTTTTTCAAAACTTATCATATCTTTTTCAAAATTTAAAAATCTTATCTTATCTTTTTCAAATTTCAAATTTTTAAAATTAAATCTTTTTCAAAATCAATTTTCTAATCTTATCTTTTTGTTTCTTATCTTATCTCTTCTAATTTCTAATTTTTAAATCAGATCTTTTTCAAAATCAAATTTCAAAATCTTATCTTTTTCTAATTTCAAATTCTAATTTCAAAATCTTTTCTTATCTTACTTCTTATCTTATTTTAAATTTAAATCTTTTCTTATCTTATCTTTTATTTTCATTTTTTGTTTTTATCTTTCCTTAATTAATATCTTTTCTTCTCTCTCATCGTTTTCAAAATCACCTAACTAACTCTCTCTTCTCAAATTTCCAAAAACTACTTCTTATCTTCTCTCTCTTGTTTTTCAAAACCACCTAACTAACTCTTCCTTCCTTAATTTTCGAAAATATCTCTCTTCTTCTCTCTCATCTTTTTTAAAACTTCCTAACTAACTCTCTCCTCTCTTAATTTTTGAAAATTTCTTCTTCTCTTCCCTCCTCTATTTTCGAAAATTTAGCAATTAAAATTCAAATATTTTAAAATTAAATTAACTTAAATTTTGAAATAATTAATTAATTAATTAATAAAAATAAAAATATTTAATTCTTATTTACTTTTTCTATTTATACACCTTCTCTTCTCATCTCTATTCATTCAACTCTACTCCCTTACCTAGCTCTAGCTTAACTTCTTTATCTGCATTTCTTTCTTCTTAACATCTCACTTGGAGCTTCTTGCCAATTGGTACAGAAAGCTTTCTTGTGATTTCTTTTCTTTTTATTTACTCTTATCTACTATATCCAAGGTATTTTTTCTCTACTTATTTTATTTTTATTTTCTTTCTTCTTCTTCTTTCTTCTGTTTTGACTTTAAGGAGGAGCTTCTTGCCAATTGGCATAAAAAACTTTCTTCCTTTCCATCTTTTTCTTGGCTTCTCGTTTTTGACCAGGAACAGGGATAAAGAATCCCTCTTGACTCCTGATACTGAACCTGAGAATACTCTGAGGAGGCGTTTACAACTAACTAAAGCACAACACTCCGGAAGAGACCTTTCAGAAAGTTTTGAACAAGAAAAGAAGGATATGACCGAACCACAAGAGGAGCCTAGAAAGGTCCTTGGTGACTTCACCATGCCTACCTCTGACTTTTATGGCAAAAGCATTGCTGTACCTGCTATTGGAGCTAACAATTTTGAGCTTAAGCCTCAGTTAGTCTCTCTTCTGCAGCACAACTGCAAGTTCCATGGACTTCCACTGGAAGATCCACATCAGTTCTTAGCAGAATTCTTATAGATCTATGATACTGTAAAGACTAATGGAGTTGATCTTGAAGTCTATAAGCTGATGCTTTTTCCCTTTGCTTTAAGAGACAAAGCTAAGTTTTAGTTGGATGCCCAACCAAGAGAGAGTCTTGACTCTTGGGAAAAGCTAGTTAATGCTTTTCTGGCTAAGTTCTTTCCTCCTCAAAGGATGAGCAAGATTAGAGTAGAAGTTCAAACCTTCAGACAAAGAGAAGGTGAATCCCTCTATGAAGCTTGAGAAGATACAAGCAACTGATCAGTTGATGTCCTCCTGAAATGCTCTCAAAATGGTCCCTCATAGGCGTGTTCTATGATGGCTTATCTGAGATGTCCAAAATTTCATTGGATAGCTCTGCAGGTGGATCTCTCCACTTGAAGAAAACACCTACAGAAGCAAGAGAGCTTATTGAGATGGTTGCAAAAAATCAAATCACGTACACCTCTGAAAAGAATCTTGTAAACCATGGAATCTCTCAGAAGAAAGGAGTTCATGAAGTTGAGACTCTAAATGCCATCCTGGCTCAGAATAAGATCTTGACCCAACCGATCAACATGATTTCTCAACATCTCATTGGGAAGCAAATTGCACCTAGCAGTAATCAGGAAGCTTCTTGATGAGTCCATATTATTCGGTATTTTGGTTTGATTTAAGTGAATTTCATCATATAAACCCACATTTATTCATCCAAATAGCATGTTTTTGTGTTTTCTTTCTAAATTGTGCCTAAATGTGAAAACATGCTATTTTGTGCTTAAATTAGTGATTTTAATCCCACTTTTATGCTATTCGATGCCATGACATATTTGTTGAGTGATTTTAGGTCCTAGAGGCAAGTTTGGCAAGGCAAAAGTGGAAGGAAGCATGTACAAAAGGAGAAAACATGAAGAAAATAAAGGAGAAGCACACATTGGAGTGTGTGTACACACAACCCCCTGTGCGTACGCACAAGAGCCACAAAACCATGTGTGCGTACGCACAACATCCTGTGCGTACGCACAAGAATAAAATCATCATGTGTGCATACGCACACGTCCCTGCGCATGACTTATTTATTGCAAATCGCTAGGGGCGATTTTTGGGCCTCCAGGGCCCAATTTTGGGACTTTCTGAAGCTGATTGAGTGCTATATGAAAGAAGGCCTCACTCCATGTGAAGGGGGGAGAAATTAGGATTAGATTTTAGTCATGTAGTTCATTTTCTAGAGAGAGAAGCTCCCCCTTCTCTCTAGAATTAGGTTAGGTTTAGTTTAATTTTCTTTAATTTCAGCATTTAATTCTTGTTTTAGTGTAGTTTCATTTATGTTTCTATGCTTTCTTGTCTCTATCTTCTTCATCTCTTTTGTTAATTTCTCTTTTATGTCACTTTTCATTTTATGAACACTCTTGTATTTCTTTAATTTTTAATTAATGCAATGTATGTTTTATATTCATTTATTGCTTTCTTTAGTTGTTGTTATGATTTTCTTGTTTTGGTAGTTTTAGATTTTATTTTAATGTAATTTAATATTATTTTATTTTCATGCACACCAAGCATTTGATGAAATGCTTGGCTTAGTCTTTATTTAGTTTTTCTTCACTCTTGGCTTAGAATTGATGACTTTGGTGATCCTTGAGTCATTGATGTCCATTCTTGTTTGATATATTATAGTAGTTAGTTGATTTGGTCTCCCTTGACTCTATGTGACCCCTTAGTGTTGACATAGGACTTAGGGATTGAAATTAACTATGCCTATTTGACTTATCTTCGATGTAAGGTTGACTAAGTAGGATTAACTCTTCATAATCATCATATGTTTGTGGTCAATGACTAGGATAGGTAGCCTTACCCTTCAATTACTTGCCAAGAGATTTCTTGAATTTTAAGTTTCCTTTCCTTGCATTTAATTGCTTTGAATTTTATTGCTTTGACTCTTAATTCCTTGCATGTTTATTTAATTGCTTTGATATCTAATTTCTTGCATGTTTAATTTTTACACTCTTGGTTGAGAAATTGGGTGTTTGGTTGGAATTGAGTTGTGGATGTCCATTCCGCATTGTGTGAGAATGGTTAATTGGTTTGGTTTCCATTGACGCTAGTCTTTCACTAAGTAATTAGTGAGTTGACTAGGACTTATGGATTGAGATCAATTATGCCTTTTGACTAATTCTCAAGGAGGATTGACTGATTTGGATTGATTCTACACAATTGTCATGTTTGTGGTCCACAACTAGGATAGGAACTTAGATTACCCATTTCTTGCCAAGAGTCCTTTAATTGCTTTGTTTTCAATTCCTTGCATGATCATTTACTTTCTTGCTATTTACATTCCTCGCATCTCTTGCCATCCCATGCTCTTTCTTAGCCAATAATTGTACACTTAGTTGCAACTCCTAGGGAAGACGACCCGGGAGCTAAATACTCTCGGTTATAATTTGTTTTGTGTTGTGACTATCTTTAGAAATTAAATTTGATGTTGGGAGTTAGTTGTTGATTTGGCTATATTTACAACGAAGTGATCCTATTTTGAGAGAAAATCTGAATCAACACCAATTCCCAACTCAACAAATTTTTGGTGCCGTTGCCGGGGAGTTGCAATGGTGCAAAGTTGTTGGTTATTGTAAATATGTTAATATATAAATAGCTTAATTTTTGGTTGTCTTTTGTTAGTATTGGAATCCCGAAGGACATTGGACATTCTAGCATTGGTGGGGAGGTCAAGCACAAGCCACCATAGCGAAGGCTCTCCCAATTGTCTAACTTAAAGACATTTAATAAAATTTCTTGGTAACTGTAATACCCGGTCTAACCGAAATTTAGTAAATAATAAGTTAAATAGGAGCGAATATGGTTGGAAGATTTGGCAATTGGAATTTGATAATTTAAATATGATATTTGGATTCAGTGAATTTTTTCGAGTCGGAAAATATAGTTTTCTGCGTAAAAGTGTGCAGTGGAATTTTGACCGGCAGTACCGGCTGAGAAATGTCTGGTACTACAACTGAGAAAATTGATAATGGGTAAATAAGATTAAGAAATGAAGAATTATAATTAGGGAATGTAGAAATATTTAAAGTGCGATTTAGAGCGCTAATCTTAAAGGTTTTGGCCCAAAATTGGGCCAATGGGCAAAAATAAGTGAACCGGGCCTAAGTGGGCCCAAGACCCAACATATATAAACATTAGTTGTGAGCATTTCAGCTCATTTTACCCTAAAAAAAAGGGTTGGGGCGCTGATTTGAGAAGAGAGAAGAGAAGAGAGAAAACCTAACTCTCTTTGATCTTCAAACCACCATAACTTGAGCTACGGAGCTCCGATTGACAAGCCGTTTGCGGCCACGCGTTGCTCTTCTCATCCTCTACAATTCTATCTAAGTTTGGTGGTGAGTATTTCATTCATCTCTGCCCAGTTTTCGAAATTCCCCACTGTTACACGTTTTTGGGTAGTTAGTGTTGAAATCTTGTGATTTTGGGTGTTTAGGGATACTCCAACATGGATTCTAAGTGGGTTCTATCCCTACTTCATATGGGCTGAGGTAAGAAGTGCTCAAACCCTTGTGATTTGTCATTTTTATGAGCCCTAGGTTGATGTATGTATGTGACATTGGTTATGTTAGTGTATTTGGTGATGTTGGTGCACAATTGGGAGATTGGTATTGCTTGAGGAGCTTTGGTAAGGCTTGGAGCTAAGGGTGGTGAAGAATTTGAAAGAAGAGGCTCAATTGGTTTGGCTACAAGAGGTACGGTTTAAGTTTCATTTAAGTACCGTGTGTTGTGATGAGAATTCCTAGGCTAGATGCCCCTAGGATTAAGTTTAGATTGTGTAAATGGTTGGTGCTAATATGCATAGTTGATATGTAATGTAAATTAATGATTGGGTTGAGAATTGTGTGACCTTGTATGCTTGGTGTATTAAGAATTTGATGTACTGGGTAATGAGTATTGATTTGTGGTTTATGCATTTAAATTGTGAAAATTGGGCCGGAGGCCGTGAATTTTGGGCCGGAGGCCGGAAAGAGGTAAGAAAGGTAAGTCGATGTGTGCATTGTATGATGGCACAAGTGATTGGATGAATTTCAGATAATGAATATATGAATGATTAGGTTGGTTATTGAATAATAAGGTTTGAGAAGTTGAAGTGTGGAATTTGGTAATTTTGGGTGAAATTATGTAGACGAGGTATGTTTGGTTTGGTTGAGATATATTATGTGATCATATATGTGATTATGATTATTGATGCCTTGATGGTATGATGATGCATTAGAGATATGTATGTTGTGATATATGCTTGGGGAATGATTAAGGTTGATTTGTGGGTGAAATCACGTGATAGTGAGTATGATATTGATTACGTATAATGATGGTTGATTGGAAATGGTATTATTGGAAATTGGGATGAGGAAGGATGTATGACATGATATTGTGTTTGTCCTTTAGCCATTTGATTGAGAAGTGTTAAAATGGTTAGATGTGGTTTTGGGAATTTTTGGTAAAGTGTCAATGTGTGAGTTGAGGATGGCTTGATGTGGATTTTGGTACATTTTGATTGATTTCAAAAAGGGTTGAAATTGGCATGTTTTGGTTGATTTTGAAAAGAGTTGAAAATGGCTTGTTTTGAAAATGGCACCTAGTGGTTTTGTATGAAAATATGGTTTTTGGGTATACTTTGACGGGACATAACTTGGACTACGGATCTCTGTTTTGTGCCAAATCTGTTTAGAAATGAAATTGGATCCGGGATGTCCATGCCGTTTGAAGAACGGGTGAAAAATGATTTAAAATGAGAAAGTTATGTCCGTCGGAAGATTGGGGGTTGAATTTGTAAATTCTGCAGCTTTTAACTTAGAAAATTTTTAGCAGAATGACCCTCCACGCGTAGGCGCACTTGGCGCGTACGCGTCGTTCTTCAAGAAGGCACTATCCACGCGTGCGCGTGGTGTGCGCGGACGCGTCGATGCACTGCACCAAATGCCCAGCTATTTTCCCGAGAGTTGTGCCAGAGTTGTGCCAGTTTTGTGCCTGGGGCGCAAGAGCACCCACGCCTACGCGTGGCTGACGCTTGCGCATCATTTGGCTATTTTTCAACCCGCGCGTCCGCACGTATGACGCTTGCGCGTCGATGAGTTTTGTGGCCATCCACGCGTGCGTGTGGAGTGCGCGTACGCGTGGTCCTGTTTTCATGCCAAAGTTGATTTTTGAGTTTTAAAAGCTAAATCTCATACTTCTAAGCCTCCGATCTCACCTCTTATGTATTAAATCATTCTGATATGCGTAGCAATGAGCTAGGGGATGTGGTAACTTGCGAGTGAAGCAAGGGGAAAAGTTATGATCAATGATGATCAAAGATGATTATATGAGATATGGAGGATGACGGTGGAAGTACCGTGTATGCCATGAGCCGGAGGGCTATATTTATTGATAAATGGCCCGTTCTTGATTGGACCATGAGCCGGATGGCTGAGTTATTGCCGGGTTACGGCAAAGCCATTATTGTTTATGGCTGAGTATAAATGCATATATGATTAATGAATGAATATGTTAAATGGATAATAATGAAAAAATATTGAAATGTGATGTGCGACCCCGGGTAGTAGGCAGTGGCGTTGTCCACTTGCTCCGGATATGAGACGGGAAAGGAGGATTATGATAAACGAGTTTAATCGTGGGGTTTTGAATAAATGTGTATTTGTGATACCTGGGTAGTAGCAAGGGTCGTGGTTCGTCCCACTTGCTCCGGGTCATTGTCTGAGGATTGATAATAATGAAGGGTGATTATGAATAAATGTTTATTTGTGATACTTGGGTAGTAGCAAGGGTTGTGGTTCGTCCCACTTGCTCCAAGTTAATGTTTGAGATTTGGTAACAATGAATGTTGATAATATGAATTGAGATTGAATGAATATATGTTTGAGATGCCTGGGTAGTAGCAAGGGTTGTGGTTCGTCCCACTTGTTCCGGGCCAATGCTTGAGATACCTGGGTAGTAGCAAGGGTTGTGGTTCGTCCCACTTGCTCCAGGTCAGAGATTGCGACGCCTGGGTAGTAGCGGCAGTAGTGGTGAATCCACTCGCTCCAGGTTGAGCTTTTAGACACCCGCTTGGGTAGTAGCCGCAGTAGTGATTATTTCACTGGCTCTGGGTTGAGCAGGCAGTAGCAAGGGGGTTGTAGCTCAAACCTACTTGCTCCGCAAGGGGTGTTTCTGTCCAATGGTTAGCTACCAGGACATGTCGGGTTAGCTATATAACCGACAGATGATATCATCAGCCATAGGGCAGGCATTCATCATTTGCATATGTTTGAATTGTTTGGGTTTGCCATTTGTCTTGGATTTCTACATCATATATGCCATGTTACCTGACTATATGCTACTTGTTCTACTTGTATCATGTTTGTGTATTACTTGCCTGTATTGCTTGTGTTTGTACAACTGAGAGGCCCCTCATGCTGGTGTCGGTGGGTGTGAGGGCTGTTCTTGATGGGATGAATTGATGATGCGATTGCATGATGATGTATTGATATAGAACTGCTGAGGCAGAACAACTGGTGATGGTTTTGCTTATGATTCTGAGTCTAATTCGTGGAAGAGTCAGCGAGTTGGGAAACATGTGAAACATGAATTGAATTTAGCACTCCCTTATGATAGTTGCCTATTCATGGATTAGCGATAACCTAGGATGAATAATTGGTGAAGAAGTTTAGGATGCTTAGTGAGTTTTTGTTGTAGTACATTGAATTTATTTGGCACTTTTACCGTACTGGGAACCCATGGGCCCGGGGTTCTCATTCCGTATATATCTCTTGTTTTTCAAATACAGGTCCAGGTGCTCAGAAGTGAGTTGTGGGTCGTCTGAGAGACGGCAAAGATCTTTATTTCCTTTACTTTGTGTTTTGATTAGAATCTCTCCACCTTTGTTTTGGAAAGTTTATATTATGCATTGAACTCTTTGAATTTGCCTATAGAGGCTCTCATGTTTCCTTCGGGAGAGATTAGGATATACTGTTGTCAACTAATTTTATAACGTACTCTAGCCGACCTAAACTTCGCGGGTCGCGACTAGTAGCTATTTACTTATGTTATATATATCTATCTGTTATCTATCTCTTAATCTCCTCTACGCCTTGTCCATATATCGTTTTCGACTTCACGGTTTATCTTTTGTTGTCGAAACGTGAGAGATACGTCTTCGCGATTTTATTTCTACTCTTTTCAGGCTTCTCGATTAATACTCCTTTCAAAATTACCTATATTTATTTATTAAAAATCCACCTGAGAGTCGTACCACCATAATATCATTGACTTATGACTCGAGCATAAGGATTTGAATATTAGGGTGTTACATTATGGTATCAGAGCAGTTCGTCCTCGTGAGCCTGAGGGATGGAACTGCTTATGCTTCAATGCATACTCTGAGTCTGTGCCTGTGCTAGTTAGGGTATCTAATCGATACATCTAGCATGAAGTCCATGAGTGTACCTTTGGTACTTTGAAGCACTATACTACCGATATTGAGACTGATCAACTTGATATCGATTGTTTGGTGTGTATAGGAACCAGATGGCACCTCGTGGACCCGGTCGGGGACGTGAAAGAGATCGTACTAATACGCAAGAACCGGAAATCAACCCGAATAACCCGGTAAACCTTATGGCGATGTTGGAGAATATGGCTACTGCTATGCAGGCCACTACGGAGGCTCTTGGGCAACAGATGAACAATAATGGCAATGGCGGAAGGGAAGCTCAGGGCCCGATGACACTGGCAACCTTCTTAAAGGTTAATCCACCTAAGTTCAAGGGAACCACCAATCCGACTGAAGCTGATACTTGGTTTCAGGCCATGGAGCGAGCACTGCAAGCGCAGTTAGTGCCTGAAGAGCAGCGTGTTGAATTCGCTACCTATCTACTCACGGGGGAAGCATCGCATTGGTGGCAAGGGGCTCGACGTCTCCTGCAACAGGGGAATGATCGTATCACTTGGGATGCCTTCCAGGTGGAATTCTATAAGAAGTACTTTCCGAATTCTGCCAGGACAGCCAAGGAATTGGAGTTACTGCAGCTAAAGCAAGGTGCTATGTCCATATCTGAGTATACAGACAAATTTGAGGAGCTATTCAGGTTTTCCCGCATGTGTCAAGGAGCTCCGGGAGACTTCGAGGAATGGAAATGCATTAAGTATGAAGGAGGGCTCCGGAGCGACATCTTAAGTTCAGTGGGACCAATGGAGATCCGAACTTTTTCAGAGTTAGTGAATAAGAGCAGAATTGCTGAAGAGTGTGTGAAAAGGAGGGTTACAGAGAAGGGAAGTCATAGAGAGCACAACCAAGGATTCGCACCAAGGGGTCGAGAGTTTAAGGAGAGAGGATACGTACAACACTTTCCCCAAGGACAGAATAACTTTGCGACGAGTAAGGAGTCCCAAAGGAATGGTAAGGGAAAACGGGCAGCGGCTGCTTCTGATGTTTCAAGCTGTCAGAGATGTGGAAGTCATCACCCAAATAGGCCGTGCCGATTGGGGTTAGGTGTCTGTTACAAGTGCGGGTTACCAGGGCATGTATCAAGAAATTGCCAACAAGGAGAGAGTCAGGATGCGGGCCGATTACGACAGTAAGATTGAGGTAATTGCCTTAATACAAATGGATAAATGCCTGTGATGTAAATGACTTTCTGTTGAGAATGATGTGTTGTGTTTGTTATGTAGTTGGTTGATTTTTGGATTTTTGGTGAAATGGATTGAACTCGTGACTTTTAGTTCCTTTGATTTAAATAGATAAGGGATGGTCCTAAATGATGGATTTAGAAACGTTAATTCGAATTGTCGGTCAAGTTAAGTGGTGGTTTAGTACTTGAGGAAATAAGTGATGGAACTAATACTTGACGAGAAATCAAGGTGGCATAGCGGAAGCTTGCTAAAGCGTTAGCATAGTATGGTAATAATAAGGAAAAGTAGAGCATGATTGGAAATGCTTTATGCTTTGAGTACTTAAAAGTTTAGTGAGCTTATGCAGATAATGATTCTAGGTAATTGGAATTAATTGCGGCTGTGAGCCTTGATGGTTCTGAAACGGATGAGGAAATTATCATTGATGCATAATTGGATTTAGATGATGAGAGAGTGTGAGTTGTCGTGTTTGAGAGATGAGTACCATGATGTTTGGTCATAGTGACCTTGGAATTAGATTGAGATTTATAATGATTGGTTTTGAAAGACGAATGTGAAAGCCACTAAATTGAAATATAGATGCAGTACTGAGATTGGTTTGAGGGAGCCCGTGACGGGTGGTAAACTCCAATTTTTGGGGAGGTACTGTTAAAAATTTTTCTCCAAAAAATTTGAAAGAGTGCTGGTTATGGTTTTGAGGATAATTTTTTATATGAGTAACTTTAACGAAAGAGATGTGTCTCGAATGCTTTTATAGATTATTAAAGGAAAGCGGATTCTCATGATTTTTGTTAAATTGTTATTTCAAACTCATTTGCTTTCTAGAAATGAAAGGGGTTTTTGATTGATGAGTCAGAGACTTTATAACAACAAGTCATGTAGAAATTCGAAGGTTTGAGAATAAGAAAGTAAGTTTGGAGGTTATGCTTGGAGTTGAGCTGTGATTAGTGGTAATTGGCTTGGCAGAGGGAGAGGATAGTGATGGATGGAATTTTCGAGGGCGAAAATTTCTGTTAGGGGGGTAGAATGTAATACCCGGTCTAACCGAAATTTAGTAAATAATAAGTTAAATAGGAGCGAATATGGTTGGAAGATTTGGCAATTGGAATTTGATAATTTAAATATGATATTTGGATTCAGTGAATTTTTCCGAGTCGGAAAATATAGTTTTCTGCGTAAAAGTGCGCAGTGGAATTTTGACCGGCAGTACCGGCTGAGATCTGTCTGGTACTACAACTGAGGAAATTGATTATGGGTAAATAAGATTAAGAAATGAAGAATTATAATTAGGGAATGTAGAAATATTTAAAGTGCGATTTAGAGCGCTAATCTTAAAGGTTTTGGCCCAAAATTGGGCCAATGGGCAAAAATAAGTGAACCGGGCCTAAGTGGGCCCAAGACCCAACATATATAAACATTAGTTGTGAGCATTTCAGCTCATTTTACCCTAAAAAAAAGGGTTGGGGCGCTGATTTGAGAAGAGAGAAGAGAAGAGAGAAAACCTAACTCTCTTTGATCTTCAAACCACCATAACTTGAGCTACGGAGCTCCGATTGACAAGCCGTTTGCGGCCACGCGTTGCTCTTCTCATCCTCTACAATTCTATCTAAGTTTGGTGGTGAGTATTTCATTCATCTCTGCCCAGTTTTCGAAATTCCCCACTGTTACACGTTTTTGGGTAGTTAGTGTTGAAATCTTGTGATTTTGGGTGTTTAGGGATACTCCAACATGGATTCTAAGTGGGTTCTATCCCTACTTCATATGGGCTGAGGTAAGAAGTGCTCAAACCCTTGTGATTTGTCATTTTTATGAGCCCTAGGTTGATGTATGTATGTGACATTGGTTATGTTAGTGTATTTGGTGATGTTGGTGCACAATTGGGAGATTGGTATTGCTTGAGGAGCTTTGGTAAGGCTTGGAGCTAAGGGTGGTGAAGAATTTGAAAGAAGAGGCTCAATTGGTTTGGCTACAAGAGGTACGGTTTAAGTTTCATTTAAGTACCGTGTGTTGTGATGAGAATTCCTAGGCTAGATGCCCCTAGGATTAAGTTTGGATTGTGTAAATGGTTGGTGCTAATATGCATAGTTGATATGTAATGTAAATTAATGATTGGGTTGAGAATTGTGTGACCTTGTATGCTTGGTGTATTAAGAATTTGATGTACTGGGTAATGAGTATTGATTTGTGGTTTATGCATTTAAATTGTGAAAATTGGGCCGGAGGCCGTGAATTTTGGGCCGGAGGCCGGAAAGAGGTAAGAAAGGTAAGTCGATGTGTGCATTGTATGATGGCACAAGTGATTGGATGAATTTCAGATAATGAATATATGAATGATTAGGTTGGTTATTGAATAATAAGGTTTGAGAAGTTGAAGTGTGGAATTTGGTAATTTTGGGTGAAATTATGTAGACGAGGTATGTTTGGTTTGGTTGAGATATATTATGTGATCATATATGTGATTATGATTATTGATGCCTTGATGGTATGATGATGCATTAGAGATATGTATGTTGTGATATATGCTTGGGGAATGATTAAGGTTGATTTGTGGGTGAAATCACGTGATAGTGAGTATGATATTGATTATGTATAATGATGGTTGATTGGAAATGGTATTATTGGAAATTGGGATGAGGAAGGATGTATGACATGATATTGTGTTTGTCCTTTAGCCATTTGATTGAGAAGTGTTAAAATGGTTAGATGTGGTTTTGGGAATTTTTGGTAAAGTGTCAATGTGTGAGTTGAGGATGGCTTGATGTGGATTTTGGTACATTTTGATTGATTTCAAAAAGGGTTGAAATTGGCATGTTTTGGTTGATTTTGAAAAGAGTTGAAAATGGCTTGTTTTGAAAATGGCACCTAGTGGTTTTGTATGAAAATATGGTTTTTGGGCATACTTTGACGGGACATAACTTGGACTACGGATCTCTATTTTGTGCCAAATCTGTTTAGAAATGAAATTGGATCCGGGATGTCCATGCCGTTTGAAGAACGGGTGAAAAATGATTTAAAATGAGAAAGTTATGTCCGTCGGAAGATTGGGGGTTGAATTTGTAAATTCTGCAGCTTTTAACTTAGAAAATTTTTAGCAGAATGACCCTCCACGCGTAGGCGCACTTGGCGCGTACGCGTCGTTCTTCAAGAAGGCACTATCCACGCGTGCGCGTGGTGTGCGCGGGCGCGTCGATGCACTGCACCAAATGCCCAGCTATTTTCCCGAGAGTTGTGCCAGAGTTGTGCCAGTTTTGTGCCTGGGGCGCAAGAGCACCCAGGCGTACGCGTGGCTGACGCTTGTGCATCGTTTGGCTATTTTTCAACCCGCGCGTCTGCGCGTATGACGCTTGCGCGTCGATGAGTTTTGTGGCCATCCACGCGTGCGTGTGGAGTGCGCGTACGCGTGGTCCTGTTTTCATGCCAAAGTTGATTTTTGAGTTTTAAAAGCTAAATCTCATACTTCTAAGCCTCCGATCTCACCTCTTATGTATTAAATCATTCTGATATGCGTAGCAATGAGCTAGGGGATGTGGTAACTTGCGAGTGAAGCAAGGGGAAAAGTTATGATCAATGATGATCAAAGATGATTATATGAGATATGGAGGATGACGGTGGAAGTACCGTGTATGCCATGAGCCGGAGGGCTATATTTATTGATAAATGGCCCGTTCTTGATTGGACCATGAGCCGGATGGCTGAGTTATTGCCGGGTTACGGCAAAGCCATTATTGTTTATGGCTGAGTATAAATGCATATATGATTAATGAATGAATATGTTAAATGGATAATAATGAAAAAATATTGAAATGTGATGTGCGACCCCGGGTAGTAGGCAGTGGCATTGTCCACTTGCTCCGGATATGAGACGGGAAAGGAGGATTATGATAAACGAGTTTAATCGTGGGGTTTTGAATAAATGTGTATTTGTGATACCTGGGTAGTAGCAAGGGTCGTGGTTCGTCCCGCTTGCTCCGGGTCATTGTCTGAGGATTGATAATAATGAAGGGTGATTATGAATAAATGTTTATTTGTGATACTTGGGTAGTAGCAAGGGTTGTGGTTCGTCCAACTTGCTCCAAGTTAATGTTTGAGATTTGGTAACAATGAATGTTGATAATATGAATTGAGATTGAATGAATATATGTTTGAGATGCCTGGGCAGTAGCAAGGGTTGTGGTTCGTCCCACTTGTTCCGGGCCAATGCTTGAGATACCTGGGTAGTAGCAAGGGTTGTGGTTCGTCCCACTTGCTCCAGGTCAGAGATTGCGACGCCTGGGTAGTAGCGGCAATAGTGGTGAATCCACTCGCTCCAGGTTGAGCTTTTAGACACCCGCCTGGGTAGTAGCCGCAGTAGTGATTATTTCACTGGCTCTGGGTTGAGCGGGCAGTAGCAAGGGGGTTGTAGCTCAAACCTACTTGCTCCGCAAGGGGTGTTTCTGTCCAATGGTTAGCTACCAGGACATGTCGGGTTGGCTATATAACCGACAGATGATATCATCAGCCATAGGGCAGGCATTCATCATTTGCATATGTTTGAATTGTTTGGGTTTGCCATTTGTCTTGGATTTCTACATCATATATGCCATGTTACCTGACTATATGCTACTTGTTCTACTTGTATCATGTTTGTGTATTACTTGCTTGTATTGCTTGTGTTTGTACAACTGAGAGGCCCCTCATGCTGGTGTCGGTGGGTGTGAGGGCTGTTCTTGATGGGATGAATTGATGATGCGATTGCATAATGATGTATTGATATAGAACTGCTGAGGCAGAACAACTGGTGATGGTTTTGCTTATGATTCTGAGTCTAATTCGTGGAAGAGTCAGCGAGTTGGGAAACATGTGAAACATGAATTGAATTTAGCACTCCCTTATGATAGTTGCCTATTCATGGATTAGCGAGAACCTAGGATGAATAATTGGTGAAGAAGTTTAGGATGCTTAGTGAGTTTTTGTTGCAGTACATTGAATTTATTTGGCACTTTTACCGTACTGGGAACCCATGGGCCCGGGGTTCTCATTCCGTATATATCTCTTGTTTTTCAGATACAGGTCCAGGTGCTCAGAAGTGAGTTGTGGATCGTCTGAGAGACGGCGAAGATCTTTATTTCCTCTATTTTGTGTTTTGATTAGAATCTCTCCACCTTTGTTTTGGAAAGTTTATATTATGCATTGAACTCTTTGAATTTGCCTATAGAGGCTCTCATGTTTCCTTCGGGAGAGATTAGGATATACTGTTGTCAACTAATTTTATAACGTACTCTAGCCGACCTAAACTTCGCGGGTCGCGACTAGTAGCTATTTACTTATGTTATATATATCTATCTGTTATCTATCTCTTAATCTCCTCTACGCCTTGTCCATATATCGTTTTCGGCTTCACGGTTTATCTTTTGTTGTCGAAACGTGAGAGATACGTCTTCGCGATTTTATTTCTACTCTTTTCAGGCTTCTCGATTAATACTCCTTTCGAAATTACCTATATTTATTTATTAAAAATCCACCTGAGAGTCGTACCACCGTAATATCATTGACTTATGACTCGAGCATAAGGATTTGAATATTAGGGTGTTACAGTAACATTGTTCTAACTCTTCTCTTTTGTACATATTTTGACTTATTTGCTTTTTGTTATACTTGGTTAGCTTAGAATTAGTTTAATTTTGAGTTAGTTATGTTAATTTTGGTTTGGGTCATGAATTTATGGGTTCTTGCATGTTTTAGTGTTGAGTTTTGGTTGAACTAAGGCTTGGTGCCTTAGAATTTTGAAGAAAAATTTTTGGGAAAAACAGGGCACGTGCGTGCACACACCCTTGTGCGCACGCACACAACAACGAAAATTCACCTTCTGTGCGTACGCACCTAGCTGTGCGTACGCACACAAGCCTTTATGCCCTCTGTCTGCACCACCAGCATGCCTTGTGCGTGCGCATTCCCCTATTTTCTGCGACTTGTGCATACGCACACATGCCCTTTTTCGCACTCTTTGTGCGAGCGTACAAGCTTGTGCGTCCGCACGCCAACTTGCTTCCCTTCTGGTGGGAGTGTTGGCATAGCCTGTGCGCATGAACCCCTGCCCCTTTTTGCTTTTGTGTGCGTGCACGAACCCGTGTGCGCGCGCACACATGATCCAACCCATGCCAAAAAAAACCCTACCTGTGCGTGCGCACAGATTTGTGTGCATGCACATCCCTGGGAACCCCCTCTGCTCGCAGCACACGCACCCCTTGTGCGTGGGAACACCCCCTCTTTTCCCCTCTTATGCGCCCGCCCACGCCTCTGTGTGTTCTCACAGACACCAAATTCCCTTCTGTTCGCAGCGCCCGCCCCCTGCTGTGCATGTGCATAACCTCCTTTTTCGCCTAGTGTGCGTACGCACATGTACATGTGCGTACGCACACCCTTGTTTTTTCACCCACTTCACTTCTTTTCTTCTCTTCTCTCTACTTCTTCTCTTCTTTCTTTCTTCCACCCTTCTCTTCACTTGCTTTCGCCCTCTTCTCTACTTGCTCTACTTTGTTTTGTTTGCATTTCATTTCTATTTTAGTAATCTTATATTAGTTTTAGTTTAGTTATTTGTTAATTAAGTAAATTGTAAGTGTTTGTTGTGATTGTTGGGTTGCTTCTTGCTTAAGTTTTGGTTTAATTTTGATAAATATGTGCACTGAGCATCAAGTCTTTGTTTGATTTTCTAATTGAATTGTGAGTTTGATTCATATGTTGTCGCGACCATATGTGATAAACTCTATCCTTGTGTGGCATTTTGAATTGTGCACCTTTACTTTAGTGAATTGAGTTGAGCTACTTAATCATCATGGTTCTTAAGTGAAAATAATCACATAACAAGGTGTTTGTTCCTTGTTAATGCATTGCATTTTTTTTAGTTTACTTGGCTTGATTCTTATCAAGACTTGTCACTTTTTGTAACAAGCACCTTATACATGTGATTATTTCCTTATTCCTAAGGGTGAATAAGTAGTCTCTTTTCATCATTGAATTGGTTGTTGTTGATTGTGCCATTTTCTATTCACCATGCACTTTCACTTGCACAACTTCAATAACCAATGTCTTATATACTTAATTCACTTTAGTTGTGGTTACCTAGGTTGTTTGTGCCTTAAGTTTTGCTTATTCTCCAGTTGCAGCCTAGGACTACTTGATTGAGGAACATGCTATTTATTTTGATTGTGTGGTTTCTGTTTTTAATTGACCAATGTGTTGTATTCTAAACCGTGCATATTTAGAATACACACATTGCCTTTCATCACACCACACACAACTTACTTCTCCTCAATTGTTGTTTATTTGTTTATATAGCAACCTGGAACCCCCGGAGTCCACCAGCTGAAAGTGGAGCCTCACAGTCCTTCACCCCCGGATCATATGCATGCAGGGAGGACCGTGCATTATTTAAGTGTGGGGGAGGATCTCCAACTTCAAGGGGGTAAAATTTCTTTTCTTAGACACTTTGCAACATTCTTTTTATTCTTCTTCTTCAATTTTTGCAATTTTTGCTCTTATTTGCATCTTGTTTGGTTTGTTTGTATATATCTCCTTAATGCTTATAGTTATATGATAGTAAATACTTGCATGTTGCATGTTAGATTGAATAAGTTTGGTTGAAACAACAAAGAATTTTCAAGAAATCTCTTTTTGGGCATTCCATTTATTAGATTTGAAAACTTATTTTTGAACTTGCATGAAGTATTTCTCTGTTGTGGAACATAGAAAAGAGCTTGAACAAAAACACCTAGTGAGATTTGAGCTTTAATTGTGTGGTTGCACATTATCAACTACAAAATTTTGTTCTTGTGTGATAAACTCCTTTTATGATTGTAATCTTAGATTTGCTTTAATCTTTATATCCTATATTTGTTGTTTTGAATGCATATAGTATGATTGAGGCCATTTTTTATTAAACTCACTAACCCATATAGCCAACCCTCACATCTACCATTGTAAACCACTTTTTGAGCTTTTTAATTCCCCTTTGTTCTAATTTTAAGCACATCATTTTCCCTAAGTGAAAAACCAATTATGTTCATGATTTGTATCTTTGATTAGCTTAGGTTTGAGTGTGTGTGTGTGTGTGTGTTAATCAAGTGTGGAGAAATTTGTGGGAAACATTGGTAGTTAGTTACTTTGGGTATTCATTGAGAAAATTTGGAAAAATGGGTAAACACTCATGCATCTATCATTTAAAACATATGCATCTCTTTTTTCTTATAAAAGGAAAATTTTGGTGTGTATACCTTTTAAAAAAAAAGATAAATGATAATAAGAATGTTAAATAAAGGATGCATAAGTGAATGTGAGAAAGAGGATAAATGGGTAGTTAGGTTGTTTTGTTATGTATATAGGATGATATAGGACTAGGTGGGATACTTGAGCTAATCAAAGATTCAATTTAATAGCCCACTTGACCATATTAATCCTACCCTTACCTAAGCCCCATTACAACCCTCAAAAGTCCTTATGATATTTGCATTCATGCATCAAATATTAGTTGATTGTTAGATGACTTGCAAATCTTTGAGAAACACGATTAAAGGAGGATTGAGAGATTAGGCCCTAAACACCAAGCGGTTAGAGTGTAAATACATCCAGTGAGGGGTTCAATCACTTAATTCTATGATTACATCTCTTATATTGTATCTTCTTGCAAGTTGTTGAATTGAATTTTGAGAATTTCAAATAAAATCTTTGGATGTGGATCTTATTGCTATATTTGCTTTGTCTTAGCCCTAAGCTTTATTTTGGATTGATTGAGATTCTTTTGTTTATTTTTGCCAAACTCAATAGAAACCATAGTGTAGATATAGATAGATAGCATTTAGTATAGTTGCATACATATAGTTAGTTGCATTTAATAAATTGCTTACCCTCTTTACCCTTCTCCTTTGATTGTGATTAGCATGAGGACATGCTATTGTTTAAGTGTGGGAGAATTGATGAGTCCATACTTTCCGGTATATTTTGGTTTGATTTAAGTGGATTTCATCATATAAACCCACATTTATTCATCCAAATAGCATGCTTTTGTGTTTTCTCTCTAGATTGTGCCTAAATGTAAAAACATGCTATTTTGTGCTTAAATTAGTGATTTTAATCCCACTTTTATGCCATTCGATGCCATGACATGTTTGTTGAGTAATTTTAGGTCCTAAAGGCAAGTTTGGCAAGGCAAAACTGGAAGGAAGCATGTACAAAGGGAGAAAACATGAAGAAAATAAAGGAGAAGCACACATTGGAGTGTGTGTGCGCACAACCCCTGTGCGTACGCACAAGAGCCACAAAACCATGTGTGCATACGCACACACCTGTGCGTACGCACACGTCCTAGCGCGTGACTTATTTATTGCAAATCGCTGGGGGCGATTTTTGGGCCTCCAGGGCCCAATTTTGGGACTTTCTGAAGCTGATTGAGTGCTATATGAAGGAAGGCCTCACTCCATGTGAAGGGGGCGGAGAAATTAGGGTTAGATTTTAGTCATGCAGTTCATTTTCTAGAGAGAGAAGCTCCCCCTTCTCTCTAGAATTAGGTTAGGTTTAGTTTAATTTCCTTTAATTTCATCATTTAATTCTTGTTTTAGTGTAGTTTCATTTATGTTTCTATGCTTTCTTATCTATATCTTCTTCATCTCTTTTGTTAATTTCTCTTTTGTGTCACTTTTCATTTTATGAACACTCTTGTATTTCTTTAATTTTCAATTAATGCAATGTATGTTTTATGTTCATTTATTGCTTTCTTTAGTTGTTGTTATGATTTTCTTGCTTTGGTAGTTTTAGATTTTATTTTAATACAATTTAATTTTTTTTTCATGCACACCAAGTGTTTGATGAAATGCTTGGCTTAGTCTTTACTTAGTTTTTCTCCACTCTTGGCTTAGAATTGATGACTTTGGTGATCCTTGAGTCATTGATGTCCATTCTTGTTTGATATATTATAGTAGTTAGTTGATTTGGTCTCCCTTGACTCTATGTGACCCCTTAGTGTTGACATAGGACTTAGAGATTGAAATTAACTATGCCTATTTGACTTATCTTCGATGTAAGGTTGACTAAGTAGGATTAACTCTTCATAATAATCATATGTTTGTGGTTAATGACTAGGATAGGTAGCCTTAGACTTCAATTACTTGCCAAGAGATTTTTTGCATTTTAAGTTTCCTTTCCTTGCGTTTAATTGCTTTGACTTTTATTGCTTTGACTATTAATTCCTTGCATGTTTATTTAATTGATTTGATGTCTAATTTCATGCATGTTTAATTTTCACACTCTTGGTTGAGAAATTCGGTGTTTGGGTGGAATTGAATTGTGGATGTCCATTCCGCATTGTGTGAGAATGATTAATTGGTTTGGTTTCTGTTGACGCTAGTCTTTCACTAAGTAATTAGTGAGTTGACTAGGACTTATGGATTGAGATCAATTACACCTTTTGACTAATTTCCAAGGAGGATTGACTGATTTGGATTGATTCCACATAATTGCCATGTTTGTGGTCCACAACTAGGATAGAAACTTAGATTACCCACTTTTTGCCAAGAGTCCTTTAATTGCTTTCTTTTCAATTCCTTGCATGATCATTTACTTTCTTGCTATTTACATTCCTCACATCTCTTGCCATCCCATGCTCTCTCATAGCCAATAATTGTACACTTAATTGCAACTCCTAAGGAAGACGATCCGGGAGCTAAATACTATCGGTTATAATTTTTTTTGTATTGTGACTATCTTTAGGAATTAAATTGGATGTTGGGAGTTAGTTGTTGATTTGGCTATACTTACAACGAAGTGATCTAATTATTAGAGAAAATCCGAATCAACACCAATTCCCAACTCATCACTTCTCTTGAAGATAAAGTTTATGATCCTGATCAACCCAGCATGGAGGAGGTGAATTACATGGGAGAAGCCTATAGAAACACTTACAACCCTTCATGGAGGAACCATCCTAATCTTTCATGGAAAGATTAACAGAAACTCAGCAAGGTTTCAATCAAGATGGTAGGAGCCAGAATAGGTTCAACAACAGACCACCATTCCCATCTTCTCAAGGGAATATGGAGACTTCTAAGTAGAGCCTTTCTGACTTAGCCACTCTAGTTTCTAGCCTCACTAAGACCACTGATAAACCACTATTTTATGGTTTATAATGTGTTTAATTGTGTGGTTTTATCATGATCTTTACCCACTTATTCATATGATTAGCATGCATTTATATTTCCTTCTTAAAATTATTACATGATTGAAAACTTGCTTCCTAGAGACTTTTAATTATGTATTTTAATTCTCCTTTATTCCATTCGATGCCATGATCTGTGTGTTAAGTGTTTCAGGCTTTATAGGGCATGAATGAGTTGGAGATTGGAAAGGAAGCTTGCAAAAATGGAAGGAACACAAGAAATTAAGGAGATGACCAGCGAGAAGTGACGCGGCCGCATGGCTCACGCGACCGTGTGGAAGAGAGGAAATCGCAGTGACGTGGCCGCATGGCTCACGCGACCACGCGGATTGGAATAGCACAAGTGACACAGAGGCGTGAACGACGCACCCGCGTGGCAAAGCAAAACGCCGCATGACGCGTCCGCATGAATGACGCGATCGCGTGACATGAGCGATGTGCATAATCTGCAGAATTCGCTGGGGGCGATTTTGGGCCCTGTTTTGACCCAGTTTTCGGCCTGAAAAAGCAGACTAGAGCCAGAGGACATGCAGAAACCAAAAACAATATTCATTCTACACAGTTTTAGTTTTTAGATCTAGTTTTACTCCTCCTCTAGGTTTTCTCTCTACACATTCATAGTTCTTAGGATTTTTATTTTCTATTGCTCTTTGCACTGGGATATTGAGAAGAGTTATTACCTCATCAAGACTTCGTCATTCTAGTTCGTTTTCTTTACTTGGCTTTACTCTTCCACGTCCTTTAATTTACTCAATTTTACTATTGGATTATTTTAGAATTTATTAATACAAGAGTTACTTTTATTTTTAATTGATTCCTTTGAGTTTTATTTATCATGTCTTTCTTTAATTCCCTTTCCTATGTTATGAGTTCTACATTCACAATGAGTGAGTAGTTCCCTAACTTGATGGGGAGTTGATTGAAAGGAACCCTTGAGTTAGAATGTTCAAAGGAGAGATTGTAATTGGGTTTATTGTTGCATGGCTCTCTAGTCACTAACGCCAATCCTTTCAAGTAAGCGGATTGGGACTTGTGAGTAGAAACATCATTCCAACGAGTTTAACTTTTCCTTATTTAGTAAGGGATAACTAAACAGAACGACCTTCAATTATCAATTAATCTTGAGAGTACTGCAACAAGAATAGGGCTTCCAACTAATCTACTCCCAGTCAAGGCCTTTATTTAAATTACTTAATTTTCCCAATTTAATTTCCTGTTTATTCAACTCAACTCTTTTTGAAAACATCTGATTAATAAAATAGCACATCTTTCTGTAACTCGTTGGGAGACGACCTGGGATTCATACTCCCAGTATTTTAATTTTAATTTTTGTGACAACCCTTCTAAATTGATAAGCGGATTTCTGGTTGATTAAGAACTATACTTGCAACGCATATCTTATAACAATTCTTAATTAGCCAATTTTCGCCCCGTCAATTTTTGGCGCTGTTGCCGGGAAGTTGCAATAGAGTGCTAAAGTTATTAATTGGAATTTATTTATTTGCATTTTATTTTATCTTGCTACTATGAGCTGCTTGTTTCTTTCGTTAGATGATGCGTTCACTTCCTGATCCAAACTTGCTAGTATTCGATCCTGAGATTGAAAGAACTATTTCACGAATAAGGCAAGCTCGGCGTCGGTTAGTCCTCTCTGAGGGCGGATCCGAAACGTCACTTGAGAAAGAAACCAGCCCCCGTTCTACTGATTTGGTTGATTTACGTGCAGGTAACATGGCAGCAGCTAGGAGAGTTACTATCTAGGAGGCTGGAGCCCCTGATTTTACAATGCAACCATTTCAAGCGCATCACCCAGCGGTGGCTACAGACTTTGAAATAAAGACCGCACTGCTCAATTTGATGCCCAAGTTTCATGGCTTGCCTGCTCAAGAGCCTATCAAGCACCTGAGAGATTTTCAAGCAGCCTGTTCTACTGTCAGGCGTGATGGTGCAGATGAAACTTCAATTTTGCTGAAAGTTTTTCCGTTTTCTCTTGAGGGGAAGGCAAGAGAGTGGTACTACACTCAACCAGCAGCAACTGTATCCAACTGGGATACACTGAGAAGAGAATTCTTGGAAAAATTCTTTCCAGCTGAAGTTACTGATAAACTGAGGAAAGACATTTCCATGATTGTTCAGGATGAATCTGAGACTCTCTATGAATACTGGGAGCGCTTCAATAATCTTCTGAAAGCATGCCCCCACCATATGATTGACAAGATAGTGTTACTCGGTTACGTCACACAGGGCATGAGGCCCCAAGATAAGACCACATTGGAAAGTGCTAGCAATGGGTCTATGAAAAAGTACAAGACCACTGATGAGGCATGGCAATTGATCAGCGACTTAGCTAAATCTACTCAAAATCACAGGCAGAAACAAGGTCGTTCAAAAGCCGTTGCAGAAGTATCCTTTAGCAGAGAGACTGCTGCTCTGACTCAGAGTATCTGTGAAATGACCAACTTGCTGAAGCAGATGCAATTGAATCAACAACAAGTTCAGCAAGCTCAACCTTCTCCACCACAGCAAGGCCAACAGTTAGTCCCACAGAGAGTTTGCGGAATCTGGGCTGATTATAGCCACTATACTGATGAATGTCCGCAGCTCCAGCAGGAAGACAACACCGTGACAGCCACTCATAACTTCTATGACCGCCCCAACCAAGGGTACAATCAAGGTGGCAATTACAACCATGGATGGCAGGACAATTCTAACCAGAATTGGAGGGACAACAACAACAACAGAGGAGGCAGAGACAATCAAGGAAATCAGAGGTGGAATAATAACAACAACAGGCAGCAGAACCAGAACCAGCCTTACAGAGCACCTCACCTGAGACAATCCCAAGGACCACAGAATACCCAACAGCAGACCTCTCAAATTACTTATCCTTCCTCATCTTCTAATGATGATTTACTACAATCCATTGATCGGAGACAACAGACCATGGAAAATAACATTAATGCCACTCTAAATGGTCTGAATGCTACTCTGAAAGCTCTTGTCTCACAGATTGGATCAATGAATAACTTCAATAACCAGCCTTTGAGCTCTAGTGGAATTCCCTCTCAACCATTACCCAATCCCAAGGGTGGCATTAATACCATCACCCTGAGGTTCGAAACCACACTGCAGGAGAGGAATCAGGAGGAGCTAAGCCTACCAGAACACGCCTCAGCTGAAGAGGTAGTGGAAATAGAAGATGCTGAAGAGGAAGAGGACATACAGGACATAGCTGAAAAAGAAGTTCAACCACAGGAGGAAGCACCACAGGGCGCAGATACTGCAGAAGACACCACTTCTATTCCATTTCCACAACTTGCAAGGAAGCCCAAGAAGCAGCTGGAACCTGATCCCAAAATGGTAGAGATATTCAAAAAGGTTGAGGTAACTGTTCCTCTTTTTGATGTTATTCAACAGGTACCTAAATATGCAAAGCTTCTAAAAGATTTACGTATACATAAAGACAAAATTAATGAATTAGAAACTATTCCTTTAGGTAGTTCCATATCTGCTTTAATGGGAGGTTTACCTGAAAAGTGTAGTGACCCAGGTCCTTGTATAGTTAATTGTACTATTGGTGGTGTGATAATTTCTAACTGCATGTGTGATTTAGGAGCATGTGTGAGTATAATGCCTTTGTCTATATATGATATTTTGAGGCTCCCTCCCTTAAAAAGGTCGGCAGCTCGTTTTGTGTTAGCAGATAAGAGCATTATTACAGTGGTTGGAGTTGCTGAAGATGTATTAGTGGGCATTAAGGGACTCACATTCCCCACTGATTTTTATATTCTGGAGATGCCCCAAAATGACTCAGAGAAGCCATCATCAATCCTACTTGGAAGACCCTTCCTGAAGATATCAAAGTTCAAATTGGATGCTTTTTCAGGAACATACTCTTTTGAAATAGATGGCCGATTAGTAAGTTTCAACCTAAATGGAGTTATGAAGGACCCTCCAGAAGATCATTCTATCTTCCAGTGTGACATCATAGATGAAACTGTAGCTGAAGTTCACCAAGAGGAGTTAGAGGAGAAGCACACAGGACAAGGTCCAAGTGTTGGGACATTCTCAGAGGACAATGACAGTGCTTTACCATTGTTACTAGCTCCAGACAACCCAGAGCCTGACCATGATCAAAAGTTAGACTTGAAACCTCTTCCTCCACACCTCAAATATGCTTACCTTGAGGACAAGCAACAGTGTCCAGTTATCATTGCAAGGGAACTCACTTCTCAACAAGAAGAGCAGTTACTTAGTGTGTTGAGGAGGCACAAGAAGGCAATTAGGTGGAGTTTGGCAGATATAGTAAGCATCAACCCTCAAGTATGTGAGCACTGAATATTTTTAGAAGAGGGAGCAAGGCCCGTTCGTCAACCCCAGAGAAGACTGAACCCCACTATCTTAGAGGTTGTCAAAAAAGAAGTGACTAGACTAATGGAGGCAGATATCATCTATCCCATCTTAGACAGTGAATGGGTAAGCCCAGTACAAGTAGTGCCAAAGAAGTCTGGAGTCACTACAGTAAAGAATGAGCATGGAAAGCTCATAGCAACCAGAGTACAGAACGCTTGGAGGGTCTACATTTACTACAAACGCCTCAACTAAGCAACCCGTAAGGATCACTATCCTCTTCCATTCATTGATCAAATGCTGGATCGCCTGTCAGGTAAATCACATTATTGTTTTCTAGATGGTTACACATGTTATTTCTAGATTCATATAGCTCCTGAGGATCAGGAAAAGACTACTTTTACATGTCCTTTTGGGACTTATGCTTACAAGAGAATGCCCTTTGGCTTGTGCAATGCACCAGCTACCTTCCAAAGGTGCATGATGAGCCTTTTCTCTGATCTTATTGAGGACTGTATGGAAGTTTTTATGGATGATTTTAGTGTTTATGGCGATTCCTTTAGCCTTTGCTTAGATGGATTATCTAGAGTATTAGATAGATGTGTCAGTACAAACCTTGTATTAAATTTTGAAAAATGTCATTTTATGGTTAAACAAGGGATTGTACTAGGACATGTTGTGTCTAATACTGGCATTTCTGTAGATCCAGCAATGGTGGATGTTATTTCTAGTTTACCTTACCCCTCTTCTGTGAGGGAAGTCCGCTCGTTCCTTGGCCATGCAGGTTTTTACAGGAGATTCATTAAGGACTTCAGTAAGGTAGCACTTCCCTTATTCAGACTACTGCAGAAGGATATTGAGTTTGAGTTCAGTGAAGATTTGATGAGCGGATAATTTATACGCTTTTTGACAATGTTTTTAGTATGTTTTTAGTAGGATCTAGTTACTTTTAGGGATGTTTTTAATAGATTTTGTGTTAAATTCACATTTCTGGACTTTACTATGAGTTTGTGTATTTTTCTGTGATTTCAGGTATTTTCTGGCTGAAATTGAGGGACTTGAGCAGAAATCAGATTCAGAGGTTGAAAAAGGACTGCTGATGCTGTTGGATTCTGACCTCCCTGCACTCAAAGTGAATTTTCTGGAGCTACAGAACTCGAAATGGCGCACTTCCAATTGCTTTGGAAAGTAGACATCCAGGGCTTTCCAGCAATATATAATAGTCCATACTTTGGCCAAGAATTGACGACGTAAACTGGCGTTCAACGCCAGCTTTCTACCCAAATCTGGCGTCCAGCGCCAGAAAAGGATCCAAAACCAGAGTTGAACGCCCAAACTGGCACAAAAACTGGCGTTCAACTCCACAAATAGCCTCTGCACGTGCAACACTTAAGCTCAGCCCAAACACACACCAAGTGGGCCCCGGAAGTGGATTTATACATCAAATACTTACTCATGTAAACCCTAGTAGCTAGTTTATTATAAATAGGACCTCTTACTATTGTATTAGGCATCCTGGATTGTATTTTGATCCTGTGATCTCGTTTAGGGGGCTGGCCATCTCGGCCATGCCTGGACCTTCACTTATGTATTTTCATACGGTAGAGTTTCTACACTCCATAGATTAAGGTGTGGAGCTCTGCTGTTCCTCAAAGATTAATGCAAAGTACTACTGTTTTCTATTCAATTCTTCTTATTTCGCTTCTAAGATATCCATTCGCACCCAAGAACGTGATGAAGGTGATGATTATGTGTGACGCTCATCATCCTTCTCCCTTATGAACGCGTGCCTGACAAACACTTCTGTTCTACATGAATTAAGCTAGAATGAGTATCTCTTAGATCTCCTAACCAGAATCTTCGTGGCGTAAGCTAGAATGATGGCGGCATTCAAGAGAATCCGGAAAGTCTAAACCTTGTCTGTGGTATTCCGAGTAGGATTCAATGATTGAATGACTGTGACGAGCTCCTAACTCGCGATTGCAGGGCGTTAGTGACAGACGCAAAAGGATAGTAAATCCTATTCCAGCATGATCGAGAACCGACAGATGAATAGCCGTGCCGTGACAGGGTGCGTGAGCATATTATTCACTAAGAGGATAAGATGAAGCCATTGACAAGGGTGATGCCTCCAGACGATTAGTCGTGCCGTGACAGGGCATTGGATCATTTTCCCGAGAGATGACCGAAAGTAGCCATTGACAGTGGTGATGTATCACATAAAGCCAGCCATGGAAAGGAGTGAGACTTATTGGATGAAGATAGCAGGAAAGCAGAGGTTCAGAGGAACGAAAAGCATCTCCATTCGCTTATCTGAAATTCCTACCAATGATTTACATAAGTATCTCTATCCCTATTTTATTATATAATATTCGAAAACACCATTATCACTTTATATCTGCCTGACTGAGATTTACAAGGTGACCATAGCTTGCTTCATACCAACAATCTCCGTGGGATTCGACCCTTACTCACGTAAGGTATTACTTGGACGACCCAGTGCACTTGCTGGTTAGTTGTATCGAAGTTGTGACAATTATGAATTAAGATCAGAGCACCAAGCTTTGGAGCCATTACCAGGATTTGTTCGAGCCTGGAGATCACAATTTCGTGCACCAAGTTTTTGGCGCCGTTGCCGGGGATTGTTCGAGTTTGGACAACTGACGGTTCATCTTGTTGCTCAGATTAGGTAATTTTCTCTTTATTTTATTTTCAAAAATTTTTCAAAAACTTTTTCAAAAAATTTTTCTTTGTTTTCGTTTTTCTTCAAATAAATTTTCGAAAAAAAAATGTTTTCAAAAATAAATTATTCTATGGCTTCAAAATTTTTAAGAATGAATTCTAGTGTTTCATGAAGCATGATTGAAGCCTGGCTGGCTGTAAAGCCATGTCTCAATCCTTATACCCAAGAGAAGAGCTTCTTTATCTTTCTTAGCCAATTGGCTGTTGAATGTAAGGAATGTCAGGCGTGTCATGTCTGAGTTACATACTAAAGCTTGGCTGGCTATTAAGCCATGCCTGACCCTTTGATTGGAGCTTTAGAGCATAAGATTCCTGGAATTCATATTGAAAATTTTGGAATCCTTATTTTTCTTTTCCAAAATAGTTTTTCGAAAAATATAAAATAAAAATCCAAAAAAATTAGAAAATCATAAAAATCAAAAATATTTTGTATTTCTTGTTTGAGTCTTGAGTCATATCATAAGTTTGGTATCACTTGCATATGCATCTTGCATTTTTTCGAAAATATCATGCATTCATAGTGTTCTTCATGATCTTCAAGTTGTTCTTGGTAAGTCTTCTTGTTTGGTGTCTTTTCATGTTTATCATATGCATTCTTGAATTCTTAGTGCGTAAGCATTAAAGAATTCTAAGTTTGGTGTCTTGCATGTTTTCTTTGCATTAAAAATTTTTCAAAAAAATATGTTCTTGATGTTCATCATGATCTTCATAGTGTTCTTGGTGTTCATCTTGACATTCATAGCATTCTTGCATGCATTCATTGTTTTGATCTAAAAATTTCATGCATTGCATAATTTTCATGTTTTCATAAAAATTCAAAAAATCAAAAAAATATCTTTCCCTTTTTCTCTCATCAAATTCGAAAATTTGAGTTGACTTTTTCAAAAATTTTTAAAATCAAATTGTTTCTCATGAGTCAAATCAAATTTTCAATTTGAAAATCTTATCTTTTTCAAAATCTTTTTCAAAAATCAAATCTTTTTCAAAATTCTTAGTTATTTTCGAAAATTCCAAAAATATTTTTCAAAAATATTTTTCTTATTTTTATATCAAATTTTCGAAAATAACATAATCAATTAATGTTTTGATTCAAAAATTTGAAGTTTGTTACTTGCTTGTTAAGAAAGATTCAAACTTTAAGTTCTAGAATCATATCTTATGATTTCTTGTGAATCAAGTCATTAATTGTGATTTTAAAAATCAAATCTTTTTCAAAACTAATTTCTATCATATCTTTTCAAAAATATCTTCTCATCTTATCTTTTTCAAAAATTTGATTTTCAAAATATCTTTTCTAACTTCCTAACTTCTTATCTTTTCAAAATTTGTTTCAACTAACTAACTAACTTTTTGTTTGTTTCTTAACTTTTTCAAAACTACCTAACTAACTCTCTCTCTCTAATTTTCGAAAATATCTTCCCTCTTTTTCAAAAATTTCTTTTTAATTAACTAATTAATTTTATTTTTTATTTTTGATTTCAAAAATTTTCGAAAATTACTAACATTTTTCAAAAACCATTTTCGAAAATCACTAACTCTTTTTCAAAAATATTTTCGAAAATTCTCTCTCTCCCATCTTATTCTATTTATTCATTCATATCCTAACATCTCATCTCACATCTCTAGCCTCCTCACAGTTGTGTTTCTTCCATTATATTACATTCTTTATCTCCCCCTTTTCTTCCACTTACAAAGGGATCCCTATACTGTGGTATAAAGGATCTCCATTATTATTATTATTTTTCTGTGCCTTCTTCTTTGTCATATGAGCAGGAGCAAGGATAAGAACATTCTTGTGGAAGCAGATCCAGAACCTGAAAGGACTCTGAAGAGAAAATTAAGAGAAACTAAATTACAACAATCCAGAGATAACCTTTCAGAAATTTTCGAACAGGAAGAGGAGATGGAAGCCGAAAATAATAATAATATAAGGAAGATGCTTGGTGACTTTACTGCACCTAATTCCAATTTACATGGAAGAAGCATCTCCATTCCTGCCATTGGAGCAAACAATTTTGAGCTGAAACCTCAATTAGTTTCTCTGATGCAGCAGAACTGCAAGTTTCATGGACTTCCATTTGAAGATCCTTTTCAGTTCTTAACTGAATTCTTGCAGATATGTGATACTGTTAAGACTAATGGAGTAGATCCTGAAGTCTACAGGCTCATGCTTTTCCCTTTTGCTGTAAGAGACAGAGCTAGATTATGGTTGGATTCTCAACCCAAAGACAGCCTGAACTCTTGGGATAAGCTGGTCACGGCTTTCTTAGCCAAGTACTTTCCTCCTCAAAAGCTGAGCAAGCTTAGAGCTGATGTTCAAACCTTCAGACAGAAAGAAGGTGAATCCCTCTATGAAGCTTGGGAAAGATACAAATAGTTGACCAAAAATTGTCCTTCTGACATGCTTTCAGAATGGACCATCCTGGATATATTCTATGATGGTTTATCTGAGCTATCAAAGATGTCACTGGACACTTCTGCAGGTGGATCCATTCACCTAAAGAAAACGCCTGCAGAAGCTCAAGAACTCATTGACATGGTTGCTAATAACCAGTTCATGTACACTTCTGAAAGGAATCCTGTGAGTAATGGGACGCCTATGAAGAAGGGAGTTCTTGAAGTTGATACTCTGAATGCCATATTGGCACAGAATAAAATATTGACTCAGCAAGTCAATATGATCTCTCAGAGTCTGCATGGAATGCAAGCTGCATCCAACAGTACTCAAGAGGCATCTTCTGAAGAAGAAGCTTATGATCCTGAGAACCCTGCAATAGCAGAGGTAAATTACTTAGGTGAACCTTATGGAAACACCTATAACTCAACATGGAGAAATCATCCAAATTTCTCATGGAAGGATCAAAAGCCCCAACAAGGCTTTAATAATGGTGGAAGAAACAGGTTTAGCAATAGCAAGCCTTTTCCATCATCCACTCAGCAACAGACAGAGAACTCTGAACAAAATGCTTCTAATTTAGCAAATCTAGTCTCTGATCTATCTAAGGCCACTGTAAGTTTCATGAATGAAACAAGGTCTTCCATTAGAAATTTGGAAGCACAAGTGGGCCAGCTGAGTAAAAGGATCACTGAAATCCCTCCTAGTACTCTCCCAAGCAATACAGAAGAGAACCCAAAAGGAGAGTGCAAGGCCATTGACATAAGCACCATGGCCGAACCTGTGAGGAGAGGAGAAGACGTGAATCCCAAGGAGGAAGACCTCCTGAGACGTCCAGTGATCAATAAGGAGCTTCCCTCTGAGAAACCAAAGGACTCTGAGGCTCATCTAGAGACCATAGAGATTCCATTGAACCTCCTTATGCCCTTCATGAGCTCTGATGAGTATTCCTCTTCTGAAGAGAATGAGGATGTCACTGAAGAGCAAACTGCCAAGTTTCTTGGTGCAATCATGAAGCTGAATGCCAAATTATTTGGCATTGATGCTTGGGAAGTTGAACCTCCCTTGTTCATCAATGAACTAAGTGATCTGGATCAACTGACATTGCCTCAGAAGAGACAGAATCCTGGAAAGTTCATAATCCCTTGTACCATAGGCACCATGATCTTTAAGGCTCTGTGTGACCTTGGTTCAGGGATAAACCTCATGCCCCTCTCTGTAATAGAGAAACTGGGAATCTATGGGGTGCAAGCTGCTAAAATCTCACTAGAGATGGCAGACAGCTCAAGAAAACAGGCTTATGGACAAGTAAAAGATGTATTAGTAAAGGTTGAGGGCCTTTACATACCTACTGATTTCATAGTCCTGGATACTGGAAAGGAAGAGGATGAATCCATCATCCTAGGAAGACCTTTCCTGGCCACTACAAGAGCTGTGATTGATGTTGACAGAGGTGAAATAGTCCTTCAATGGAATGAGGACTCCCTTGTATTTAAAACTCAAGGATCTCCCTCTGCAACCATGAAGAGGAAGCATGAAAAGCTTCTCTCAAAGCAGAGTCAACCAGAGCCCCCACAGTCAAACTCTAAGTTTGGTGTTGGAGAGTCTCATCTGCACATCTGTGAGGCTCCATGAGAGCCCACTGTCAAGCTATTGACATTAAAGAAGCGCTTGTTGGGAGGCAACCCAATGTTTATCTAATTCTTATTTTTATTGTTTTTCATGTTTTCTTAGGTTCATGATCATGAGGAGTCACAAAATAAATATAAAAATTGAAAACGGAATCAAAAACAGCAGAAGAAAAATCACACCCTGGAGGAGCATCTGTCTGGCGTTCAAACGCCAGAACAGAGCATAGTTCTGGCGCTGAACGCCCAGAATGGGAGCATCCTGGCGCTGAACGCCCAGAACAAGCATGGTTCTGGCGTTCAACGCCAGAAATGGCAGCAAAGGGGCGTTGAACGCCCAAAATGGGCACCAACCTGGCGCTGAACGCCCAGAGTTGTGTGCAAGGGCATTTTACATGCCTAAATTGGTGCAGGGATGTAAATGCCTTGACACCTCAGGATCTGTGGACCCCACAGTATCCCAACCTACCTCCACTCACTCTCTTCTCTCTTCTCAATCATCCTCTATTCCCAATAAACACTCTTCCCTATTAACTCTTTACCACTCACATCCAAACACCCACTTTCCTTCAAAATTCAACATCTCTTTCCCACCCAATCCCACCCATATGGCCGAATACACATCTCCCTCCATCTCCTCCATATCTTCTTCTTATTCTTCTATTCTTTCTTCTTTTGCTCGAGGGCGAGCAACATTCTAAGTTTGGTGTGGTAAAAAGCATAGCTTTTTTGTTTTTTCCATAACCATTGATGGCACCTAAGGCCAGAGAAGCCTCTAGAAAGAGGAAAGGGAAGACAAAAGCTTCCATCAAGGGTCTATAGCTCAGTGGTAGAACATTTGACTGCAAATCAAGAGATTCCTGAGATACCTCAGGGGATACATTTTCTTCCACACAATTATTGGAAGCAACTAAGGGTGGAACATCAAGAGCACTCCATCATCCTTCATGAAATCAGAGAAGATCTAAAAGCAATGAAGGAGGAGCAGCAAAGACAAGGAAGAGACATAGAAGAGTTCAAGGACATCACTAAGGTGGACTCATTCCTTGTTCTTATTTCTTCTGTTTTTCGTTTTCTATGTTATGTGCTTATCTGTGTTTGTGTCTTCATTACATGATCATTAGTAGTTAGTAACTCTGTCTTAAAGATATGAATGTCCTATGAATCCATCACCTCTCTTAAAATAAAAACTGTTTTAATTTAAAAGAACAAGAAGTACATAAGTCTCGAATTTATCCTTGAACTTAGTTTAATCATATTGATGTGGTGACAATGCTTCTTGTTTTCTGAATGTATGCTTGAACAGTGCATATGTCTTTTGAAGTTGTTGTTTAAGAATGTTAAATATGTTGGCTCTTGAAAGAATGATGACTAGGAGACAAGTTATTTGATAATCTGAAAAATCATAAAAATGATTCTTGAAGCAAGAAAAAGCAGCAAAGAACAAAGCTTGCAGAAAAAAAAATTGGCGAAAAAAAAAATATAGAAAGAAAAAGAAAAAGCAAGCAGAAAAAGCCAAAGCTCTTAAAACCAAGAGGCAAGAGCAAAAAGCCAATAACCCTTAAAACCAAAAGGCAAGGGAAATAAAAAGGATCCCAAGGCTTTGAGCATCAGTGGATAGGAGGGCCTAAAGGAATAAAATCCTGGTCTAAGCGGCTAAACCAAGCTGTCCCTAACCATGTGCTTGTGGCGTGTAGGTGTCAAGTGAAAACTTGAGACTGAGCGGTTAAAGTCAAGGTCCAAAGCAAAAAAAGAGTGTGCTTAAGAACCCTGGACACCTCTAATTGGGGACTTTAGCAAAGCTGAGTCACAATCTGAAAGGGTTCACCCAATTATATGTCTGTGGCATTTATGTATCCGGTGGTAATAATGGAAAACAAAGTGCTTAGGGCCACGGCCAAGACTCATAAAGAAGCTGTGTTCAAGAATCATCATACTGAACTAAGAGAGTCAATAACACTATTCGAAATCTGAAGTTCCTATAGATGCCAATCATTCTGAACCTCAATGGATAAAGTGAGATGCCAAAACTATTCAAGAGGCAAAAAACTATAAGTCCCGCTCATATGATTGAAGCTCTGTTTCATTGATAGTTTGGAATTTATAGTATATTCTATTCTTTTTATCCTATTTTGATTTTCATTTGCTTGGGGACAAGCAACAATTTAAGTTTGGTGTTGTGATGAGCGGATAATTTATACGCTTTTTGACATTGTTTTTAGTATGTTTTTAGTAGGATCTAGTTACTTTTAGGGATGTTTTTAATAGATTTTGTGTTAAATTCACATTTCTGGACTTTACTATGAGTTTGTGTATTTTTCTATGATTTCAGGTATTTTCTGGCTGAAATTGAGGGACTTGAGCAGAAATCAGATTCAGAGGTTGCAAAAGGACTGCTGATGCTGTTGGATTCTGACCTCCCTACACTCAAAGTGAATTTTTCTGGAGCTACAGAACTCGAAATGGCGCGCTTCCAATTGCGTTGGAAAGTAGACATCCAGGGCTTTCCAGCAATATATAATAGTCCATACTTTGGCCAAGAATTGACGACGTAAACTGGCGTTCAACGCCAGCTTTCTACCCAAATCTGGCGTCCAGCGCCAGAAAAGGATCCAAAACCAGAGTTGAACGCCCAAACTGGCACAAAAACTGGTGTTCAACTCCACAAATGGCCTCTGCACGTGCAACACTTAAGCTCAGCCCAAACACACACCAAGTGGGCCCCGGAAGTGGATTTATACATCAAATACTTACTCATGTAAACCCTAGTAGCTAGTTTATTATAAATAGGACCTCTTACTATTGTATTAGGCATCCTGGATTGTATTTTGATCCTGTGATCTCGTTTAGGGGGCTGGCCATCTCGGCCATGCCTGGACGTTCACTTATGTATTTTCATACGGTAGAGTTTCTACACTCCATAGATTAAGGTGTGGAGCTCTGCTGTTCCTCAAAGATTAATGCAAAGTACTACTGTTTTCTATTCAATTCTTCTTATTTCGCTTCTAAGATATCCATTCGCACCCAAGAACGTGATGAAGGTGATGATTATGTGTGACGCTCATCATCCTTCTCCCTTATGAACGCGTGCCTGACAAACACTTCTGTTCTACATGAATTAAGCTAGAATGAGTATCTCTTAGATCTCCTAACCAGAATCTTCGTGGCGTAAGCTAGAATGATGGCGGCATTCAAGAGAATCCGGAAAGTCTAAACCTTGTCTGTGGTATTCCGAGTAGGATTCAATGATTGAATGACTGTGACGAGCTCCTAACTCGCGATTGCAGGGCGTTAGTGACAGACGCAAAAGGATAGTAAATCCTATTCCAGCATGATCGAGAACCGACAGATGAATAGCCGTGCCGTGACAGGGTGCGTGAGCATATTATTCACTAAGAGGATAAGATGAAGCCATTGACAAGGGTGATGCCTCCAGACGATTAGCCGTGCCGTGACAGGGCATTGGATCATTTTCCCGAGAGATGACCGAAAGTAGCCATTGACAGTGGTGATGTATCACATAAAGCCAGCCATGGAAAGGAGTGAGACTGATTGGATGAAGATAGCAGGAAAGCAGAGGTTCAGAGGAACGAAAAGCATCTCCATTCGCTTATCTGAAATTCCTACCAATGATTTATATAAGTATCTCTATCCCTATTTTATTATATAATATTCGAAAACACCATTATCACTTTATATCTGCCTGACTGAGATTTACAAGGTGACCATAGCTTGCTTCATACCAACAATCTCCGTGGGATTCGACCCTTACTCACGTAAGGTATTACTTGGACGACCCAGTGCACTTGCTGGTTAGTTGTATCGAAGTTGTGACAATTATGAATTAAGATCAGAGCACCAAGCTTTGGAGCCATTACCAGGATTTGTTCGAGCCTGGAGATCACAATTTCGTGCACCAAGATTGCAAACAAGCGTTTGATAAGCTGAAGACCGCCCTGACTCAAGCTCCAATTGTGAGAGGACCAGACTGGAGCCAGCCATTTGAAATAATGTGCGACGCTTCCAACCATGCAGTAGGAGCAGCATTGGCTCAGCGTGAAGGTAAGGATCATTTTGTTATTGCTTATGCGTCTAAAACTCTAGATGCATCACAGTCCAATTACACTACTATTGAGAAAGAGCTTCTTGCTATTGTTTTTGCTCTGGATAAATTCCGAGCCTATTTACTTGGTACGAAGGTAGTAGTGTACTCAGACCACGCAGCTCTAAAGTATCTATTAGCTAAAAAGGAGTCCAAACCAAGGCTTATATGTTGGATACTGCTATTACAAGAATTTGATTTAGAAATTAAGGATAGGAGTGGTAACCAAAATTTAGTGGCAGACCATTTGAGTCGCCTTGAGCACATTTTAGATGACCCCACTTCTATAGCTGATAATTTCCCATTTGATAATCTGTAAGCAGTATCTGATGTAGTCCCTTGGTATGCACTTGTAGCTAATTATCTAGTTAGCCGCACCTTTTCTCCAAACTTTTCTAAGCATCAAAGAGACAAGCTGAAAAGTGAGTCTAAATATTATATATGGGATGACCTATATTTATGGAGATGTGGCGCTGACCAGGTAATTAGACGGTGTGTGCCTCAATCAGAATTCCAATCCATCTTAGAGGCCTGTCACTCATCTGAGAGTGGATGACATTTTGGCCCTCAAAGAACAGCTAGAAAAATCTTAGACTGTGGATTCTGGTGGCCTACACTTTTTAGAGACGCTGCTGAATTTTGTAGATCTTGTTTTCCATGCCAAAAATTTGGTAATATATCCAGGAGAGACGAGATGCCTCAACAAATTATGCTTTTTTGTGAAATTTTTTATGTTTGGGGCATTGACTTCATGGGTCCATTTCCAAATTCTAATGGTTATTTTTATATATTGTTAGCTGTAGATTACGTTTCCAAATGGGTGGAAGCAATTCCTACCCGCACTGATGATGCTAACACTGTTGTTTCCTTTGTGAGAAACCTCATTATTTGTCGCTTTGGATCACCACGACCAATCGTGAGCGATCAAGGCACCCATTTTTGTAACAGGAGACTAACAGGATTAATGAAGAAGCATGGAATTATTCATAAGGTTGCAACAGCATACCATCCTCAGACTAATGGGCAAGCCGAGGTGTCGAACAGAGAGATAAAGCGTATCTTGCAGAAGATAGTCAAACCTCATAGAAGAGACTGGAGCACCAGGCTACAAGATGCACTTTGGGCGTACAGAACCGCATACAAGACACCCATTGGGATGAGTCCTTTCCGCTTAGTCTATGGAAAAGCTTGTCATCTCCCTGTTGAAGTCGAGCACAAAGCCTTTTGGGCAGTAAAGGAGTGCAACATGGGAATTGAGGAAGCCGGAGTTGAAAGGAAATTGCAACTGCAAGAATTGGAAAGCCTTCGCCTAGAAGCTTATGAGAACTCCAGACTATACAAGGAGAAGATGAAGGCTGTACATGATAAGCACATTAAGAGAAAAGAGTTCCAACCTGGGGACTTAGTCCTCCTTTATAAATCTCGACTGGGACTCATGCCAGGCAAGTTGAGATTAAGATGGGATGGTCCATACAGAGTAGAGAAGGCCGAACCGTATGGAGTTTATCACCTAAGCCATCCTTCAAGCTCTGAACTTATCAAGGTTAATGGACATCGTTTAAAGCTGTACCATGGCGAGCAGCTGAAGAAAAACAAGGAGCTCGAGATCTTCCTCTTGGAAGATCCTCACAAAGCCGAAGATTGAGCTAATGGAGCGTCCAACTTACGGACGTTAAAGCAAAGTGCTAGGTGGGAGACAACCCACCATGGTATGATCGTTCTTTTCTTTGTTTTTAGATTTTCTATTTAATAACTCTTCTCTTTATTAGTACATTTCGTGCATCTGCATTTACATACTTTTATTTAAAAAAAATGTTACGCGACGCGACCGCATCATTGACGCGTCCGCGTCATAACGAGATGGGAGAAAATAATAAACGAACAGAGAGTCACGCAGGAGCGTGGCTGGAGGTGTGCCAATGGCACAAATTGCCCCACGCGACCGTGTCGTCGACGCGTCCGCGTCACATGGAAACATTGGCCTCCCATGCGACCGCGTGACCCACGCGGCCGCGTGCCCTGGGATTCGACGTCAAAAGGGTGCACGATCGAAAGTTGTGCTAGAGTGGTGCTGGATTGGTGCTGAACGCACAATCCTTCTCACGTGACCGCGTGACCGACGCGACCGCGTCATATCCTTCTAATGGCCACTCACGCGATCGCATGTCCCACACGATCGCGTCACCCAATATTTAGCAATTAATGATTTTGAACAGAGAGTTGTGCGAGTGCGAGGCTGCCCTCGCGCTAGTAGCATAAAACGGGTCACGTGACCGCGTGACCGACGCGACCGCGTCAATCAGTATAAGCGCAAGTCGCGCGACCGCGTGCCCCACGTGACCGCGTCAATTGCACCGCACAGCTCCCCTGATTTACCACTTATCTTATCTTTTTCTCCTCAAATCCTATTTTCTCTTTTCCCTCCTTATTTCTTCCTCCTCCCTTCTTCCTTCTTCCTTCTTTCTCACTTTTTACACTCTCACTCTCTCTCTCACCCCTATTAACAAGGTTTTCTTTTCTTCTTCTCTCCTTACTTTTCTCTTCTTCTTCCTATTTTTCTATGTTATCTTCTTTTCTTTTCTTTTTACTTTCATTATTCATATTTTCTTCCTTTTTACTTGGTGTTAGAAATTTATTTGAGTCATTATTTCTCATTATATGCTTGTGGATTGTTCTAAATTTGTTTGGCAATTATATATTACTTTTCAAAGGGTTGCTTGCATGTTCAATTTAATACTTTCCATACATTATTTCACCATGCATGCTATGTGTTTGTGAAAACGCCCATATGGCATTATGTACTTTTCTACGTTATTCTATTCTACTATTAAATGCCCAATTTTCACAAAACCCCTTTTATATTTTATTCGTTATAAATAATTGTCAATACAAACGTGATAGTTTGTTACAAGTGATGCTTGATCTATGCTACTCATACCTTTGCCAGCATGCCAATAAACACCTTGCATTCACTTGTCGTCATATGCACTCACTATTTTCCATTAATGACTTTTCACATGTAGTTATGACCATGTGTTAACATCATTTACCTTTAAATATGCATTCATAACCATCCTTTTCCGTTCTCTTCCTTGCTCTATCTCTTTGAATTTAATTTAATTTCTCTTCCCTTTTTCAGAATGGCCACCAAGAAAGAAAAAGAAAAAGCTACTCCCAAATCAACAGCAAGAAGAGGAACAAAAAGAGCATTAGTGGAAAAACCCTCTTCAACTGCGGTTAAACCCTCAACAAAGAGACTTAAGAGGATTATAAAGGTTGATGATAAAGAAAAAGCCTTCCCAGCAAAGGACACTGCGCGATTTCGCAATCGCTATTGTGAGCAGTTGTTCCCCATCCTGGCAGAAAGGAGGTACAACAATGAATACCTTCTTCTCCTCCCAAACCATATTGCTACCTTTGTTGAGCCGCAAATTGCACAAAGACAATGGGGTTTCCTACAGAGACAGCTGAGGCAGGTCAACTTTCTTGGGTAGTCGAGTTCTACTCCAACTTTCACCTGCCAACCCTGCAATCTGTCTTTGTCCGTCAGAAGCAAGTCCCCATTGCAGAAGAGGCCATTCAAAGAGCTCTAGGTCGTCCCCCTATTCCATAAGGTTTGGACGCCTTTCAAGAAGCCGCACTCAAGCGCTAGATGTACCAATTTGACTGGGACGCCGTTCTCAGAGTTATCGCACTACCTGGCAGCCGTTGGATCTACGGATACCATCGTACCCGCCCTAAGGGAATATCGGCTTCAGCACTTACCTTGGAGGCTCGCGTATGGGCACAGATCATGTCCCGTTACGTCTTTCCAAGCACTCACGAGTCCTCCTTCACTGCGGACATGGCCGTTCTACTATGGTGCATCCTTACAGACCAACCTCTGAACCTACCAAGACACATCTGGAATGCCATGGGACACGTACAATTGCGGGCAACTTACCTTTCCCCGCCTTGGTCTCAGATCTTATCTCAGCAGCCGGAGTCTCCTTCCAAGCTGGGGACACCAAAGCCATACTTCTACGGGATGATCAATATGTCCCTAATGGGAAATATATCAGACCCTCAGCAGCCACTACAAGCCAGCCTATTGAACCGGCTGCAGACATCCCTCCTTCAACACCACAAGCACCTACCACAGACCAACTGCTCCATCAGATACTCGAAAGGTTGGATCGGCAGGAACACAAAGCTAAGATGAGAGAGCGCCGATTCACATACCTCAAGGAGCTGATCATGGGAAAATTCAAGGACTCAGACACCCCGGACTCCACTTCCTTTACCAGTACAGGGAGCCATGATGGTCCCGACTGTGGAGATACTGCTACCAGCCCACCCCTGTTCTTAACATATGGCACCAAAGACGGTGCAAAGCCTTAAGTGCAAAGCCTTAATTTCTCTTCCCTAAACACCAATAAATTAGGATATTTATTTAGTTTTTCTTTTATAGAATATGATAAATTGCATAGTAATAGATTAGTTGCATGCATGTTCTACTTGATTGAAAAGACAATAAGTTTCTTCTGAGACTCTATTTTTGGAACAAAATTTCACTAATTTTAATCAAAATTTTTATGTTAAATTTGCTTGAAGTTGTATTTGGAACATGATTTTTGAGCTAAAGAACACACAACCTGTGAGATTTGAGCCTTTATGCATGGTTACATTATTTAACCATAATTATTTTATTCTTGTGTGTTTACTTCTCTATGATTGTAATCTATATTTTGTTTCATCCTATATGTCCAATATTTATTATATTTATATGTTTGCATATGATTGAGGCCATTAATTATTTAGCTCACTTATCCAAATTAAGCCTACCCTTTCAATTACCTTTGTTAGCCACCTTGAGCCTTTAAATCCCATTTGTTCTATATTTTACCACATTACTAGCCTTAACCAGAAAAACAATTATATATCCCAAACTGAATCTTTGGTTAGCTTAAAATAGAATTGTGTGTGCTAATTAAGTATGGGAAATTGTGGGAACAAAAGATAATAAGGGAATGTGTCATGATAATATAATGGAAATTTGGATACCTACTCATGTGAAACTATAAGAATTAAAAATCTATGTGCATTGATAAGCTATGTTTATTTTTATGCTTGTATTGAAAAAAAAATATTCAATAAATAAATAAGGGGACAAAATTACCCCAATGTAAAGTTAAGAATTCAAAGATCAATGCATGTATGATAAAATTAAAATAAAAGTTGATACATGAGTATGGAATGTGAAAAGGAAATTATGGGTAGCTAGGTATGAATGCTAAAGTTATATAGAATATATATATAGGTTATGTTAAAGCTTGGGTTAATTAAAGATTCAGTTTATAAGCTTACTTAGCTATATATGTATCCTTACCATTACCTCAGCCCTATTACAACCTTGAAAAGACCTCATGATGTTTGCATTGGTATATCAAATATTGTTGATTGATTAGGAGAAGAACAAAAATTAGAAAGCATGATTAGAGAAGGATAGAGTGATTGCCCTTTACACTAGAGAGATTAGAGCGTACATACATCATCAGTGAGGGTTCAATGCTTAAAATTCTATGTTCCCTGCTTTCATTAGCTATCTTCTTGCATTTTTATCTATTCTTGCTGTACGAGGATTGAATTAGTGGAATTTGATTTATAATTGTTCTGAAGAGCTTATTTATTATTGATCAAGTGGACAAAAATCATATAGTTGCATTCATATATATAGGTTGCATTGCATTGCATGAGTTTTACATGTTCCTATTCATTTGTTTTATCTCCTTCAACTAAGCATGAGGACATGCTAATGCTTAAGTGTGGGGAGGTTGATAAACCACTATTTTATGGTTTATAATGTGTTTAATTGTGTGGTTTTATCATGATCTTTACCCACTTATTCATATGATTAGCATGCATTTATATTTCCTTCCTAAAATTATTACATGATTGAAAACTTGCTTCCTAGAGACTTTTAATTATGTATTTTAATTCTCCTTTATTCCATTCGATGTCGTGATCTGTGTGTTAAGTTTTTCACGCTTTATAGGGCATGAATGAGTTGGAGATTGGAAAGGAAGCTTGCAAAAATGGAAGGAACACAAGAAATTAAGGAGATGACCAGCGAGAAGTGACGCAGCCGCATGGCTCACGCGACCGCGCGGAAGAGAGAAAATCGCAGTGACACGGCCGCATGGCTCACGCGACCGCGCGGATTGGAATAGCACAAGTGACGCGGAGGCGTGGACGACGCGCCCGCGTGGCAAAGCAAAACGCCGCATGACGCGTCCGCATGAATGACGCGATCGCGTGACATGAGCGATTTGCATAATCTGCAGAATTCGCTGGGGGCGATTTTGGGCCCAGTTTTCGGCCCGAAAAAGCAGACTAGAGCCAGAGGACATGCAGAAACCAAAAACAACATTCATTCTACACAGTCATAGTTCTTAGGATTTTTATTTTAGATCTAGTTTTACTCCTCCTCTAGGTTTTCTCTCTACACATTCATAGTTCTTAGCATTTTTATTTTCTATTGCTCTTTGCACTGGGATATTGAGAAGAGTTATTACCTCATCAAGACTTCGTCATTCTAGTTCGTTTTCTTTACTTGGCTTTACTCTTCCACGTCCTTTAATTTACTCAATTTTACTATTGGATTATTTTAGAATTTATTAATACAAGAGTTACTTTTATTTTTAATTGATTCCCTTGAGTTTTATTTATCATGTCTTTCTTTAATTCCCTTTCCTATGTTATGAGTTCTACATTCACAATGAGCGAGTAGTTCCCTAACTTGATGGGGAGTTGATTGAAAGGAACCCTTGAGTTAGAATGTTCAAAGGAGAGATTGTAATTGGGTTTATTGTTGGATGGCTCTCTAGTCACTAACGCCAATCCTTTCAAGTAAGCGAATTGGGACTTGTGAGTAGAAACATCATTCCAACTTGTTTGACTTTCCCTTATTTAGTAAAGGATAACTAAACAGAACAACCTTCAATTATCAATTAATCTTGAGAGTACTACAACAAGAATAGGGCTTCCAACTAATCTACTCCCAGTCAAGGCCTTTATTTAAATTACTTAATTTTTCCAATTTAATTTCCTGTTTATTCAACTCAACTCTTTTTGAAAACATCTGATTAATAAAATAGCACATCTTTCTGCAACTCGTTGGGAGACGACCTGGGATTCATACTCCCCGTATTTTAATTTTAATTTTTGTGACAACCCTTCTAAATTGATAAGCAGATTTCTGGTTGGTTAAGAACTATACTTGCAACGCATATCTTATAACAATTCTTAATTAGCCAATTTCTGCCACGTCAACCACTCATAGTTTCATTAATGAAACAAGGTCCTCCATTAGAAATTTGGGGGTACAAGTTGGTCAACTGAGCAAGAGGATCCCTAAGATCCCTCCTGACACTTTTTTCCAGTAATACTGAGGTTAATCCTAGAGAAGAGTGCAAGGCCATAACCATGGAGGTTGAGGCCGAATTGGAGGAGACTGGAAAGGCATTAAACGCCAGTGAGGAGGCCCTCACTGAGCGTTCAACGCCCATACACCCAGGGAAGCTGACGTTGAACGCCAGCAAAGACACCCCTACTAGGCGTCCAACACCCATAATACTAGAGGGACTGGCGTTTAACGCCAGTGAGAGCACACCCCTTGAGAGCTTAAAGCCCACTCAAGAACCTTCTATCTCAGAACCAAAAGAAACCATAAAGACCATTAAGGTTTCTTTGAATACACTTCTGCAGTATATGAGTTCTAATGACTACTCATCCTCAAGTGAAGATGAAGACACTAGGGAAGAGCAAGTTGCTCAGCACCTAAGAACTCTCATGAAGCTGAATGCCAAACTGTTTGGTATAAAGCCTTTGGAGGAAGAACCTCCATTGCTTTCCAAGGAGCTCAATGCTTTGGTTCAGCAAGAGCTACCTCAGAAGCTTCCAAACCCTGGATGCTTTCTGATTCTTTGCACCATAGGCACCATGACCTTTGAAAAGGCTCTGTGTGACCTAGGGTCAAGTATAGTAATGGAGAAGCTGGGAATCCAAAAGGAAACAAGGATTACCTTGCATAAGGACTAGATGGTATTCAAGGTCCTTGACCATACCCCCTGACAAGGGAGGCACTTGCATAAAAGATTCATCATCCAAGCATCCTTCCTTGGATGGAACTAACTCAATCCCTCCTAAGACCAAACGTAAGTTTGATGTTGGAAGTACACTATCCACAAAGGAGGAAGGCCCCAAAAGGAAGATACCTAGGGGCTAGAAAAACAAGAATATCCCTACTGAGGGCTTTTCACCATAGAAGATGGTGGTATTCACTTATCTTATCATGGTATTCACCATGGAAGAGGAAAGTGACAAAAAAGGACACCAGCATATTGCTGTAATCCCAACCATGCCTCAGGCAGTGAACAAAATCCTGTCTCTTGAGCGTATTACGCTATTCTATGAGAGCACAGGAAGGAAGCTCCCAGTAAGGAGTGAGGATTTATTCCTCTATCACTATCTTCCTCCTTGAAAAGAGTTGTTCGTCAAGCTAATGACATTAAAGAAGCGCTTATTGGGAGGCAACCCAACCTTACTCAACCATGTTTATTTTCTTTCAGTTGTTAGAGTCATGATCATATGCACCAGTCAAGAGATGGAATTCACAGCAGTGAAAACAGAACACTCTAAAAAGAGTGTTAAAGTTGAACGCCAGCCAGGGTATCCTTGCTGGATGTTCAACACCCCAAGAGGGGAGCATTGCTGGCGTTGAATGCCAGCTAGGGAGCAGCCCCTGGGCATTCAAACGCCAATGCAGAGAAGTAGGGAATTTGGAATTCCCTAACCTCTCAGGGCCAAGAGGTCCCACAGAAGCTCCACCTACCCCACCTTCTTCCCCATTGATCATATTTGCTCGAGGACGAGCAAAACTCTTAAATTTGGTGTTGCAAAAGCTCTGCTTTGTGACTTCTACCACTCTTAAGTATAAAAGAAGAGGATGGAGCAAACTAGAGAGCATGCACATGAGTCTGTGCAGCTGCCTCAACAAAGAGAAAGGAGTGACATAGAAGAGATCAAGCACTACATGGGATCCTCAAGGAGGAGCAATGGCCACCATCATTCAGGTGGATTCATTCTCTTTTACTCATTTCCTGTCATTTTTCTATTTTCTGTCTGTTTATTTATCTGCTCTCTTGTTCTAGTTGTATGATTATTTGCATTGATGTCTTAAAGTTGTAAAATATTTCATATATCTCTCACTTTGCTTAAATAAAAAAAAATTTACCTGAAAAGAATTAAGAGATGCATAAATTTCAAGTTTAAAATAAGATTAATTTAATTAGTTTGATGTGGTGTCATTTTCTTTTGTTTCTTGAATGAATGAAATAAACAATGCATGTTTGAAGTTGAAATCTATGAATGTTGGCTCTTGAAAGAATAAGGAAAAAAGAAAAATATTATTGATAATCTGAAAAATCTGAAAATTGATTCTTGAAGCAAGAAAAAGCAGCAAAAAGAAAAAGAAAAAGCATGTTGCAAAAGAAAAAAAATTTATATGCATGCAAGAAAGAAAAAAATGGTGAAAAAGAAAAAGAAAAGAAAAAGAAAAAAAATCCATTACTACCCAAAAATGCAAGGAAAGGAGGGCAGATTGAAAAAGCCAGTAACCCTTTAAACTAAAAGGCAAGGGTAAAAGGACCCAAAGCTTTGAGCATTAGTGGATAGGAGGGCCCAAAGGAATAAAATCCTTGCCTATGTGGCTAAACCAAGTTGTCCCTAACCATGTGCTTGTGGCATGAAGGTGTCAAGTGAAAAGCTTGAGACTGAGCGATTAAAGTCGTGGTCCAAAGCAAAAGAGTGTGCTTAAGAACTCTGGACACCTCTATCTGGAGACTCTAGCAAAGCTAAGTCACAATATGAAAAGGTTTACCCAGTTAAAGTGTCTGTGGCATGAATGTATCCGGTGGTAATACTGGAAAACAGAGTGCTTAGGGTCACGGCCAAGATTCTGAAAGCTGTGTTCAAGAATCAAAATAAGCTTAACTAGGAAGTCAATAATATCATCTAGATTCTAAGTTCCTAAAGATGCCAACATCTCTGAGTTTCAATGGATAGTGAGATGCCAAAACTATTCAGAAGCAAAAAGCTACTAAGTCCCGCTCATCTGATTTTAACTAAGCTTCATTTGAAACTTAGAAAATTATTGTATCTTAATTTTATTTTGTATCCTAATGTGTTTTTAGTTGCTTGGGGACAAGCAATGGTTTAAGTTTGGTGTTGTGATGAGAGGATATTTTATACGCTTTTTGACATCACTTTCATATAGTTTTTTAGTAATTTTTATTTAGTTTTTATTAAGTTTTTATAGATTTTAGAGTTAAATTCACTTTTTTGGATTCTACTATGAGTTTTTGTGTTTTTGGACAATTTCAGGTATTTTCTGGCTAAAATTGAGAAGCTGGAGCAGAAGTCTGATTCAGACACAGAGAAAGCACTGCAAATGCTGCCTGGATCTGACCTGCCTGTATTCGGAAGAGATTTTCTGAAGCTACAAAAGTCCAAATGGAGCGCTCTAAACGGCTATGGAAAGCTGACTTCCAGTTTCCAAAAATATATAATAGTCCATAGTTTGCTTTGGATTAGAAGGCTCAAAACTAGCGTCCAACGCCAGCTTTTTGCCACTTTCCAGGCGTCCAGCGCCCAAAGAGCAGAGCCCGGCGTCCAAAGGCAAGAGAGGACCCCCTAGCTGGTGTTCCACATCCAAAAGACCTCATAGCATGTGGATCTCATCAAATCTCAGTCCAAACACTTACCAAGTGGGCAATAGAAGTGGACTTTAGCACTAAAAAGAATGTTGTACCCTTACTAGTCATTAGCTTAGTATTTAAGGGATTTTATTCATGTCATTCAGAGAACGAACATCACTTTTCTCATTATTCACATTCTTCCATTGTTTTTACTTTCAGTATGATTTTCTAAACCTCCTAGGTTGAGGGGAGGAGCCCTACTAAGTCATATGAATTAATAAAAGTACTATTGTTTCTTCTTCGATCCGTGTTTGATCTATCTTTAAGATGTATATTCCGATCTTCATCGTGGTGAGCAGGATGATCTGAAAAATTAGCTCTGTTCATCATATTAAGACAAACATACCTGACAAACACCCGCGTCTACTTGGGTTCGTGTGAGTACCTGGAAGAAAAGCACGAGCCAACAGCTATGTTTATACATCTCTCAGACGGTTAATCCACGATTTCGTTGGGGACTTCTCGGGATACCAGTTCAGCCAATCTCCAGGGAGATTAGGGTCTCCGTGGTATAGGCTAGAATCCAACGAAGCAGCGTTCTCTGATCTTGTCTGTGGCGTTTTGAGTAGGATCGCCAAGAGAATGGATTATTATGCGCTTCACCTTTCGTCAGATTGAGTAACCTTAGCCAATGGCCATGGCCGTGTTCAACCTGTAGCAGAGGAGATCAATGACCACGGGCAATGGCTTTGATCACTTACATCCTGCCATAGAAGAATGATCATTCACAAGCAAAGAAGACAATAGTACCAAAGTTACTTTAGAAAGACAAAGCAACTCCGACTCTCAACTCTATTCCTATCCTTATTTCAACTTAACATCCAAATGTTTGATATAACAAGTATTTATACAAAGTTCCAAGTATAAACCTTCTGATTCCGCCTGACTAAGACCTGCAAGACAACCATAAGCTTGCTTCAAGCCACAATCCTTGTAGGGTCGACCCTGACTCGCTCAGGTATTACTTTGACGACCCAGTGCACTTGCTGGTACTGCTGCTGTTGTATAAAATAGTATGGGTTTTGCATACACACGCACCACCCACGCACAAAACCCTGTTTTTGCAAAATTTTAATGCCTCTAAGGCACTGACAAACCCCATTTGTAGGGTTTATCTTGTATTGATTTTTGGGGATTTCATCACATTTTACCCATATTTATTCAAGAAATAGCATGGTTTTGTATATTCTCCTTTAATTGTGCTTGAATGTGAAAACATGCTTTTTAGGACTTAAAATAGCTAAATTTAATTCACCTTGATTCTATTAGATGCCTTGATATGTTTGTTAAGTGATTTAAGGTTTAGGAGGCAAAGATTGGATCAAGGGAATGAAGAAAGAAAGCATGAAAAGTTGGAGAACTCATAAAGAAATGAAAGAACCGGAAAGCTGTCAAGCCGACCTCTTTGCACTTAAACGACCATAACTTGAGCTACAGAGGTCCAATTGATGCAGTTCTAGTTAGGTTGGAAAGCTAACATCCAGAGCTTCGAAACGATATAAGATTTGCCATAGTTGCGTCGTGCATAGGGGCGCGCACGCGCACGGTACGCGGACGCGCCGATGGTGGCACATGACCCACTTAATGCAAACGTGGCCAGCGATTTTAGAAGCCTTGTGGGCCCAATCCAACTCATTTCTGATGCTATTTAAGCCAAGGATTAAAGGGGAATCAACATACTTTACATACTTTAATCATTAGTCATAGTTTAGTTTTAGAAATAGTTAGAGTTAGAGAGAGAAGCTCTCCCTTCTCTTTAGAATTAGGATTAGGAATTAGGGTTAGATTAGGATCTCATAGTTCTAGGTTTAATTCAAGTCTCCTTCTACTTCTACCTTCAATTGATGATTGCCACACTTTGGTTCTTCTCTCTATCCCTATTCTCTTGTTGTAATTTCTCTTATTTTGTTTCTAGGTTTTGTAATTGAGATACTCTTGTTCTCTTTATTTTCTTTCAATAATGCAATTTGAGGTAATTCATGATAATTGTGATTTCCTTGATTGTTGTTGTTAATTCTTTACATTCAATTGTAGTTAGAATTCATTCTTGTTGTGATTGACTATACTTTTCTTTTGTGCCTTCCAAGTGTTTGATTAAATGCTTGGAAGAATGTTAGACTAGAATTTTATGTTCTTGGCTTGAGAAGGTAACTTAGGATTTCTTGAGTCACTAGTGTCCAATTGATTGATAGTTGATAGCCATTAACTCTAGCCTTCATTAATCCAATTAGTGGAAAGCTAGGACTTATGGACTAGGATTGATATAACTCACTTGACTTTCCTTTGTTAATCGATTTAAGGATGACTAAGTGGGATTAATCCTTGCAACTACCATACTTGTGGCTAGTGATAATGATGAAGACCCTCGACAACCAAACCTTGCCAAGACCATTTTGTGAATAAAGTTTTCCTACCATTTACTATTCACATTCCTCATCCAAAACCCCAAAATAAACAAGTCCATAACCAATAACAAGAACACTACCCTGCAAGTCCTTTGAGAGACGACCCGAGGTTTAAATACTTCGGTTTATAGATTTTAGGGGTTTGTACTTGTGACAAACAAATTTTTGCATGAAAGGATTATTGTTGGTTTAGAGACTATACTTCAACGAGATTTCATTTGTGAAATTCTAAACCGTCAAAAATCCAATCGTCAAAATGGCGCCGTTGCCGGGGACTTGCAATGGTGTTATGTTATTGGTTATTGTACATATGTGAATAGTGTAAATAGTTTGTCTTTTGCTTGTTTACTAGATTTTGTTAGTTTTATTTTGTTTTTCCATAATGAATTCTCACTTTGGCTATGAGTTTGGCTCTAATTGTGTTGTAGGGAATGTGAACTTCAATGCTAACATGTACCAAGGATGGAACACTCCAAGATGGGAGGAGCCTCAAGGAATTGATCACTCCTATTGGCATCAACCTCCGGACACTTATAGGTATAATTCTCATCCTAATGCATGTCAATTCAATGGCTATGGTGACTCCTTTTATGACAATCAACCACCACCATATGCCTATGAATCTTATCCTCAACATGATGCTCAACCATACTCACAAGCCCCTTTCTACCAAGTACCTTTATGTGACCCTTATCCATCATATAACCAATCACCCATACCACATCCTTGTGATCATTATGAGCAAGAACCTTTAGAACCACCACAACCCTATCAAGATTACTACCATGAACCACCTCAACCCTCCCCATCTCCATACCCTTACCAAGAAGAACCACCTTCCTACCATGGACCCTCTCTCCACCCACCCCAAGTCCCAATAGACGATCCTCTCACTTTGTTACTTCAAAGACATGAAGCCATGAAGCGGGATACACTTGAATTTGTGACCAATTTGACCAAGGTGGTGCACACTTTAGCCCACCAATGCTTGAATACTCAAGGTACCTCCGTGACCACATGTGAGAAGTCAAAAGAAGAGCAAAGCATGAAGGAGAAATTGGAAAATTCGGTGGAGAAGGAGGAGTCAAATTTTGTATTGGAGCAACTAGAGGAAGCTATAATCATTGAAGAAAAGGAAGAAGTGGTTGAAGATTTAGGAGATGTTGAAAGTCCAAGGGAATGTAGCCTCATGGAGCACTCTTCCAAGGAGCTCGATATTGAAGTTGAAGAAGGTGCGCAACCTCTAAGGCATACCGTCGTTGGAGACTTGGAAGAGGTTTATCAAGAGATGGATTCAATCATGGATGAATTCCTCTCTACAATGGAATCCTCCCCCATTGGACATAGAGTTGAAAGTATAAAAGAGTGTGCACAACCTCCCATACCCTTGGTGAGCAATGATAAAGAGAGCTACCAAGAGGAAAATGTTGGCATGGTGTATATCGAAATTGAAGAATATGAAGAGGTTGACCAAGAAATGGATTTATTCATCAATGAATTTCTATCCAAAATTGAACCACCTCCCATTAGGCAAGAAATCAAAGTTCTTGAAGACAACACCAAGCTATGTGATAAAAGGGGAAAGGTTGAAATCAAGGAAGCTCGCAAAGAGGTGGAAATACATAAAGAAGAGCACAAGGAAGTAGACCTTGCATTATCTAAGTGTGGGGAGGTCTCCCTTTCCGAGTCACCATCCAACACAACATTCAAGTGGGTAAAATTCTTATCCATAAGCTTTACTTTCTCGCTTGAATATGGTTTGATTGAAACGGATGGACAACTTAGAGCTCTTTGTGGACTTAAAGGAAAAAGAGAATTGTGTAGTGGTTGCAAGTTAGGAATTAGGCTCATTAAGGTCAAGGTTTCAAGGCATAGGAACGATGATTGGAAGAATACCACTTTGCATGGGTTTCAACGGAAGGCTTGGTATGTTAAAGAGAATTCTATATGTCAACCACCCGGAAAGAGAGAGTATGAAGACCAAATCGAAGACGGGTGCGAAAACAAGATATGGGATCCCGGTTCGCTATGTAAAGACCAACTATGGGGACTCATATCTTGGGTAGAACTTTGCCCAAGCTTGATGAAGATGGTTGGAAATTCTGTCAACCAATTGAGAGGCAAAGATCCTTGGAGATTCAAGGATGAGTACAAACATAAGCCACCATGACAATGAGCCCCTCAAAATGTCCAACTTAAGGACTTAAACTAAAAGTGCTAGGTGGGAGACACCCCACCATGGTAAACTCTTTCCATTCTCTTTTAGTTTTGTTTAATAAGTGATTTGAGTTGCCATTGTAGGTAGATTTTCATTTCATATTGATTTGTTTGTAAAGATTGGTTGTTAGTATGTTGTATTCATTAGTAGTAGATGAATAAATCCTAAAATCAAATTGCATTTTTGTGAATTGTTTGATATCTGATTGAATAAAGAAGAGTTTTGGACATTATAGGGAGCTCTTGGGCATTTTTTCTGCTTTTTGGGCAAAAAAAAAAAAGGGCATCGGCGCGCTAGCACGCTGTGCGCGCGCACGCGGATTGCACTTCTGCAACTTTCAGTACAAAAACCAGAGAGTTGTGCGCGCGTTGTGCCAGCATTGTGCTGGGAGCACAAGCTCATCCACGCGTAAGCGCGCGCGGATTTGCACCCTGCTTTTCTCCTTCCTCCTTTCTCCTTCTTTCCTCTTCTCTTCTTTTTTTTCTTTCTCATTTTTTTTCTTCTTCCTCTCTTGAAAGATTTTTTTCCCTTTTCTCTTTTAATATAAATAAAAAAAAAAGAAAAAAAAAATTTAATAAAAAAAATATAATAATAAATAAATAAATAAAATACTAAAAAAATTAAAAATATATAAAAAAAAATTTTTTTTCTCTTCTTCCATTTCCTTTTGTCTATTACATTTGCATACTTTTATTCTTTGAATTTTAATTCTATTTGTTCTCATTTTATTTTCTAAATTTCTCATTTTAATAATGGTGTTGAATTCTCTCACTCAATTGTTGAGAATTTCTTGCATTTGTTTTGGTGCTTCATGACTTGTTACATTAATTGTAATATTTGTCAACACACAAGAATAGTGCTTTAGTCCTTCCTAATTCATTACCCTTTGTTTTTTTTTCTTGTACCGCTTCATCATTGAGTTAGGATAGAATCAAATGCTTTCATGCGTATCACTAATCTTGTTTGTGTCAATTCTTATTTGATCATGATGCTCAATATACTCGCCATGCCTTAACTTTACTCTTGCATCAGGTATCAGTTGATATGCCTTTTGCTTATATTGATTTCTCACTCACATGTTGTAGCTACCATGTAGTAGAGATTCATACTCTTATTTGGCATTAGCCCCCGCCTATGTTCTATTTACTTAGCTTTGATATCTTTGTTGTAGGGTTAATTTTCTTTCTTTTTCTCTCCTTTTAGGCTGGCCACCAAGAAAGGAGGAAACGGAAAAGCTTTTAAATGGGGCAACGAACAAGTCATCCGCACAACCTTTCGAAGAAGCTCATCAATTGTAGCAACCCATCCACCTTGCTCTCCTTTGCATGCACCGAGGGCGGTGCAATCTTCAAGTGTGGGGAGGTCGTCTGACCGATCTCCATCGGTAAAAAAAAAATTTCCTTTTCAACACCAAATTTTTTATTTTCTTTAATTAGATTAGCTATTGCATTGCATGATAGGTTGCATGTTAGTTAGAATTTGTACATATTTTTACCACTTCTTTGTTATTAGGACTACTTGGTTAGGGTGATGATTTTCTTTCCAAGAAACTATTTTAGGGCAACCTACCAATTTGAAAACTTTTTGTTGAACTTGCTTGAAAGAATTTATTTTGGAACATGGTTTTTGAGCTAAGAACATAAGCAAGTGAGATTTGTGCCTAATTGCGTGGTTACATCTTATAACCACTTATTTTTCCTTCTTGTGTGCATTATTCTCTTCCTATGATTGTGATCTTTGATTTGTTTGATTCTTTATGTCCATTATTTGGTGTATTCATGCATTTATATGATTGAGGCCATCATTTCATTAGCTCACTCACCCAAATGGCCTTACCTTCTATCTTCCTTTGTTAGCCAAATTTGAGCCTACGATTAACCCACTTTGTTCTTAATTTAGCACATTACAAGCCTTAAAGCGGAAAACAATAAAAGTCCTTATTTGGATCTTTGATTAGCTTAGGCTAGAGTGTGTGTATCATTCAAGTGTGGAAACCTTGGGACATTGGGTGAATAAAAGGGTAGTTTTGTATTATTATTGTAAATATTGGGAATTGGGTACATGCTCATGTATTGATTAAATGTATAGACCTTATGCATTGGTACTCTTGTATATAGTTTGAAAGAAAGAAAAAATGAGAAAAACAAAAAAAAATATATGAAAAGTATAGAAAAAATGGAAAAAGAAAGAAAACGAAAAAGAAAGAAATAAAAAGGGGACAAAATGCCCCAAGGTGAAGCTCAATAAGATCAATGCATATGAGTTGTGAAATGAAAAGAAAATGCATGAGTATGTGAAAAGGTGAAAAATGGGTAGCTAGATTAGAACTTAATTGTATAGGATGTCATAGGTTAGGTGGGAAGTTTAAGCTTATCAAAGATTCAAATTTCAAGCTCACTTGACCAAATATGATCCTACCTTGACCCTAGCCCCATTACAACCTAAAGGAAAGACCTCATGATACATGTATGCATGCATTGAATAATTGTTGATTGTTAGATGAAAAACAAATCTTGGAAAGCATGATTAGGGGAGAATTGAGAGAATCAACCCCAAACACCGAGCGACTAGAGTGCAAACACTTCCGGTGAGGGTTCGATGCTCAATTCCTTGATTCCCGGCTTTCATGAGCGTTCTTCTCGCAAGTCTACTTGAACTTCATTTTGATATTCGAATTGGTAGGATTCATGAATCGTTATATGATCTTGACCCTACTTGTGCATGTATGACTTGGAGGATTGATTTATTTTTAACCAAGTAGGTAAAACCATTTTGCATTTAGTTGCATCCATTTAGATAATTGCATATAGTTTAGGTTGCATATAGTTTATTTACATTGAATAAATGTTGATACCCTTTGTTTCTCTCTTGGCTTAAGCATGAGGACATGCTTGGTTTAAGTGTGGGGAGGTTGACAAACCCCATTTGTAGGGTTTATCTTGTATTGATTTTTGGGGATTTCATCACCTTTTACCCATATTTATTCAAGAAATAGCATGGTTTTGTATATTCTCCTTTAATTGTGCTTGAATGTGAAAACATGCTTTTTAGGACTTAAAATAGCTAAATTTAATTCACCTTGATTCTATTAGATACCTTGATATGTTTGTTAAGTGATTTAAGGTTTAGGAGGCAAAGATTGGATCAAGGGAATGAAGAAAGAAAGCATGAAAAGTTGGAGAACTCATGAAGAAATAAAAGAACCGGAAAGCTGTCAAGCCGACCTCTTTGCACTTAAACGATCATAACTTGAGCTACAGAGGTCCAATTGATGCGGTTCCAGTTGGGTTGGAAAGCTAACATCCGGAGCTTCGAAGCGATATAAGATTTGCCATAGTTGCGTCGCGCATAGGGGCGCGCACGCGCACGGTACGCGGACGCGCCGATGGTGGCACATGACCCACTTAATGCAAACGTGGCCAGCGATTTTAGAAGCCTTGTGGGCCCAATCCAACTCATTTCTGATGCTATTTAAGCCAAGGATTAAAGGGGAATCAACATACTTTACATACTTTAATCATTAGTCATAGTTTAGTTTTAGAAATAGTTAGAGTTAGAGAGAGAAGCTCTCCCTTCTCTCTAGAATTAGGATTAGGAATTAGGGTTAGATTAGGATCTCATAGTTCTAGGTTTAATTCAAGTCTCCTTCTACTTCTACCTTCAATTGATGATTGCCACACTTTGGTTCTTCTCTCCATCCCTATTCTCTTGTTGTAATTTCTCTTATTTTGTTTCTAGGTTTTGTAATTGAGATACTCTTGTTCTCTTTATTTTCTTTCAATAATGCAATTTGAGGTAATTCATGATAATTGTGATTTCCTTGATTGTTGTTGTTAATTCTTTACATTCAATTGTAGTTAGAATTCATTCTTGTTGTGATTGACTATACTTTTCTTTTGTGCCTTCCAAGTGTTTGATTAAATGCTTGGAAGAATGTTAGACTAGAATTTTATGTTCTTGGCTTGAGAAGGTAACTTAGGATTTCTTGAGTCACTAGTGTCCAATTGATTGATAGTTGATAGCCATTAACTCTAGCCTTCATTAATCCAATTAGTGGAAAGCTAGGACTTATGGACTAGGATTGATATAACTCACTTGACTTTCCTTTGTTAATCGATTTAAGGATGACTAAGTGGGATTAATCCTTGCAACTACCATACTTGTGGCTAGTGATAATGATGAAGACCCTCGACAACCAAACCTTGCCAAGACCATTTTGTGAATAAAGTTTTCCTACCATTTACTATTCACATTCCTCATCCAAAACCCCAAAATAAACAAGTCCATAACCAATAACAAGAACACTACCCTGCAAGTCCTTTGAGAGACGACCCGAGGTTTAAATACTTCGGTTTATAGATTTTAGGGGTTTGTACTTGTGACAAACAAATTTTTGCATGAAAGGATTATTGTTGGTTTAGAGACTATACTTCAACGAGATTTCATTTGTGAAATTCTAAACCGTCAAAAATCCAATCGTCAGGCACCATACATGATATCCATCAAAGGTTTTTCGACGCCAAAACACTTATTCCTCTAAAAACACATAATCAACACCAAAATGCAACTAAACTAAGCTAAGAAATATAAGCAAATATTAAAGAAACAAAAACTAAAATAAGAGAAAAGTTAGAAGGATATTACCATGGTGGGGTGTCTTCCACCTAGCACTTTAGTTTATTGTCCTTAAGTTGGACATTTTTTATGAAACTCATCTCAAGGTGGCTTATGCTTCCATTCCTCCTTGAATCTCCACCCGTGTTTGCATTGACATTGACCTCCAGGGTCCCAAATAAAGCACATGAAGCTCTCAAGAATTGTCAAACAAGTAATTAGGGCCTAAGATTGTTGGTTGTTGAAGCATATGCCAAGATCCCATATTCAAGTCATCCGTTCACCTTCTTGTTGATCTTTATGCTTGCACTCGAATAAACAAACTCTCAAATTCTCATTAAAGTTCCCAAATAAACCTCGGAGTCCTCCCAATTGAGCCTTGCACCATGCTTAAATTCCAAACATTGATTTGGTTTCTTTGATGATCCTTAGACCTCTATTCCAGCCAACATCTAACACTTCACCCTTTAACACCCCAAGAAGGACTTGAAGTTGATAATCCATCTCCAAGATAGTATATTGATGTGGGCCAATGGAACTTGTTGGAAAAATTTTTACCCACTCAAATTGCACTTGGGGCGGAATTACTTTCCTAGATTCTTGCATGAAGATCTCCACTTCTTGGTTGTCCTCTTCTTCCTCACCAACCTCCTCTAGGTCTTTCTCATCACTCAAGTCATAACAAGGAGGTTGTGTGAAATCTACATCAACCTCTATACCAAATCCAATGGGAAAAAGTTCATCAAGATCATTGAGGGAATTGACCAATGTGTAAAAAATCATTAATGATGGAATCCACTTCTTGATCAGTTTCTCTCAATTCTCCATTTACCTCTTCCGGTTCACTTGTCTCACCTTCCTCCCCTTGTTGTGATTCATGCCTCAACTCCTTATCTTCGACTTGAGTTTGCAATCTTTCCTTCACTCCACACTCTTCACTTGAGTTTGGTTCCTCACATTCATCCAGAAAATTGCCTAGGTTGTGGCATGAACGTAACGAGGCTAACTGGGTTAAGGCTTCGGCTAATGTAGCCATAATATGCTCTTGCCTCTTACGAAACTCCTCTTGTTCTTAGACAAGCACTTGGAATACTTCTTTTGTGGATTGATCCATATGTGGAGATGAGGCTTGGATTGATGAAGGTTGAAAAAGAAAATCATGAGGGTTATTGTCTTGGCTTTGTATATAGGAAGGGGGTGGTGTATAGAGTTGGTGACAAAGTGAATAAGTGTTTGGATTCCATAGAGGTAGATGATGGTAATGGTGTGGATAAGTCATCACTCCCTACAATATAATCACAACCTAACTCCAAGCAAAGGGGGTGATAACTCATAGAGAAAATAGAAAGTAAAAAAAATAAAACACATCAATAAACAAAAGAAACAAAATCCTAATTACTAACAAAAACAACCAAAAAACCAAAAAGTAAGCTATTTACAGTATTCACATATTCACAACAACAAAAAATATGACACTAATTGCGTTGTCCCCGGTAATGACATCAAAAACTTGATGGCGAGAGAAATTGTTGGTTCAGAATTTTCTTAATGAGAATTGTGTTGTGAGTATAGTCCAAACCGACAAATAACTCTCATAATCAAAGTTTAGATAAAAAGATTGTCACAATCCAACCAAATATAAACCGGGAGATTTAAATCCCGGGTCGTCTTCCCTCGGACTAGCAATTAGATGTCACACTTTTGGTTGTGAAATAAATGGGGGTTTCAAGCATAGAGCGGAAATTTAAAAGAAATAAAGAATAAATGAACTAATAACGGATCAAAAGACAATTAATGCCAATTAGAAAGAAACAAGATCAAAACTAGTGAAAATGTGATAAATGCATAAAGAGCCTTGACTTGGGAATGAGAGTTAAGGAATCCTATCTTGTCATAACCACAACTATAGTAATTATGATGAGTTAATCTCACTTCATCAACCCTTAGCATCGAGGAGTAAGTCAAGCAAGCATAATTGACCTTAATCCATAAATCCTAGCTAATTTACTAATTAACTTAGTAAAAAGCTAACGTTAGTGGAAACAAGAGCAATTAACAACCCAAAAATTACTACTAAATATCGGACATTATGACTCTAGTATCCTAATTACTCATTTCCCAAGCCAAGGAGTGAAAATCTACTCAAAATTCATAATTGGCATTCTCACAAACACTTTGTGAGCATAAAAGCAAAACATAACAAATTACAAAAGATAATAAAAACTGTAACCAAAGTATGCACAAAATCAATAATAGCAACTTAATCAAGCATATATAAATCATAAAACATCAAATTCATTAACCAAAACCTCAAAAAATCAAAATTGGATATATTAATAAAATAACTTCTATTATAAGAGAGTGAGAGTAAATGTAGTGTAATTAAAGAGAGAGGTAAAGATTACTTATAATAGGAACAAGCTATAATCCAAGATAAAAATTGAAAATGTAAAGTTCTACTATAAACCTAATTAAACCCTAGGAGAGAATTTTCTAAAACTACCCTAAACCTAACTAAAACTATCCAATATGGTGTGTAATGGTGCTCCTCTTCATATGCCATGTTGCCCCTTTGATATAGCTTCTATTTCAGCTTCAGAAACTCCAAAAATTGGGTCAAGAGGCTCCCAAAATCACGAGTCACGTGACTTTTTAATGAAGTCACGCGTCATAACCCTGTGCGTACGCACACTAGCTGAAATTCATCTTGTGCGTACGCATAGGAAGGTGTGCGTACGCATACTGGAGTGTGTGCTTCTCCTTTATTTTCTTCATGAAATATCCCATTTTTCATGCTTCCTTCCACTTCTACCTAGCCGTTCTTGCCTATTGGACCATAAATCACTCAATAAAAAGTATCATGGGATCGAATGAAATAAAAGTGAAACAAAATTGATTAATTCAAGTATAAAATAGCATGTTTTCACATTTAGACACAATTTAGAGAGAAATCACAAAAGTATGCTATTCAAGTGAATAAATACGGGTTTATGTAATGAAATCCATCCAATTCAAGCAAAAAATTATCATTAAATATGGATTCATCAATATTGCAGACTCAACAGCAACACTAAGTTAAATCCAGTTTGAAGTTAAAGTGAACATGTTTAAAAGAGGCTATAGATTCAACCTCCCCTTCTCTAGGCCAGTGAGAACCTTTAGAGGGGTAAGAAAACAGAAGCTCATACTAATCAATCAAGTAACTCAGCTAGCTTATTTTCAATTGGAGCAACAGAGGGGGTTCAGGAGGAAGAAGGAGGCTAAATTTGAAATAGCTAGCTAGAAATAAACAGCATAGTAAGCCTATTGCAAGAATTAAAAGAAGAACAGGAGGAAGTAGAGACAAGATGAAGAAGAAGAAGCATTGTTTAGAGGATGTCAATAATGCTAGTATAGGAGAAGGTGCGACCCAAACAATTGGCACCCAAGGAGGGATGAAAATGCTAGCGTGGAACTATCATAATTTGGAGAACCCCTTGAAAGTTTACAATATTGAAGGGATTATAAAATCTCATTCCCCTGAGGTAGTGTTCTTGAATGAGACTAAGAACATATCTTGACTGTGGATGGAGTTATGAGGAGAATGGGTTTTCATTCGATATTTACTATAGAGCCTAATAGTCTTTTGGGTGGTCTAGTAATGGCATGGAAGGTAGGAATTCGAGTCCATATATTGTCACATGCAAACTTTCTATTTCAATTTTCATTGAAAGAATTCCAAACTCGAAAGAATTGGGAAGTTCTAGCTGTTTATTTGAGTGCTGAAGATTCTCAACTGGAAGAGCAATTCTTTGATTTGATACATGTACTAAAAAATGGTGGACAACAAACTGTTATCATTGGGGACTTTAATTCCATTAAATCACATCAGGAGAAAGAAGAACGATATTAGAGAGAAAAATTAAGAATTCAATGGCTGAATTGGAAAGATTGCAATACCAAATTCTTTCACTCCAAAGTTCAAACTAGGAGTCAAAGAAATAAAATTCTTGCCTTGGAAGATGATGAGCATAATCGGTCAAACGAAGTAGAAGGTATGGCTACTATAGCACAACACTACTTTGAAACATTATTCACATCCTCTAATCCAAGGGAACTGATTGAAGAAATTGAAAGGATGACTTCAAAAATTAATTCAGCAACCAATCGTTCTCTCACCAGGCCCGTTACAGAGAAAGAAATCAAAGCAGTTGTATTCTCAATAAATCCTCTCTCAGCCCCGGATGACGATGATTTGACGGCCAAATTTTTTCAATTTTTTTGGGAGACTATCAAAGCAGATTTAATTTTGCAATTCGGAGTTTCTTTTCAAGAGGTAAACTTTTAAAAGCCTTCAATCATACACATATCTATTTAATTACTAAAGTTCCGATACTACTACTATGAAGCAAGTCATGCCAATAAGTCTTAGCAGTATTTTTTATAAGATAATCTCTAAGATTTTAGTTCATAGAATATAACTGATGATCAACAAAGTGATTAATGACAATCAAAGTGCATTTATTAAAGGGTATTTAATAAGTGATAATGTTATAATAGCCCATGAATTTATGCACTTTCTGAAAAATAAGAGATTTGATGAAAATGACCTTGCTTTGACGCTAAATATGAATAAAGCTTATGGCAGAGTGGAATGGAGTTTTCTATGGGTAGTTATGAAAAAGTTGGGATTCTGTGGTAAGTGGGTGGACTGGATCAAGGAGCTAGTGACTAGTGTCGTATTCTGTTACTGTGGATGGACAAAATTCATGGTTTTTTCAAACCATGTAGAGGGTTGCGGCAAGGTGACCTGCTATCACCCTACCTTTCCTTGTTTTATGTAGATAGACTCTCTCATCTGCTCTACAGAGGAACACAAAGACTGGAGATTTCAGATTTGAGACTAAAGTACATGTGTCCGAAGATTAATCATTTTTTTTGCAGACGATTCCATCCTATTTAGTAGAGCTACATATGAAGCTTGCCAAAACCTAATTCGAACACTACATATATATTTACGAAAAAGTTAGCAGACAAGTAGTTAATTTGGATAAATCTTCGGTTTTCTTTAGCAAGAAGGGAGGGTGGAAGTGGAGAAGATGAGTAAAGTGAAGGTATTTGATCAAAACCGTTTTACATGCTTAATTTGACTTGAATGGCATCGTTTTTGTCAAAATAGGCGCCAAACCAAAACGGCAACATTTTGGCTCATTCCAGCGTGATAAATCATGACACGTCAACGTTGTGACTGCTGACTCATTACTAGAAACATGTCCAGAGATCATTATGATGTCTGGAGTTCTATCTATAATAATAGAATTGGAATCTCAAAAATCAAATTGAATAATTGCGTAAATCTTAAAAATCATTATGAGATTTACTCAAAAATATAGTCTATTAAGTACATAACAATTTTTATTATGCAATTTCTTTTTGTTTAAATCTAGTATAAATTTTAACATATTTTAGGATTTAAGAATAATGCACAAGGATATGTTGTGCATGCTATATGAGATACAATTAGACTTTGTTGCACAGTTATTATTACATTCATTTTCTTTTACATACATGTGTACCGATTATCTTAATGACCACGTACAATTTTAAAAATAACCAAAAATAGTCACAACATACATCAATGCCAAGAATTATATAACTTAGTTATCTAATACCTATACAGGTCACATTTCTAATTTTCTATATCTCATCACAACGTACGATCAGAGTTATATATGTAGTATATATTTCAATTGAATTATTTTATTTACCATGAACTAAGGAACGATTGGATAAAATAAGGGATAGAGTTAGATAAAATAAGGAACGAAGATATAAGGGAGAGAGTTAGAATAGTATTTATTGTGAAAAAATGGTAGATTCGCGTCTCAGATGGTTTGGACATGTGAGAAAAAGATCGACAGAACACCCAGTCAAAAGGGTGGATGAGATGGAAGATGGATAAGGAGTGAAAGGTAGAGGACAGGAGTGGAGCTACACATATGGAAAGGGGGCAATGGCCCCCCCAAATTTTTAATTCTTGTTAAAAAAAAAAGACATAGCCCCTCTTTTTTTATATCCCTGTCCCTCCTTTTTTTTGGTACACTTTTTCAGTCCTCCTTTCATTCATAAAAAAAATCAGTCTATTTTTATATAACATTAACAAAGTATAATAGTTTTAGGCTTAGTGTAATAGTTTACTTTATTTAAAAAATAAAATATAAATTTTTCTTTTTTTTCAATATCTTCATTCACTCAAATTTTCTACTTTTACTTTGCAGCAGATAATAATTTTAGTAAATTATTAAACACCGCCCCTCTAAATAGTTAGTCTAGCTCCGCTCTTGGCAGAGGAAGACCTAAGAAGACCATCTATAAAGTAGTCAAACGAGATCTACATATAAACGGTCTCTCTATAGACATGATACATGACATAGTTCAATGATATTGTTTGATTCATGTAATCGACCCCACCTAGTGGGACAAGGTTTTACTATCGTTGTTGTTGTTTGAACTACTATATATATTAATTTCTCTAATATTTTATATTATCATATATAAAATACTATTTTAGTCTTTAATTTTTAGACTAAGTTCTAATTTTATTTTTAACATTTAAAACATTCTATTTTCATCTCAAATATTTTATTTTGTCTTATTTTAATTCTTTAGTCAACTTTTTTTTAATTTTAAAAATGTCTTTTTTCTCTATTGTTATCTTTTTTTTTTTGTTATTTTCTCTCTCAAATTAATACAACAACTATTATGTCACTACACAATAGTTATTTTTGTCATTATTTAAAAGAAAATTATAATAGAAGAAATGGTATTTTAAAAAAAATTAATTTTGACCAAAAAATTAAAATAAAACGAAATAAAATGTTTGGGATAAAAAAAACATTTTAAATATTAAGAATAAAATTAAAATTTAACTTAAATATTAAAGATTAAAATAGTACTTTATCATATCAAAATTATTTGTACACGTAGTATTACTCATTTTTTATTTGATTCTAATCACAATATTGAAGTGCCTTCAATTCATAATGAACTCTCCCACTAAGTTAAAACTCGAAGTCTCTAATTGAAATAATAATAATTTTTTTGCTTTAATTATTAAGATGGGTATAAGAGAAACCACTAGTATTTGATTTGGTGTAAACTCAGTAGCAGTCGACTTCACGTGAAGTTGATATTGAGAGCCTAGATGATTTGACTTATTTGGCTAAATTTTCATCTAACGGTTCTCAGATATTAACTTCACGTGAAGTCGACTTCATCTGAGTTTTCACCGTTTGATTTATCTTTGTTTACTAAGGTAACACCACCAAACTTCTAAGAAAAATTAAACCAATTTTATGTGGATAATATCCTACTCACATGCATGATATTTTGGTAAAATTAATTTTTCATATTTATGCAGGAGGTATTTGGTTTAATTATACAAGAGTTATTAGAAGTGCAAATTCGAATTCTATCACCATGTTTAAAGGTTATATGTAATTTCGAAAACGCTATATGAACTTGTTAATTTGTAATTAAATTCGGTTAAGTACAATTATTTTCTTCTTTTTATCTTCACACGCGCTTCTTGCGTTTTTCTTCTTCTTTTTTACCTTCGTCTATTTCCTCTTTTTATTTTATTGTTCTTCTTTTGTATGTGTCTTTTTTTTTCTCATTTTTTTTATTTTAATTCAGTTTGACTTCTTTTAAAAAAAATAATAAGAAAAAAAATAAGATAGAGATAAAAAACAATAATAACAACAAAGAAGAGAAAAAAACGATAACAGCAAAGAAGAAAAAAAAATGCATCAGAAAATGAAAATCTCTGTGTTTGTATAACAAAAATATATGTATTTTACAGTTAAATTTTTTTATATTTTTTATTTTTTTTTATATAGCTATTCTATGTTTATCTTCAAAATGGAGAAGAAGACAAAATACGACAATAGAAGAAAAAAAACGTAGCGTTAGAATAAGAAGTGGTGCGTTATTAAAGTATGTAAAATTTATGTGCAAGTTTTGTACGAATCATTTTGATTAGGCTAATAACATATTGACTAATTTGATTTAACGTAGTTAACACCAAAAATTTATTCACCTAATACTACTATATAATCTTTAAATATTTCATGACCTTTTATTTTAATATTTTGTTTCTTGTTTTGTATATGCTCTCCTCCCTAATAATATTAAAGAAGTGAGAAAAAGAAAAAGAAGTGCGTTATTAAAATATGTAAAATTTATGTGTATGTTTTGTATGAGTCGTTTTTATTAGGTTAATAAAATATTGGTTAATTTGATTGGAGTTAATTAGTTAATAAGAAAATCTTATTTATGTAATACTATCACATGATCTTTAAATATTGCATGACATTTTATTTTAATATTTTGTTTCTTATTTTTATTTGTACGCTCCCCTCCTAATATTAAAGAAGTGAGAAACAAAAATATCAAATTGCTAAAAAACGAGTTGGTTGGAAATAGATATTCGTGGCCTTATCGTAATCAGAAGCTCTTTAATTTGCAAGATGTATAATTTGATAAGATCCTGTGCTGTCCCATGTTTACTTTTCATCACTACTTTTTATGTTCTGTGTATATGCGATGTATATATAATATGTGCATATTTGTGTGTTCCTCAGTTCGTTGTTCTCAATATAAAAGGAGATACTCTTACTAGCTTTTCATTATTTTTAAAAAATAAAGTTTATTCTTTATTTTATTTAATATCCATTACCTTGAATTTTTTATGATATATATAATTTTTTTTCTTACTTGACTTTTCATTAAAAAAAACACACACACACAGAGATGCCTTTCTCATAGAATAAAAAAAAAAAATTATATCTGAATATTAAAAATTTCATATAGAAATATGACTTTTTTTTTTATATCTCAATTATTCAATATCGAATTCTGGATCTTAAAATTATTCATTAATAAGAAGGAATATTTGCCCACTTACTCTACCATATGCTGTTCATTTTTTTTTTCCATCTTAGTTATATTCTGCTGACTTTCGAACCGAAAAAAGGAAAGTTATTTGTTCACTTCTGAGTGCATGCAATTTTTAATTAGTTAGAAGCGTATTTTAATCTTTTAAAACGAAATTGAAATTTTTTATTTTTAATTAAAGAAATTTAATCCTAAAAAGATATTTTAATCTTTATATTAATCCTAAATGAGATATTTTAGTCTTTTTAATTTACTTCAAGGATATTTTAATTTTTTTTAATTAAATCCAAATATTTTTATTTCTAATTCATTTTAACGTTAATTCTAAATGGTATTTTAGTCTTTTTAAAATTAATATTGGTAGTAGTATTTTAATCATTTTAAAATTAAACAAAGTATTAATTTTTTTTAAATCAAATCCAAATTCCTAATCTCTAATACAATTAAACAACTCCAATCTAAAATAGACATATTTGTCTGTTTAGAATTAATTAAATGAATATTTTAGTCTTTTTAAAATTAAATTAAAATTTATTTTTGAATACAAACTAGACATACAACCTCAATTCTAAAAGGGAATTTTATTCTTTTCATAATTAATCTTAAGCGACATTTTCATCTTTTTAAAATTAATATCAAAAAGTTATTTTAGTCTTTTATCATTAAATTATGATTTCTAATATATAATTTTATCAGAACCTTAATCCTAAAAGTGACATTTTAGTTTTTCAATTAATAAAAATGGTATATTTTTTTTAAAAAAATAAATTCAAATTTTATTTATAGTATTAGGTAAACAAAATTAATCCAAAAAATTATTTTAACATTTCTAAAATTAATCTTTGAAGGATATTTTAGTCTTAAAATTAACCAAAAAAAGAGTTTCAAAATCAGATTTCTAATTTATAAGATTAAACAAATTAATGTTAAGAGGTTTTTTCAGTTCTTTAAAAATTAACTAAAAGGATACTTTTATTTTTGTTTTTTGAGAAATTTAAAAACTACTTTAATTCTTTTGTAAAATTCATCAAAAAGGAATTTTCGTCATTCCATTATTAATGGCAAGAATGTCTTATCACTTTATTCTATCTTAGCCTTTTTGGAAACTCCTTCCATATATATATTATGCTGTTTGGAAAATATGAATCATAGCTTTTTATTTATAGAGTAAAGTATCGCTTTTGTCCCAACGTTTGGCGTAAATCCTATTTGTGTCCCTAACGTTTAAATCGTCCTATTTGTATCCCTAACATTTGTAAAAGTGATTCAATGTTATCCTACCGTCAATTACACATCATGAGCGCTTTAGTTTGAGTTTTAAAAATCTCTTCTTGAAGTTAGAAAACAAATGTTTGGGATAGAATCAATGATCTACTCCGAAAAATAGCTCATCAAATGTTGAAACTAATTCCTACAACATTTACATAATTCACTTTTCTAGGGATATAATTGAATCTAAATACAAATCGTAGGTATAATATTAAAATCGAACACATCCAAATGAGATCTAATTGAGAATGAATACATTCAAGTGAGAATAATTGAAAAATATAATCTGATTTGTTAGTATAATTGATAGTAGGATAACATTGAATCACTTTTATAAACGTTAAGGATACAAATAAGACGATTTAAACGTTAGGGACACGAATAGGACTTACCCCAAACGTTGAGACAAAAACAATACTTTACTCCTATTTATATAATTGTTTCTCTCTTCAAACTTACGTACTCCCCAAATTAACATTCACACATAAAATAAAAGATCCTCATGCTTCACCAAGTAACAAACCCTAATATTCCATACATTTCTCTAGAATTATCTTTGATTTCTAGTAGCTTCCAGCAAAGCAAAGCTACCAATCATGGTGGATCAAGAAATTTGAAGGCAAGAAAGGAACCAAACCAAAGAAATCCCAAGAAAAGCTGCTTCAGCAGGTGGGGGTGTTCAACATCATTGGAGCTTTACGACAATCCATGGAAGATAAAGAAAAAGCTGACGACGAGCGACCTCGGGAAGCTGAACCGGCTCCTCTTCGGGTCCGATTTGCTGGAGAACCTGATGGTTCCGCTGCTGAGCATAGAAGCGCAAAGAGAAGCTTCGTGCGGCATGGGAACCCCAATTAGGGTTTGGGATGTTGATACCATGTCCATGCACTATCTTATTCTGAAGCGTTGGGCTTCTTTCAAGAGCTATGTTTTGATTGGGAAATGGAACAAAGAGTTTGTGAGAAGAAGGGAGTTGAAGAAGGGTGATGTTGTTGGCCTTCACCGGGATTCATATCGACAATGCTTCAACTTCTCTGTCCTTAAGCGTGCCGGTGATCGCTATTAACCACACATTCCTTTGGTAACTCCTTGCATCAAAATATTATGTTAAGTAGTTTAATTAAGGGTAAAGTACTAAATTGGTTCTTACGTTTGGGCGTAATTTTATTTTGATCTTTAAAATTTAAAGTGTTCTATTTAAATTCAAAAAAGTTTTATTTAGTTTCAATTTAGTCCCACCAAAAGTCAAAGATAAATAATTAACAAAATGTCCTACATGATAGCAGTATAAGATCAAAATCGATAATCTAGAGAATAAGTACAAGCTCCAGAGGCACAAAATTAACCGTGGATGCATCAATACATTTATTTATCATTTTTCTTATAATTAAAATGAAATATTTTCTATAAAACTAAAAAAAATGTTAAATACATGTATTGATGCATCCACGGTTGATTTTGTGCCTCTGGAGTTTGTACCTATTTTTCAAATTATCGACCTTATTCTTATATTGCAGAATTATCGACCTTATTCTTATACTGCTGTCATGTAAGACATTTCGTTAATTATTTATCTTTGACCTCACAGTGGGACTAAATTGAAGTTAAATAAAACTTTTTTGGATTCAAATAGGACACTTTAAACCTTAAGGACCAAAACAGGATTACGCCCAAACGTAGGGGACTAATTTAGTACTTTACTTTTTAATTAATCAATTAAAATGTCTCATCATTTTAATTATTACCCTCTCATGAATTGAATATTCTATAACATGCAGATGCAAAAAACATCATAGTAATATATAAAAGATTTTTGAATAAAAATTTGTATACGCAGCAGATTAGAAGTACTTGATCTGCTAATAAATTAATACTGCAATTTAATATATTATCAGTGATATTAGAAAAATAATAATATAAAATTATCTTATTTAAATTAATATCTATAATTTTATACATATATTATTTAGGATTATATATTTATTATATTTAATATTATTCAATTAGTCTAGTGTTAATTAAAAAATAAAAAAAAATAATAATAATAATTAAAAATATAAAATAATATAATCTTAAACCATTTTAACTTTTTTTTATTGTTTTTCAAATATTTTTTATATATTATTATTTGTTTGTTCAAATCATAACCACTCACGTCTAGAGTTTGCTAGAATGGAATCCGTCAATTAAAGAGAATTTGTGGTCAGTTTTAATCAATTTTTTTCATGAAAATAAAAGTAATTAACTTGTTCAAATAACTCCTTTAATAATATTTATTAAATATTAGTTAGTTGAAAATTATACATGAACAAAAAATACAAAATTCAATGATTATAAACAGTATAATAAATTTAAAAAGATATAATGATATTATATGACAATAAAGTGATATTCTTTTTGTAAAGGATTTAATAAATTTCATAACCTTAAATTTAATATTTGACGCAATTCATATGATGACCATAAAACTCAATTTAAACATTTGTAGTTTAGATAGGATTTCAATTTAAACTGATCAGTTTAATGACTTTTCATTAAATTGGGTTGATGATTAAAGAATCAAATTACGAGTTTCCTGTATTCTCACTTAGCTCTGGAATGGATGAATCATATTTTAAAACATTTTGACACCTCCAGGTAGGATGAACGCGGATTGGATCGAATCAAATATGGCCAAAATTTTGATCTGATTTGTATTAAAATAATCGGATCGGATCGAATTTAATATCTACGATTTTTAAGCTTGACAGATGTCGGATATATCCGCAAAATATATAAATATTTTAAAAAAGTTTTTTTATTAAAAATTTCAATAAAATTCTTTTTTCTATTCTTTTAAATATGCTTACTCTTAGAATATTATTAAACATACTTTCCTAAATAATAAAAATAAAATAATACAAGATATATATGATCATTATTAGTTAAAATAAAATATAAAAAGAATAATGATTCATTTATTTATTTATTTTTGTGGATCTGCGGATATGCGGGTATCTACATAAAATCTGCAATCCGATCCTATTAATGTGCGGGTCAGATCCGATCGGATAACCTTGCGGATTGGATCGATATCCGTAATTTTTAGAACGGATTCGAATAAACACCATGAATATGCATATCGGATTCGATATGAATATTCCTACCTCCAAGGCTCCCTCTCTATGAATGGTCAATACTGACAAGTTTATTTAGAAAATGATTCATGATAAAATGGTTTCTCCAACCATTCTATTTTTTCTTTAAAATTAAATGTATAAAAAAAATAATTATTCTAAGTGAACAACACAATATAATAATGTTAGAAAGACAATAATTTAAAATTACTTTATTTAAGTTAGTATCTATAATTTTATATTTATAACATCTATAATTACATACTTATTACATCTAATAGTATATATTTATTCAATAACAATTAATAAATGCAAACAAAAGCAAATAAAAAAAAAAGTTATGATTATCTATTTCTAAATTTTGACTCCCAAACATTTTTTTAATAATAAATACATGATAAATTTGTCAATGTGAAATTAGATTCATAAAGTAATGAGTGTCATATAAGATAGATAAATCTAAGCATAAATTGCTCGTTGAATGATGTATATTTCTAGTATTTGTTAAGTAGGAAGAATTAAAGTATATATTAAAACCGTAATGCTGGAAAAAAAAACAATCAGAATTTATCTTATTTAATATTTATTAATTATTACAATAATTAATAGATATTAAATAAAATAAATTTTAGTTATTTTTTATTAATTTTTTTTGTTATCAAAACATTTTCGATATCAAAATAAAGTGAAGAATCTGGCTTTAAAAAGAAACGAACGTATAAGCCTGCAAAAGGAAAGAATGTATGCAAGATATCAAAAGTGCGACAAAATGGAACTGGATTCAAAAGTAAAATATGTGTGCACTATCAGTAGCATTTTTAAAAGGAACGATTCTAGTTTTATTGTTTTAAAGTAAAAAACAGTACTTTAGCGTTAGGGTATTTTCAGGCCTTTTGCTATTGTAGCAACCACATATGAAATACCTTACCCTTAATAGGTCGAGCAAATTTCAAATTTGATTTTTGTCTATTTACACGAAGAAATTGAAATTGTGATTTTTCAAAAAAAAAAAAAAAAACATAGTTCAAAGTGTAAAAATTTATATGTAATTATCTTAAGAGTTGTTAGATGATTTAATATATTTGACTAAATTATCATTTAATAACTCTCAATTATCAAATTTAATATGAAGACAAATTTCAATTAGTTCTTGTAACGATTGCAAAAAAACAAGTTGAAATCGCTTTAATTTTTAGTTTGTTAACTCATTTGTGCAATGTTGTTAGAGCTTCGTGTAAACGAAGAGATATGCTTCATGATAACAATTGAAGCATTACGAAGCGGAAAAATTTCTAGTGGACGTGGTTTGAATAAGGAAATAGCTTTAAAAAGAACTGGAGACACTAGATGTGGTTCACACTATGAAACTATATTTAGATTAATTTCTTTGTTTCCTTCCATAGTCAATGTTCTTGAATATGTTGAGGAAGATGGAAATAATTCAGAACAAAGAGGTAAAGCATGTCATTTATTGAATATCATTCAATCCTTTGAATTTATTTTCAACTTGCACTTGATGAAAAATATCTTGAGAGTTACTAATGAATTATCTCAAGTGTTACAAATGAATGATTAAAATATTGTAAATGCTATGACATTTGTTAAAGTGTCTAAACAACGGTTGTAAAATATAAGAGATGATGATTTGTCTCTTTTACTTGATGAAGTCTCATTATTTTGTGCCAAATATAATATTACTGATCCAAAAATTGATGATATATTTGTGTCACAAAGAAGATCAAGACACAATGCTCAAAAGATCTCAAATTTGCATCATTTATAAGTTGAGATATTCTATCAAGTAGTTAATAGACAACTGCAAGAACTCAACAATCGTTTTATAGAGGTGAATACTAAATTGTTTCTTTGTATAACTTGTCTGAATCCAAGATACTCATTTTTTGCGTTTAATAAGGAGAAGTGATCCAATTAACTCAATTCTATCCATTTGAATTTTCTTCCACACACTCAACTTTTGGCACTTGATATTCAACTGGAGAACTTCATACACTAAATTGCTTCATATTAGATATGCGTTCTGCTGATCAATTTTCAAACTTAAATAAGATTGGTGCTCTTTCTCAAAAATTGGTTGAGACTCGAAAAAATATTGTTTATCCATTAGTGTTTCTTCTTTTGAAGTTAGCTTTAGTTTTTCCCATAGCAACTGTATCAGTTGAAAGAACTTTCTCTGTTATGAACATCATAAAGAGTCGGCTTCGTAACCGTATGGGAGATGAATTTTTAAATGAATGTTTAGTGACATGTATAGAAAGAGAGACATTTAATTGTATTAACAATAAAAACATTATTATTCAATCTTTTTAAAATATGAAACCAAAAAAATAGAATTCTAAATTATTTCTTATTATTATTTTATTGTTTAAAAATTAATCATATTTTATAATACCATAATATAATTATAAATATATATATATATATATATATATATATATATATTCCACTAACAAAATTTTTTATATTCGTCACTTGTCACCTAATAATGCTTAACCCTATTTGTTGTGAGACAATGCGACTCTTCCATAAAATTGAGACGATGGCCATGTGAGATTAGTTGAAAATCCGATGGTCCATGTTCTTTCAAACTAAAATGATATTATCGCAGGACTAAATCATCCTAACCATTTATGTTTGCGACACTTGAACACCCAACAATTTTAATAAAAATAGGTCAATCATGGTTTCACTACTAGAAAAAGAGTTGCAATAGATTTTTATTTTATATCAACGGATATTGTCTGTTATAATATTTTACCAACGAAAAATCTCATAAAAATAGCCATCCAAAATTTGCCAAAAGCATCTAGTTTTTTTAATAATTTTCCGTTGATAATATAAAGTGCAAGATTTCTAAGGTACCAACGAGTTATCTGTTTGTCATTGGCAAAGCTAGAATCATACTCGTTCTGGCAAAGGAAAACATCAAGCATGATTATTTTTTGAAGTTACAAAATTAGAATAATAAATTATAAATCCTAGATGAATTAATGATAATAAATCCCAACATTCAAAATTGAAATGAAAAATTAAGAAAAAAAATATAGTCTACCATAACTTGTGAAGCAACTCTGCATAACAACACGACAAAAAAGATGGCAAAGCAAAACGGCAAAAATTAGTTTTAGCAATGGATGATCATGTCTGTCAAAAAATTTTGCGCAAATTTCACCATGTCTATTATTGACCAAAAAAAATAAAAAAAAACGTCACCAATTTTGTCGATAACTCTGACAAATATATTCCGTCACTAAAATTTGTCAATAATTGAGAGTTTTCTAACAGTGTTTTCAATATCCTACAAATTTTGAAACAATAAAATTATCACCAAATAGTTTTAGTTTAAGACAACAGGAACACTAATAGGAGACTGCTTAACGGAGGAGTCGTATTGTTTTACGGTAAACATGATCAAAGATCATGTGTCTCTTCTTTTATCATGAATCACAAAATTATTCTTCGTGTTAATAGACAAAGTCAAATTTCAAATATGATATAATAAATAATGGAAAACTAATGATTTTTGTACATTTTTTCCAAATGTTTTTAAAATTCCGTCTAAGCTACACCCGCGATACATAGTCGGTCCTTTTTGTGTTAGGCCTTCAGACACCTCACATAAAAACTTAGTCGAATCTTTATGATATGGATTAAAGACGTTATTACGCTTAACTTAGGTTGTTGCCCAGAAGCAATAATGTATTGTGTGGCTTGTCTACAGTGTCAAATGAGCAAGGGTTACTGCATCGGTGCCTGGGTGCAGTGTTAAATGAGCAAAAGTGATAAACTCTAATAATTTTGTGGTTTATCTTGCATTGAACTTAGTAGATTTTATCAACTTTTTTCACATTTATTCAATGAAATAGCATGGTTTTGTGAATTTCTCCTAAATTGTGCTTAAGAGTGAAAACATGTTTTTTAGACCCTTGATTTGCTAAATTTAATTCTCTTTAATTCCATTTGATACCTTGATGTGTCTGTTTAGTGATTTCAGGCTTAAAAGGCAAAGATTGGATTGAAGAAGTGAAGAAAAAGCATGCAAAATGGAGAATTCATGGAGAAATAAGGATTTGGTGGAAATCATGTCCACGCGTACGCGTCCACGCGTACGCATGCCTCACGCGTACGCGTGAGGAAGGAAACTCGCCAGGCCACGCGTACGCGTGACACTTGTCACATGACCTCATTAAAGGAATACGCTGGGGCGATTTTTGGACTTGCTAGAGTCCAATCCAACTCATTTCTGAAGCTATTTGAGGCAGAATTCAAGAGGAAACAATTAGAATAGTTTAGAACCATATTTTAGGGTAATTTTCTAGAGAGAGAAGTTCCCTCTTTTCTCTAGAATTAGGGTAGATTTGGGTTAATTTCATCTTAGATTTAGGTTTTAATCTTGTTTTGATTTTGTTTTCCTTAAAATCTCTTGTTCTTACAACTTTATTCTCTTAGTTTTTCTTGTTAATTTCTCTTTTATGTCACTTTTTAGTTTATGAACACTCTTGTTACTTTTAATTCCATTTAATGCAATTTGATGTCTTATGTTCTTTTCTTATTTGCTTGAGTTATTATTGTTATTTTCTAACATTTGGTAGTTTAGATTTTATATTTCTTGCAATTTAATATGCTTTTATTTTTAGGCACACCAAATGTTTGATAAAATGCTTGGCTTAGTTTTAGAGTAGATTTTGTACATTCTTGGCCTGGAAAGAGAAATTAGGTGCTCTTGAGTCATTAATACCCAATTTATGTTGGTGATCTAGAGTTGTTAGTTAATATTATTTCTATTGATACTAATCTTTTGCTAATTCAATTAGTAAGTTGATTAGGACTTATGGATTGAGATTAACTAGTTTTATTTGATTTTCTCCCAATGTTGGAGATAACGTAATAGGCTTGACTCTTGGTAATTGTTGTGTCATGATTAATGACTAGGATAGAAAACCTTGATTTTTGCCATGAATGCCTCTTTAGTATTTGTTAACTTTAGTTGATTGCTTTATTTCATTCCTTCTACGCCCGACACCCCTCGGAGCATTCTAACGAGGAGGAGACCCAGCATGAGCAGCCGGCAAAGGCACAGCCACCCGCAGCAGACGATGGACACGATGCGATGACCCCTCTTACCTGGCTTGATTTGATGAGCATCGAGGTCAATACTAATATTTAAGTGTGGGGAGGCCGCCTTCATCGACAGAGTTATTTTGGGTAAACCATTCCATTCTAGACATTCTTAAATCTTTTCATTCTCAGCACTTGCATCTTTATTTTAGTATACTTTTGGATTTTTTTATATATTAGTTATTTTGAATATTCTCTAGGTATCGTACTTTACACTTGTGCTTGTATATATTTTAGATTTTTAATTAGTTTGCACTTTTTTATGTTGGTAGTATATAGATATATATAGTTATTGTAGTGGATTAGTTGTGATTGGAAATGCAGATATTTGAATCTAGTTTATTCCGATACACATGAGAAATTGAGTTGATTGAAAATGGGGAATAAACTAAGGATTTTAAAATTTTCACAATCATATCATATCATTTTATATATAATAAAGGTTGGTCAATTTGATGGGATTTCCAAAGAAACTCTTCTTTTTCTTAAAAAGGGCATTAAGATTCAAAATGATTTGGGTTGAGACTTTTTCACTAAAACTTGCATAATGTATATAGTTTGGAATATGGTTTTTGAGATAAAGAACACACAAGATGTGATTTTTTTAGCCTAATTGTATGGTTATATCATTTAACCATGATTTTGATTCTTGTATGTTTTCTTCTCTATGTTTGTAATCTTTGGTTTGTTCCATTCTATATGTCTATTATTTAGTGTATATTTATGTATTTATGTGACTGAGTTCATCATTTTATTATAGCTCACTTAAACCCAAATAGCCTACCATTTCATTTACCTTGGTTTGTCGTTTCGAGCTTTTTAATTCCCTTTTATTCTTTATATTACCACATCACTAACTTTAAGCGGAAAATAATTAATTGTCCTATTTGAATCTTTGGTTAGTTTAAGATAGTGAGTATGTGTGTCAACTAAGTGTGAGAAAATTTGGAAACTTTGGTAGATGAAAATGTGTTTTATGCTTATTGAGAAATATTGAAAATTTGGGTACACTCATGTAATAGTATGGAAACCATATGTCTTGATGTCTTTTGTATATATTATGTTTCATATGTTAAAAAAAAGAGAGAAAAAGAAAAAATAAATAGGGGACAAAATTACCCCTATGAGAAGCTCAATAAAATTTTCGTGCATATGTGATTGAATTGAATTTGATACATGAGTGTGTATATATATGTAAAAGTGGGATTTTAGGTAGTTAAGCTTGATAATAGAAGTATGTAGGTTGCGTATGTATTAGGTGAGAACTTAGGTTAAGCAAAGATTCAAATTTTAGCTCACTTGCCCATACATATATCCTTACCTCTACCCTTAGCCCCATTACAACCTTGAAAATTCCTCATGATATTTGTATATGTACATTAAATATTTGTTGATTGGTTAGATGAAGAACAAACTTTAGAAAGCATGATTAGGAGGGAATTGAGTGGATTGACCCTAAACACTTGAGCAATTAGAGTGCATATACACATCCGGTGAGTGTTCAATTGATCAATTCCATATTTCCATCTTTGATCATTGCTTATCTTGCAAGTTTGTAAATTTGTTTGAATAAATCAATTCAATTGTGAATTTGATTTTGTTATGATTATTTTGGCCTTTTGATTGTGCATACATACTTTCATGGAAATTTGATTTACTTTGACTACATATATGCTTATATATAAATAGATAGTAATTAGAATAGTTATATGCATATAGACAATTTGCATGTAGATAGTACTTGCATTGAATAAATATTGATACCTCTTTCTTGTATTTTTCTTGATTTAGCATGAGGACATGCTTGGTTTAAGTGTGGGGAGGTTGATAAATCCCAATTTTGTGGTTTATATTGTATTGAATTTAGTGGATTTTATCAACTTTTCTCACATTTATTCAATGAAATAACATGATTTTGTGAATTTCTCCTAAATTATGCTTAAGAGCACAAACATACTTTTTAGGCCCTTAATTTGCTAAATTTATTTCTTTTTAAATCCATTCGATTCCTTGATGTGTCTGTTTAGTGATTTCAAGCTTAGAAGGCAAAGATTGGATTGAAGAAGTGAAGAAAAAGTATGCAAAATAGAGAATTCATGGAAAAATGAGGATTTGGTGGAAATCACGCCCATGCGTACACATGCCTCACGCGTACGCGTGAGGAAGGAAACTCGCTAGGCCACGCATACGTATGACCCACACATACGCATGACACTTGTCACGTAACCTCATTAAAGGAACACGTTGGAGGCAATTTCTGGACTTCTTGGAACCCAATCCAACTCATTTCTGAAGCTATTTGAGGCAGAATTTAAGAGGGAACAAGGGGAGAGCAATTAGAATAGTTTAGAACCATGTTTTAGAGTAGTGTTCTAGAGAGATAACTCTCTCTCTTCTCTCTAGAATTAGGGTAGATTTAGGTTAATTTCATCGTAGATTTAGGTTTTAATCTTGTCTTGATTTAGTTTTCCTTGAAATCTCTTGTTCTGACATCTTTATTCCCTTAGTTTTTCTTGTTAATTTCTCTTTTATGCCACTTTTTAGTTTATGAACACTCTTGTTACTTTTAATTTCATTTAATGCAATTTGATGTCTTATGTTTTTTCTTGCATTTGGTAGTTTAGATTTTATATTTCTTGCAATTTAATATGCTTTTATTTTTAGGCACACCAAGTATTTGATAAAATTTTTGGCTTAATTTTAGAATAGATTTTGTGCATTCTTGGCTTAGAAAGAAAAATTAGGTGCTCTTGAGTCATTAATACCCAACATATGTTGGTGATCTAGAGTTGTTAGTTAATATTGTTTCCATTGATGCTAATCTTTTACTAATTCAATTAGTAAGTTGATTAGGACTTATGGATTGAGATTAACCAGTCTTATTTGATTTTCTCCCAATGTTGGAGATAACATAATACGCTTGACTCTTGGTAATTATTGTGTCATGATTAATGACTAAGATAGAAAACTTTGATTCTCAATCTTTGCCATTAATGCCTCTTTAATATTTGTTAATTTTAGTTGTTTACTTTATTTTATTGTCATTTATATTCTTGTCTTCTTATTATCAACCCACCTTTGTGAACCTATACAAGTGTTGTCTAATATTTAAAATAGGCAACTTATTAAAATATTTCTTAAAGCCAATATGTAACTAGTAGAAGGATTGTCTTTTTGACAAAAATAAAAGTTATTTTTCTAGTGAAAATACAAAAAATAAAATAAAATTCACAATAACATTTTTTTTTGTTTGTACGTGTGTAATAATTTTAATTAATAAATAAATTTGAACACAATAGAAAAAATTCAGAAGAGACAAAATAAAGAATAATAAAGTTCTAATTAAAATAAATATTAAAAGATTCGGTTAGTGTTTAAAATATAAATTTATTAATAATGCTCAACAAAATAATAAAATCCTTGTTTGACATTAATTATCATAATAATATAGTAATTAATATTTGTCAAAAAAATATCAATTTACTTGTATATTTTTATCCATACTTGACTTGTCCCATATACTAAATCTACAAATAATACATGACAAAATATGAGTAATTTATCTTTAAAGAAAAATTATAATGAGAGAGTTTGGTGTTTCTTTACATAATCACATAACATAAAGTAAGTATCGCTTTACATAATCACATAACATAGGTAAGGCTGTGTGATGTGCCCAAGCATAAGAAGTTATATTCTTTTCAAGCATTAATAATAAGGAAAAGTATATGGAACCAAGAGGTTACCAGCCAAAAACTAAACAAAACCACATTAATTTATATTAATAATTAATTTTAAATTTTTTAAATACAAAATTTAAAAAATTTAAAATTGATTAAGTAAACCTAATAAAACATATAAAAACCTTCCTCTTCTCTCTCACATTAATCTACCAACCTCCAACAATCACACACACAGACCTCTCTCTCATCGTCAGGCCCTCTCCACCTCTCCACCGCGACCCACTCCTCTTCTATCACTGACATCTGGCTCGTTGGATTCGCCACCGTCGACAAGAACCGCTTCCCTTTCGTGAACCAGATGTGTTACCGAAGCCGCAAAAACTTATATTCACTGAAACATGGCTGTCCATTCTATGGCTATGTCCTCAAATTTGGGTTTAGTTCACACATCTCTGTAGGAAATGCACTTATAAATATGTATGCCAAATGTTGTTGTTTGGATGGCTCAATTTTCTAGAAATGCCAAATAGAGACTCTGTTTCATGGAGCACTTTGATCAGTGCCTACGGTCTTCATGGATGTGGTGACCAAGCATTGCAACTTTTTCATGAAATGCAAGAACGAAGAGGAGTGAAGTCAGACACAATTACCTTACTCATCGTATTATCTGCTTGTAATCATGTCGGTCTTGTAACTGAGGCACAACTGGTATTCAAACAAGCGAGTGCAGATTGTAAAATTCAATTAACCTTAGAGCACTATGCATGCCTAATTGATCTTCTTGGAAAGAAATATAAAAAAATATTCATTTAATATGAAAAAAACATCCTAATACTTAACAAAATAAATATCCAGTTATATTTTAGTAAAAATAATTAAATATCTATAAAATTTTTAAAAAAATATGAAATTCTTAAAAAATAGAGACATTCACATTTGCAATACAAAAAAATTCGAAAAATATATAAAATAACATCCATTTAGTATGAAAAAGAAACATTCTAATACTTAGCAGAAGAAACATCCATATATATTAACTCGTAGAGATTTTGGATTTACCCAAAGGTATTTTGATGGTTGTTGGCTAATACCCTCTTGGTTTCCTAGCATTGTTGTAATAATAATACTTTAAATTCAGATAATTAGACGGAAAACAACAAGAAATTACCACTTACTGTGATGGATTAAAATTAAATGGATTCTCTTCTTGATCAAGACTTCCCTTGTCCCCAAAACTTATCCTTCCAATGCCATCATGTCCAAAACACATGGAAACTGAATCTGCTATGAAGCCTTCCCTTGATATTTTCTCCATTCTCAGCCCAAACAAACCATTGGGAGTAGCAACATTTAAGAATGATCCACTATGTACTTATCCATGGCTGCAACACGTGCGTTTATTGGTAACTTTTAAATGAATTGTTGAGAAAAATGTGAAGGAAGAAAAGAAAATGAGTGCTAGGTAAACAATGACTATCTTGAAAAACATGAACAACCACTAATTAAATTTAAGATTAATTTACTCTTTTAACCCTATTAATTCACATTATTCACACATTGTTCAAAAATGTTGTTGGTTACCTATACTTTTCCAAAAAAAAATAAAAAAATAAAAAATGAGACACTAAGTGAGAATCATATTGTCAAGGTAATTTAACAAAGTAACTGACCCAAATATAATATTTGCCTCAACAAAGTCATCATTATTATCTTCTTGCGTTAAATGCAGAACATCCTCTACTAGCATTTCCGACGTAGAAGTTTCAGCAAAGACATAAGAGACCATGTAGGGGGCAGTTACTGAATGTTCCAGGGCATTGGTTGCAATGCATGCACGCACAGGCTATTGTTACAAGTCACCATTTTGCTCGTTGTTGATCCATTAGGACTATGCGCACTAAGGTCAAAATCCTGCAAAAACAACAATCGTCATTCAAAATCATAAACAGGCAACAGCAATAACTAATACAGAAAAACTTTATAATTATAAAGTTATAACTCATAACTAATTGTAGAGATTCTTTTTTACTTCATCCACAGATAATGAGAAAGAGATCAAAGTGAACATACAAGTGCCAAGGAAGAAGCAAACACCGAGCCATCAGTAGCTGCACATCTGGTGCAATCACAGGTGTTCATACACTAGCCGAGCTATAGGGTCGGGTTGCCGAAAACAAAGGGACCGACCTCATGAAAGGTTGGTCTGCTACCGACCTCTTCACAAAGAGCTCGGCAAATCTCTACTAAGGTCCAAAAATGCCCAAAACGAAGAGCCACCGCCTACTAAGAAGCGGTTGGCAAAAGATATGATCTCACCCATGAAAAGATAAGATAAAATAAGATAACAAACTTATCTCAAGGAAGATCGACCAACACCATTATAAATACACTAGAGCACCCAGGTATAACTCATACTCCGATTCTACAAAAACTTGCCTAAAACCCGTACTGACTTAAGCATCAGAGTCTTGATGCCAGGGCATCTTAGGCTAGTTTCACTAGCCTTTTTCTTTGTTTTTGATGGGTTTTATGCACTTTCTTGAGCTATAAGTAAGCAAATTGGGTAGAAATTCATGTATGCGTAGGAGCAAGATGCAGGAAAGCCAGGTGCTAGCTAGGTGTGGTCTCCTGCCATTGGCTTAGCCTTAGCTCAACCCTTGCAATTGGTCAGCTACACACGTCGCTTTCATTTCCTCTTTTATATCCCCACGCGAATAGATTCCTTGCCTTGACTTGCCCTAAGCAATAGGGATTCAATCCAGCCATAGGCCATAGCTAAGAGCATAGCAGGGAAAGGAAAGCTTTTCTTGCTAATTAGGTGCTATCATCGTATTATAATGATCATCCCGTCTGCCTTTCTGCTTGAAAGCTTGAACCAGGTTTTGGAATCGGCATTACCGTAGATATTCATTCAACCATGAGTAATTTGATGCAATTTCACGATGATTTATGCTATGATTACTTGTATGCTAAGAATGATAAGAATTCTCATGATTTTAGTAAGGCTTTGATGCATTCATTGGTTGATGATAGTTGAAGGAAAGCATAGAGGAAAGTTGAAGAAGGAGCATGGAAAGGATGAAGAGGAAGCAACGTTGGTGGCCAAGTTGGACCACCAACGTTTTCTCAAACATTGGAAGAGAAACAGAACACTTCTCTGCATGGTGGCTGATGCTCACATTTGAGGTAGTGTTGGACATCCAATGTTACCCCCAACGTGGTGATAAAAACTTCAATTCTGGAGCTAAGTGAATTTTGAGTGGCACGTACGTGTGAAAAAGCAAATTTTGATATCCGCACGGAAGCGTACAGTACGCGTACGCATTAATGAATTTTTTTGACCCTTTTGCGCAGAAGCGCAAGGTACGCGTACGCACCAAAACCGAACGTTGGAGGTCCAACGTTGCCTCAAATACTACCTCCAACGTCCACGATGCCAAGCCCAGAAATTGGAGTTGAGAATTTTGAATCGACGCGTACGCGTCAGTCAGATGAAAAAATACCAATGTACGCGTAAGCGTACAGTATGCGTGCGCGTGAATAAGCATTTTTTACCATTTTGCGCGGAAGCGCACGGTACGCGTACGCGTGAAAACGCCAATGTTGGAGGAAACATTGGAGGTCCAACGCTGAGGCCAACATCCCCTGCTTCCTTTTAAAATTGTAAAATGAAAATCTGGCATCCACGCGTAAGCGTACAGTACGCATACGCGTGGATGAGCATTTTTGACCTTTTGCGCGGAAGCACACGGTACGCGTTCGCGTGGTTAGCTAATGTTGGCCCTCCAACGTTGAGTCAAATGCCAATGACAGCAAGCTTTCTGGTTTTGCTGGTTTGTTTTAAATGACGTTTGAGTCAACGTTGGCCCTCAAATGTTGACTCAAACGTGAAGCATCAGGATTCAAATTTTTTACAGATCTCTTCTCAACACCAAGGGCAACTATTGAAGCCATCTTCAACCCAATCCCATCAAGGCCAAAAGTCCAATTCAAGGCTTGAAGATCAATGGAAGAAAGTGTATAAATAGCTTAGAATTTAAGTTAGCAAGGACCTTTTTTTCCCAATTTTGGAAATCTTACACTTACTGCACTTTTAATTTCAGAATGTATTTTACAATTCCAATTTCCATTATGAGAGCTATAAATAACTAAATCCATCTTTATTGGGTTAGGGAGCTCTATTATAATTCAATGGATCAATAGTAGTTTTCAGCTTCTTCTTTCTTTTCTCTTGATTTTTGTTAGAAAGCTTTCGATCTTAATTCAATTGGATAGTTGTCTTGAGAGAGAAGATATCCATAATTGGAATTCTTCGGAGCCTTGAGAGAGGAATGAAGAGTTCATGCTAGAATTGCTTTCTCACATTGGATTAGATTGGGGTTTGGACAGATATAGTGACATGTAATCTTACCAACACTTTGATCTATGAATTTGTGTGGTATAGTCAGTGACCAAATTTTAACTCTTCCCATGAGCAATTAAATCAAGACATTGGGCAATTGTTCATGCTTAGAGAGATCGGTGAGCTAAGACATTGCGATCCGATCATCTAAGATTGCCAAGCAATGTCAATAAATGCATTGATTGAGGAAGAGATGAAAATGATTTGATCCGGAGAGTTCAATATCTTCAAAAACCCAATGAATCCCCCATCTCTTATCTTATCCATTCTATTTACATTATGTTCTTTAATTTCATGCTTAATTCTCTGATCCCATTTTTTAATTCTAGCAATTTAATATTCTGTCACTTTAATTCCCTGCAATTTAATTTTCTTTTCCTTTAATTTCTTGCAATTTAAGTTTTCCGCCATTTTACATTCAGCAATCCCAATTTCAATTCCGATTCTGCTCAACTAGTGTAATTCTTTAATTAATATTGCTCGATCTACCAATCCCTGTGGGATTCGACCTCACTCTTTTGTGAGTTTTTACTTGACGACAATCCGGTGCACTTGCCGGAAGGAAATTTATTGAGAGGCAAATTCCCGGGTATCAAGTTTATGGCGCCGTTGCCGGGGATTGGTTTTGTATTAACAATTACTAAATTGAAGAATAACTAGATTGAGCACTTTTATTTTCGTTTGATTTATTGCATTTTAATTTCAGCTGTTCCTTTCATTTGTTGTGATTTTTGGTTATTTATTTTTAATTTCTTTTACTTCTTTACTTTCCAGCAAGCTAACCTACTAACTATTTGATAAATTACTCTAACCAAGCTAACTATACTCTGTTTTAGTAGCCTCTACACTTGTTGTTTCTTGTACTTGTTCATTGTATGACAGGTAGGAGAAAGGAAATTTCAACCTCCTTTGATAGTGAACCGGAAAGAACCTTCCTGAGATTAAGGAGGGAAGCAAGAGGAAAGAGGGTTGTTGGTGTAGAAGAAGAGGAGGAATACTTTGATATAACCATGGAGGATGATATGAAAAACCATCATGAAGAAGAGGTGAATAACCATGCCAGAAGGGGTGGAGCTAACCCTGCTGGACAAGAGAGAAGAGTCCTGGGATTGTACATCAATCCAAATCCAAGAAATTGTGGTAGCAGCATTCAGAGGCCAACTATCCATGCTAACAATTTTGAATTAAAGCCTCAGCTCATAACTCTTGTCCAAAATAACTGTTCTTTTGGGGGAAGTGCACAAGAGGATCCTAATGAGCATCTTACTAAATTCCAAAGGATATGTGACACGGTTAAATCTAATGGTGTTCATCCTGACACCTATAGATTGTTACTGTTTCCATTCTCTTTGAGGGACAAAGCATCAAAATGGCTGGAATCATTCCCCAAGGAAAGCTTGACCACATGGGAAGATGTAATGAGCAGATTCTTGACAAGGTTGTACCCTCCACAAAGAGTAAACAGGCTAAGAACTGAAGTGCAGACATTCAGACAACAGGATGGTGAAACTCTATATGAAGCCTGGGAGAGATTCAAAGACTTGACAAAGAAATGCCCCCTGACATGTTTAATGAGTGGGTGCAAACCCACATCTTTTATGAAGGGCTGAATTGTGAATCAAGGAAGGCTGTAGACCACTCATCAGGAGGTTCTCTAAACAAGAAGAAGACCATTGAAGAGGCTATTGATGTTATAGAGACAGTGGCTGACAATGAGTATTTTTATGCCTCTGACAGAAACAACAATAGGGGAGTCTTGGAATTAAACCATATGGATGCAATCTTGGCCCAGAACAAGATGATCACCAAGCAACTAGCTGAATTGACCAAGCAAATGGAGAAGACTCAGGCTGCAGCTATCCACACTCAATCATCACCTCAAGAAGAATTGGAGACAGAAGAAGGAGCCAACTGGGAGGAAGCTAATTACCTTGGAAACTCATCTAGGCAAGCTAATGATCCATACTCTAAAACCTATAATTTTGGTTGGAGGAACCACCCAAACTTTGGGTCGGAGAATCAACAAAATGAAGGCCAAGACCACAGACCACACAATCCAACCTAGTACAACCACGCCACTCACCAAAACTCCAACCAAAAACCATACCATACCACACAAAACACCTACTCAAAGCCACCATATCAAAGCCACAATAACCACTCTTAACACCCAAATTCCACCCAACCATCACCACATGACGAGGATAGAATGGCCAGGATGGAAGCTATGCTTGCAAACCTTTGCAAAGAGTGTGAAGACATGAAAAAATTCCGAGAAGAGGAGAGAGGAATTATGAAAAATCGAGGGGAAGTTCTTAAGAATCTCGAATTTCAAGTAGGACACCTTTCACAACAATTCCCAAGGACCACTGATAGTTTCCCAAGTGATACAGAGAAAAATTCAAGAGGGGAAATGAAGAAGGTAAGGTTGGAAGAATGCAAGTCAATCAATCTATGCAGTGAAGAAGGTCTGAAGGAAGAATACTCCATACACTCAGAGCATGATGAGGGAAAACCAAGGAAGGATGTAAGGGAGATAGAAGAAATAGCTAACCCTGAACAGAGGAAGGAACAAAAAGAGAAAGAATACCTCGAGCCCTTTGTGCCACAAGCACCATTCCCACAGAGACTCAAGGGAAGTGAGGAAGATAGGTCATATTCAAGATTCCTAGACATTTTTGCAACACTCAGTGTCAACATCCCCTTCATCAAAATTCTTCAACAGATGCCAACATACATCAGGTTCATTAAAGAACTGTTGACGAAGAAAGGAACCTTAAAAGGGGGATAAACAGTGACAATGAATAAGGAATGCAGTGCCCTCATAAAAAAAGACATACTCATGAAGAAAAAAGATCCAGGGAGTTTTCATATTCCATATGCCATAGGAGAGACAAGAATTGACAGAGGATTCTGCGACTTAGGAGCTAACATAAATGTGATGCCTCTATCTCTTATGAAGAAGTTGCAAATCAATGAGCTGAGATCCACGGATGTAATCGTCCAATTGGCAGATAAAACTCAGAAGAAGGCTGAAGAACTAATTGAAAATGTATTGGTGAAAGTAGGAAATTACTTCCTCTCCACTGACTTTGTTGTTCTGGACATAGAGGAAAGCTACCTCCATCCCATTATTCTGGGGAGACCATTTTTAGCTACTAGAAAATCTCTCATTGATGTAGAACAAGGAGAATTGATATTGAGAATACATGATGAGCAGCTCACTTTCCAGGCCTTCAAACCCATGCATGAATCTGAGAAAGAGAGCAAGGAATTAAAGGAAGAGCACATTGAGAGTCCTCTGAAGGAGAACAGAAATGAACCACAGGGGCAGCATCTGGAGCTTTCCTTGATGGATAAATAAGAAACTCAAGAGAAGAAGCAACCAATGGAGTTCAAGGAAGAGCCGAAGCCACAAGAGTTGAGAGGAGCAGCTAGCAAGGGACTTCCTGACACAACACTCATGGGAGCACCACTGGAAGAAGAGGGAAGATTTGTGAAGAAATTACCAAGGGGATGGAGAAATAAAAAGATTCCTACAGAGGGTTTTTCCCTGGAGACAGTGATATCAGCCCACCATCCACCAATCCCACCCTATCTTCCAACCATTCCATCTCAATTACCTCAAGTGCTCACCGTTAGAAAGGTCCTCTCCCTAGAGCATGTAGAAATCATTAAGGAATCAAGTGGAGACCGCTTCACTGTAAGGGGAGAAGACCTAAGGCACTACAATCCACCATGACAAAGACCAATCGTCAAGCTAGTGACGCTAAAGAAGCGCTCCATGGAAGGCAGCCCATGATTTAGTTTTCCTTGTTTTTAATACTTCAGTATGAATAATGAGTGTTGCTCTAGCATGAATTCAAGACCATTTTGACAATTTTCCATGACATTAAGAAGCATATGATTCAATTCTAAGTTTGGTGTGCTGACAGGCACACTAGGATACCTTTCAAAAATAATGATCATAATGCCAGTTTGACATTTATTTCTTGGAATTTATAGCCAAACATTAAGTTTGGTGTTCTATATATTGCAAGAAAAAGTCATGAGTCAAGTTTTCTTGAGCTTTGAAAGTCATGAAAGTACAACCATGGTTATACTTTTTAGTTCATGTTTAGAAATAGCAAAATAAAGTTTTTCTCATGATGGTTTAACAAAAAAAGTGACACTAATTTCGTTGAGATTTCAATGACAACATTTGGAGGAAGTAACACTTTGAACCATATGACCAAACACTAAGTTTGGTGTCCTCCAAGACTATATATGGTGGAACCAAAAAGAGTCACGGTTGGTTAAACAAGCATGAGGAATGATAGCCAAGGTTTTAATTTTAAAATATTAATTGTTCTTTTACCACCACCTGTTAGTACTCACTCCTTTTGTCTTGTTATGATGGTTAGGTGCACAGAGAACTATTTCATGAAAGGGACAAGACAAGGAAAGGAAAGGCTAGCATGAAGACAAAAGGGGATCACATGGCTTGAAGGGTGAGTCTGAACATCCTTGGAAGAAGCACTTGGAAGACCGAAGAGATATGCTTCAGGAAGAGGCAACTTTTGTCTTTATTCAACCTTGCATGCACAACGTTAATTTATCACTTGTCCAAATGAATCCTAGCCATCCATTTTTCATTAGAGCTTACTACAAATAGCCTCCCTTGAACCGTGCATGTGAACCAAAATCTCACACTTCTTGTACTCAGATATTCAATGCTTTTGTTCTCTAAAACCAAAGCCTAGAAGCCGTGTCCTTGTGCAACAAAGTACCTTTGTTCACTTGCTTCCATAACACTAATTTAACTTCAAACATTTTCCCTCTAAGGGTGCATCACATCAACCCATTCTCTTCATAAACCCTTAACCTCAACTCGGCCAACCATTAAGGGAGGCATGCATGGCTTCTTCTTCTAGCTCTAAAAGAAGAAGAGGAAAGGAACCCATGGTTGAAGAAGGTGAAAACGAATATGATCGATGGAAGTTCAGATCATGGTACCATCAAATGCAACTTGGGTGGATGAATGACAAGAAGATATATCCAGAAGTCCCTTTTCAGCTACCTGATGACGGGTGCCTAGAAATAAAAGCCAAGGTCAGAAAGAGAAAATGGGAAGATCTTACCTCACCAATCACCACGATTAATGCAAACATCATAAGGGAGTTTTATGCTAACACCCCAAGGCTTAATATGATTGAAGCTCCAACTTACAAGAGTTATGTACAGGAAGTGGAAGTGGACTTTAGTCCAAAGACTATCATGAAGGTCTTAGGACTTAGGCCAGCACATTTTGATGAGCCGGGATACCACGAAAGAGTAACTGGAAACCCAGATTATGATGAAATATCTAGTGATATCTGTGTGGTGAATGCTGACTGGGAGAGGGACAATCAAGGAAGGCACAAGTACTTGAAAAAAGGAGATCTCATCCATGAGGCAAAAGGATGGTATGAGATGATAAAGAGATCAATTCTTGGCACAGTAAACACATCGGAAGTCAACAAGCAAATGGCTGTTATGCTACACTGCATAATGGTGGGGGGAGAGATAAAGGTCCATGAGATCATTGCAAATGACATTCAAAGGGTTGCAGAAAAAAATTCTGCTGAAGCCTGGCTCTATTACCCAAGCACCATTATGAGGTTATGCATGAAGGCCAGAGTGCCACTAAAGGATGGACACCCAACGTGGCTGTATCTAGGCATGCCCATAACCCTCGAAAGAATGATGAATGTCATAGAGGCACAGCAAAATCGAGGACCACAAAGGAGGAGAAGGAGAGAAGAACCACAAGAAGGAGAAGAGCAACAAGAAAAACAAGGAGAGGACCAACAATTCTAACCACAAAACAACATGGACATGGGGCGGATGCAAGAAGCAATTGAAAATCTCTCCGAACAATACATGAGAGTGCAGGAAAAGCAAGAAGAGTAGGGGTGAGCACGGGTAGCAGGTACCCAATTACCCGTCCGAACCCGAACCAAACCGATGATCTTTGTTAGTTATTGGTTCGGGTATCGGCTCTGGGGATGCAGAACCCGAACCAACCCACGAACCCGATCATATATTAATTAAATAAAAAATAAAAAATATATATGACTTTTTCATTAGACAAAAATTATTCACTATTGGTATGTTTGGATTTTAATGAGTTTAGTTTTTAATGTATTTGGTATTTAACATGTTTGGATTATTTCTATTGATGTTACATTTTTATTGTACTTGTGGAATTTTTAAGATAAAAATTTGGTTTTTTATTATGAATTTCAAAGTCATCGGGTACCCAATTACCCGAACCGAACCAATCCGTTCTTAATCGATTTGGTTTGGTTTGGGTACATATACAAAAAAACACAAATCCGAACCAAACCAAACCAATTACATTTTGATCGGTGCGGTTCTAATTTTACCATAAATCCGAACCAAACCGACCCGTGCTCACCCCTAAAGAAGAGTTCCATTCACAGCACATGAGAGCTCAACAAAGACAAGAGGAGCTTCAACTGAGAATGATGAGGCAACAGAGAGATTATGAGTCAAGATCTCTAGTCATACAAAGAGAACAAGATTCACAATTTCAAGAATCTTTCAACCAGCTGGCCCAACTTCAAGTTGATAACATGAGAGCCTTCCAGGAGTTCATGACCCTTCAGGATGCAAGGTATGGATTTCAAGCTGATTATAACATAAATAGCCAAATCAAGCTCAACTACATTGGGGAACATCTGCATAGCATGGACCCAGCATTTCCAATTTACGATGAATACTTTGAGGAAAGGAGTGCCAGAGAAATAAACAAAGCAATAGGCCTTGAAAACAGAGTAGAAGAGCCAATGAAGAAAGCTGGATTCTGGCAAAAGCTAAAGGGCAAAGTCAAGGGAGAAAGTAGTAAGAAAGCAAGCGAGAAGAAGAAGAAAGACAAACAGGATAAAAAATGAAAGGTGGACTTGCTCCTTGGCTATTCCATTCAATAAAGAAAGAACATGTTTGTCTTAATTCGTTGATATTCACTTATGGTTTTAGTCATCTTGCATTCCGTATGTTTTAATCTTTGTAATAAGTGTGCTAGCCTAAGTGTGTGTGCTTTCTTTTTCACTTGTTAAATGCTTATCTTGTTCCCTAAGTCTTTTCAATTAAATAAAAGAAATATTTGAACAAGAAGTGGAATAGTTCCTCGTTAGCAAGAAGTAAAATAACAGTAAGTGGTGGTGTATGTTTGATTGTGTAGTAGCTCACTTACAAATGAATAAAAGGATAGATTGCTCTACTTCTAAGTGAAAGTTAGCTTGCTGTCTATGAATCTTAGTAAATAAAATTCCTTGGTTGAAAAGGGAAACAAACAAAAAGAAAAGAAAAAGAAAAGCCAAAAGTAGCGGCAAAAACAAAAGAAAGCAATGAATAAGGCTAGACACCAATAGCTTGGACCTTAGGACATATGCCTGTGGTGTCTGTATACTAGGATCTGCTTGGATGATTAGGTTCTATGGAGTGCTTTAACACTTGGTAACTTGGGTTAACTAACCCGGGATTATCAATCGAAAGTCCATTATCAAGAGCAACCTAGCTACAAGACATTTAGTAACCCAAAGAGGTGCTGGGCATCAACGTCCTAAGAAGATTTGTAAGCCAAGTGTCTGTAGTGGAAAATGTGTTAAGTACCAATGAGCTAAGAAACTGCTACAACACATGACACTGAGCTAAAGTCTACAGGAAAAGAAAATAAATAAAATCAATTACCAAGGATAAGTAAATAATAAGAGGTCATAGCAGTGTGTTAATTGATGCTTGAAGGAGACATTCTATGCTTAAAGATCAATAAGAAGTTAGCTACTGCATTTTCTGCATAAAACCCCATCAACTAAGAAATAATGCTTTGCTGATATGAATACTCCCTTCTGTTTCATTCTTTCTTCATAATAATTCAGTACTTGCTTAGGGACAAGCAAGATTTAAGTTCTGTGTTGTGATGCCAGGGCATCTTAGGCTAGTTTCACTAGCCTTTTTCTTTGTTTTTGATAGGTTTTATGCACTTTCTTGAGCTATAAGTAAGAAAATTGGGTAGAAATTTATGTATGCCTATATTCATTCAACCATGAGTAATTTGATGCAATTTAATGATGATTTATGCTATGATTACTTGTATGCTAAGAATGATAAGAATTCTCATGGTTTTAGCAAGGCTTTGATGCATTCATTGGTTGATGATAGGTGAAGGAAAGCATAGAGGAAGGTTGAAGAAGGAGCATGGAAAGGATGAAGAGGAAGCAACATTGGTGGCCAAGTTGGACCACCAACGTTGCCTCAAACGTTGGAAGAGAAACAGAGCACTTCTCTGCATGGTGGCTGATGCTCACGTTTGAGGTAGCGTTGGACATCCAATGTTACCCCCAACGTGGTGATAAAAACTTCAATTCTGGAGCTAATTGAATTTTGAGTGGCGTGTATGCGTCTATGACGCGTACGCATAAAAAAGTAAATTTTGATATCTGCGCGGAAGCGTACAGTACGCGTATGCGTACGCGCCAAAACCGAACGTTGGAGGTCCAACACTGCCTCAAACGCTGCCTCCAACGTCCATGATAAACCCCGATTTTGTGGTTTATCTTGTGCTTATTTTAGGGGATTTTATCACCTTTTTCCCCATTTATTCAATGAAATAGCATGGTTTTGCAATTCTCCCTTGATTTGTGCTTAAATGTGAAAACATGCTTTTTAGGCCTTAAAATAGCTAAATTTAATCCGCTTTAATTCCATTTGATGCCTTGATATGTTTGTTAAGTGATTTCAGGTTCATAAAACAAGTATTGGATGGAAGAAGTGAGGAGAAAAGCATGCAAGGTGGGAGAACTCATGAAGAAATGAAGGAACCGTAAAGCTGTCAAGTCTGACCTCTTTGCACTTAATTGACCATAACTTGAGCTACAGAGGTCTAAATGAAGTGTTTCTAGTTGCTTTGGAAAGCTAACATCCGGAGCTTCAAAATGATATAAATTTTTTCATATGTTGCTTCACGTTTAGGGGTGTGCACGTGCACTGTATGCGTGCGTGCCGATGCTGCTCATGGCCCACTAAAGATGAAATCACTGGGGGCAATTTCTGAAGCAATTTGGGCCCAACCCAACTCATTTCTGATGCTATTTCACGTAGAATTTAAGCTTGGGAAAGGAGGGAGCAATTGTTTGTAGCTTAGCATCATGTAGGTTAGTTTCTAGAGAGAGAAGCTCCCTCTTCTCTCTAGAATTAGGATTCTTAGGTTAATCTCTCTTAGATCTAGCTTTGATTCCATGTTTTCATCTTGTTTCTTTTATGAATTCTTTCTTCTACACTTTCATTCTCTTAGTTTGTGATGTTAATTTTACTTTTATGCTTCTTTCATGTTTATGAATGCTCATGTTGGATTTGGGTTTACATTTAATGCAATTTGATTTTGATGTTCTTTTATTGTTAATTTGAGTTGTGATCTTACTTTTCTTGCAATTGGTAGTTGGTAGATTTTATTGATTCTTGCAATTTATGATGTTTAATTTTCTTACACACTAGGTGTTTGTTAAAATGCTTTCACTAGTTTTTGAGTAGTTCTCTTGACTTTTGGCCTAGGCTAAAGGAATTGAGTGACCTTGAGTCATTGGGTCTCATTGAATTGGTGATTTGAGAACCCTTGGTGATCAATTTGATATCCATTGACACTAACCCACTACTAATCTAATTAGTAGATAGGTTGGAACTTATGGATTGATGTGATCAAGCCTATTTGACATACTTCAAGCTTAGGAGTAGATATTACGTACTTAAAGATTTTGGAAGTAGACTTAATTGATTGGCCTCTCATAATTATTAATATATGGTTTGTAGACAAGGATGGTGATCTCAATTACCTATGTCTAGCCAAGAGTTCTCTCCTTTATTTTATTGGTTAATTGTCATTTACTTTCTTGCTTTTATATTTTATTGTCAATTATCAAAATCAAACCCCCTTTTTGTTCTTCATAGCCAATAATTGAGCACTTCATTGCAATTCCTTGTGAGACGACCCGGAGTTCAAACACTTCGGTTAATTCTTATTTGGGGTTTGTTATTTGTGACAACCAAATTTTTGATTGGGAGGATTGTTTGTTGGTGTAGAACTATACTTGCAACGAGAATTCATTCATTTGAGAAAATTCTATACCGACACGACAAATCTCGCACATCAATCCGCAATGCCAAGCCCAGAAATTGGAGTTGAGAATTTTGAATCGACGCGTACGCGTCAGTGACGGATTTGCACAGATGAAAAAATAACAATGTACGCGTGCGCGTGAATAAGCATTTTTGACCATTTTGCGTGGAAGCGCACGGTACGCGTACGCGTGAAAACACCAACGTTGGAGGGAACGTTGGAGGTCCAACGCTGAGGCCAACGTCCCCTGCTTCCTTTTAAAACTGTAAAATAAAAATCTGGCATCCACGCGTAAGCGTACAGTATGGATGAGCTTTTTTAACCTTTTCTATGGAAGCACACGGTATGCGTTCACGTGGGTTAGCTGACGTTGGCCCTCCAACGTTGAGTCAAATGCCAATGACAGCAAGCTTTCTAGTTTTGCTGGTTTGTTTTAAGTGGCGTTTGAGTCAACGTTGGCCCTTAAACGTTGACTCAAACGTGAAGCATCAGGATTCAAATTTTATACAGATCTCTTCTCAACACCAAGGGCAACCAATTGAAGCCATCTTCAACCAAATCCCATCAAGGCCAAAAGTCCAATTCAAGTCTTGAAGATCAATTGAAGAAAGTATATAAATAGCTTAGAATTTAAGTTAGCAAGGACCTTTTTTTCCCAATTTTGGAAATCTTACACTTACTGCACTTTTAATTTCAGAATGTATTTTACAATTCCAATTTCCATTCTAAGAGCTATGAACAGCTAAATCCATCTTCATTGGGTTAGGGAGCTCTATTGTAATTCAATGGATCAATAGTAGTTTTCATCTTCTTCTTCTTTCTTTTCTCTTGATTTTTGTTAGAAAGCTTTCAGTCTTAATTCAATTGGATAGTTGTCTTGAGAGAGAAGCTATCCATAATTGGAATTCTTCGGAGCCTTGAGAGAGGAATGAAGAGTTCATGCTAGAATTGCTTTCTCACATTGGATTAGATTGGGGTTTGGATGGATATAGTGACATGTAATCTTACCAATACTTTAATCTATGAATTTGTGTGGTATAGTCAGTGACCGAACATCAACTCTTCCCATGAGCAATTAAATCAAGACATTGGGCAATTGTTCATGCTTAGAAAGATTGGTGAGCCAAGACATTGGGATCCAATCATCTAAGATTGCCAAGCGATGTCAGTGAATGCATTGATTGAGGAAGAGATGAAAATGATTTGATCCGGAGAGTTCAATATCTCCAAAAATCTAATGAATCCCCCATCTCTTATCTTACCCATTCTATTTACATTATGTTCTTTAATTTCATGCTTAATTCCTCGATCCCATTTTTTATTTCCAGCAATTTAAGATTCTGTCACTTTAATTCCCTGCAATTTAATTTTCTGTTCCTTTAATTTCTTGCAATTTAAGTTTCCTACCATTTTACATTCAGCAATCCCAATTTCAATTCTGATTCCGCTCAACTAGTGTAATTCTTCAATTAATATTGCTCGATCTACCAATCCCTGTGGGATTCAACCTCACTCTTTTGTGAGTTTTTACTTGACGACAATCCGGTGCACTTGCCGGAAGGAAATTTGTTGAGAGGTAAATTCCCGCGTATCAAGTCTCTTGCAGGTACCACCACCCTCCGGTGATCGAGGACCAGCAGCACCTCAAGTTCCAGCAAGTCAGACACGACAGGCTCAACCAGACCGGAAGATCTCGTCCGAGATCGATCTCAACGTTTCAGGTAACCCTCGGAGCATTGGTGCTGTTGCCGGGGACACTGAAAGTCATCCCAAGATCATGGAAAATGACCCTTCTAACAACGACCACACCTCCAGCATGAAAGACGGTACACCAACAAAAAATGCGGATGTCACACGACCATCACCAAAAGAAGCAAACCACTATAAAGGGGACGAACAAAAACAAAACATGGAAATCCTAAACGCCATCCGTGAGTAACAATATCACCTCAAACAGCTCAAACAAGAGGCTGAAAGACAATAGAGAGAGTTAGAAGAAAAACTCCAGAAACTCGAAGCTGATCTCAAAGCCAGGACTACTCGATCCAATCGTGAAGATAGTCCCCACAGAAAACAAGACCCATTCACGAAAGAAATCATGAAGGCTAAAGTCCCAAAGGACTTCAAATCCCCTGACATGACCCCGTACGATGGAACATCCGATCTAAGCCATCATCTCAGCAATTTTAGGAGTTGGATGTATCTCACGGATGCCTCGGATGTAACCCGCTGCAAGGCCTTCCCGACTACTCTCACCAAAATGGCTATAAAGTAGTTCGACAGCCTACCCCCAAGGTCAATCACAAGCTTTGATGACCTCGCTAAAAAATTTCTAGCCAGGTTCTCCATTCAAAAAGACAAAGCCAAACACGCTCCAAGTCTACTAGGAATTAAGCAGGGAGAACGGGAAAGCCTCCGAAGCAACATGAAAAGATTCAATAAAGTGTGCCTCGATATACAGAATCTCCCCACAGAAGAGGCTATCATGGGACTTATCAACGGCCTACGAGAAGGGCCCTTCAGCCACTCCATATCTAAGAAGTACCCCACATCCTTGAACGAAGTGCAAGAACGAGCGGAGAAATACATCAACATGGAGGAAAACTCCCGACTAAGGAAAACCTCAAAAACTAGGTTCTCCTACCCCTCCCAAGACAAAGATAAAGAGCCAAGAAAGAAGGAGGACCAAGCCGCAGAGAAGCCCAGGAAATACCGTAACTATACCCCTCTTCGGGTATCTTTAGTGGATGTCTACAGGAAAATATGCAACACGGAAAAGACCCAACCACCCCATCCAATTAAGCACAAAAGGGGAGGAAGTTGGACCGAGTACTGCGAATACCACAAAATTTACGGGCACCCCACAAACGAATGCTATGACTTGAAGAACGTCATAGAAAAATTGGCCCGAGAAGGTAGACTAGATCGATTCCTAGCCAACAGAACGGATGAGCCAAAGAAGAGAAGGAGGGATGGAGAGGGAGGACGAGTTGAACGCCCCCTTCACACCCCAGAAAGACACGTTCATATGATCAACGGAGGATTTGCAGGAGGAGGGATCTCAAAGTTGTCCCGCAAAAGACACCTTAAAGAAATGTACCACGTCGAAGAAGGGAGTAGGTTGCCCGACCTCCCCACCGTTTCTTTCACCAAAGAAGATACCAGTGGCATCATCCCTGGGCATGATGATCCTGTGGTCATTACCATCATATTGGCCAATGCCAACCTCCACTGAATACTGGTTGACTAGGGAAGCTCCGCAAACATCCTCTTCAAATCTGCCTTCGACAAGCTCGGACTACAAGAAAAGAAGCTAAGAGCATATAGCCTATTCGGGCTAGGAGACGCTCCGATCCAACCCCTCCGATACATCCCACTACACACCACGTTCGGAAAGGAATCCCGGTCCAGAACGCTAAGCATAGACTACATCGTAGTCGATGTGAACTCCGCGTACAATGCACTTATAGAACTGACAACCTTAAACCAGCTCGCCGCAGTAATCTCCACTCCACACTTACTCATGAAGTTCCTAACTCCAGAAGGCATAACCACCGTCAAAGGAGAACAAAAGCTCGCGCGACACTGCTACAATAAAAGTCTGAACTTTAAGGGTGACCCTGGAGGAAAAGAGGCCAACGCCATCGAACTCGGAGGAGCCTGGGCTCGCGACGAACCCCGTTCTCAACCAGAAGGCGAAACTGAGGAAGTACAAGTCGCAGACACCCCAGACAAAATAACAAGTGTAGGAGCAAACCTAAGAAGAAACCTAAAAGAGCAGCTAGTAAAGCTCTTAAGGGAGAATTCCGACCTCTTCGCTTGGAAAGCCGCTGATATGCTCGGCATAGATCCCGGCTTAATGTGCCACATATACCCTGGATCTTGATCAATACAGCAAAAACACAAAAAGTTCGGTCCGGAGAGATCACAAGTTTTGGAGGAACAGGTGTAAGCCTTGCTAAAGGCATGGTTCATAAGGGAGGTTAAGTACCCATTGTGGCTGGCCAACGTCGCATTGGTAAAAAAAAGGCAAATGAAAAATGGCGGATGTGTGTAGACTGCACCGACCTCAATAAAGCCTGCCCAGAAGACCCATATCCCCTCCCGAACATCGACACCCTGGTCAACGCGTCGTCGGGATACAAGTACCTTTCCTTCATGGACACCTACTGATGAGTCAAATTCACTACCCACATATAATGAATCCGTTCTTTAGCAAGCGTACCAAATATCGTCAAGTAATAACCCACTAGGAGTGGGGTCGAATCCCACAGAGATTAACGGATTAAAGCAAATAATAGTTAATTGATTATCCTAGTTAGACGATTCAATTTTGAGTGATAATCAAACAAGAAAATGTAAATGACATGAAAGTAAAGGAAAGCAATAAAGTGCAAGAAAGTAAATGGCAAGGAAAATAAAGTACAAGAAAGTAAAGTGCTGGAAATGTAAAGTGCAAAAAATGTAAATAATCATAAAGTAAATAAAAAAAGAAAGATAAAATAAGCATTGGGATCAAGAGATATTGTATTCTCCAGATTGATTGATTTCATCTCATCTTTAATCATGCAACTCATTGACCTCTTGGCAATCATGATTGATTGAGCCCCAATCCCTTGGTGACTCAATCTCACAAATCTTGATCAATAGCCAATTCCTTGGTCTAATTGCTCATGAGAAGAGATGAAGAATGGTCCCTGATTATACCACACATCATCATAGGTCCAAGTAAAGGGAGGATTATATGTCACCATATCCAAACACCAAAACCCAAATCCTACTCAAGTGTGAGAAAGAATTTCAAGCATGGTTTTATGTTTCCTCTTCCAAGGTTCCGATAAAACCCAATTACATTCAATCTCTTTTCCAAGATAATTGAATGCTAGAATGAAGAACAAAATTCTTTCTAGTAAATCAAAGAGAGATGAATAGAAGAAGAAGAATAAAAAACAATCAATCCATTGAAAAACAATAGAGCTCTCTTTCCCAATAGAAAGAGTTAGTGATTCATAACTAAAATATTTAGAAAGTAAGAAAGAAAAGAGAAGAAATTAATGATGAACAGAGAGGGTCCGAAGACTCCCTCGAATCCAGCATGCCTAATTCTATGAAACTAAGGCCTTTATATAGGCTCTCGTAAATTACAAATGTAAATGAAATTAAAAGCAAATTACAATGAAATGAAAATAAACTATTCTAGATACTTCTTGTGGCCTTGATTGATTGATAAGTGTGGCTTGAATGAGAGTTAGAGTGGGCTTGGTTGAAGGTTGGAGGCTGCACGGAGAAGTTGGCGTGCGATTTCAAGTGCCACTCCCACTTGATTTTTCACTTCCGATTATGACCCACTTTGAACGCTGAATAGATGGAGTTGTTTGGGCCTCAAATTGAATATCCACTATAAAGTATTATATATTGTTAGAAAGCCCTGGATATTAGCTTTCCAATGCCTTTGGAATAAACTCATTTGGACCTCTGTAGCTCATGTTATGCTCATTTGAAGGTGAAAAGGTCAGTCTGTCAAGTAGCCCGGCGTGCGACGCCCACTTCTTGGCATGCCACGCCCATATATTTTGAAACTGGCATGCCACGCTCACTCTTTGGCGTGCCACACCTATTATGATGCCCAAAATCTTCCTCTCTGGCCATTAGAACTGGCGTGCCACGCCCATTATGAAAATAGGGCTGGCGTGCCACGCCTTCGATATCAAGTAGCACGCCCAGGTTTTGCAATGCTGAAATAATGGCCTTTTTCACCTCCAGTTTTAATGTCCACCATAGAGTGTTATATATCGTTGGAAATCTCTTGATGTCAGATTTCTAACGCCACCAAAATCAGATCATTTGGACCTCTACAACTCAAGTTAGGTTCCTTTGAAGATGAAAAGGTCAGGCTGGTAACTCTGCAGTGACGTGTTTTTCTCCTTGTGTTTTCGGGATCGATATCTTCCTCAATTTTAGTGTTTATCATAAAGTGTTATATATGGTTGGAAATTCCTGGATGTCTACTTTCTAATGGCACTAGAATCATCTCATTTGAAGTTGTGTAGCTCAAGATATCTTCATTTGAATGTGAGGAGGTCAGGCTAGCATTTGCCCCGGCGTGCCACGCTCAATGCTTGGTGTGCCATGCCCATAGTGGGGCTCAAAATCACTCCTCTGGAACTTAAGCCTGGCATGCCACGCCTATAGCACCAAGTGGCACGCCCTCTTTGAGATCTTGGCTTCACAAACTTGGCGTGCCACGCCCATAGCACCAAGTGGCACGCCCATGTTAGAACTGCATTCTTTCAAGCTTGGCGTGCCACGCCTAGAACCCAAGTGGCACGCCCAAGTCCCATTTAAGGTTAGCATGCCACACCTTCAACATCAAGTGGCACGCCCATGTTGAACTCTTCAATCTCCCTTGCTGAAATGTTGGCATGGCGTGCCACGCCCAGAGCTCCAAGTGGCACGCCCATTGTGTTGTGTTAGCAACTCTTCTCTGTTTCATTGGCCTGGCGTGCCACGCCCAGAGCACCAAGTGGCACGCCAGCTTTTTTTGCTTCTTTTGTGCTTCTTTTTTGCTTCTTTTTCCACCATTTTCTACAAAGTTAAAAAATTCCAAGAAATCAAAGAAATATACATCTTAAGCACAAAAATACTCAATAATTAAACATAATCAATGGAAATTAAAGGTGAAAAAGCATAGAAAAAAGGCACATGATGCGCAGTCATCACAACACCAAACTTAACCTTTGCTTGTCCTCAAGCAAACAAAGAATCATGCAATAGATTGACAAACCAAGGTGAGAAGAATAGCAATATTTATGTTCATGGTTGGCTAGTTTCTTATGCATGCTACCATCACAAAAGAAATTCAAATGATTGATGCTTCTATCTAGCTCATTTTATGAAATCTTTTTCTTTATGTTCCTTCCTTGAAACAAGCTTTTCATTATTTTCTTAGCTTAACTTTTTGGGTGCTTTGCACCATGTGTTGAAAGCTTTGACTCTAAATGCTTTGTTTTCAAGTATTACCACTTGATACATAAGCACCACAAGCATTTAACTAGAGGACTCTTTAAAATGCTTTACACTGTCAGTGAAGAAAAATTAAACTCCATTTATAATGTCAATAACATATGTAATGTTTAAAATCCAATACACACGCATAACACAAAGAAAATTGTATACATGCAGCCAATAGTGAACAAAGTTAGTGAAAGAAAAAGATCGAGAAACCAGAGTTCAGAGGAAGAAAAGCGAGTTTGTTATTTTTTTTAAAGACAAACTATGGTGTACTAAATTTTCTAATTATTAGTTTATTACACAAACCATAATTTTCATCCCAACACAATATTACACAAGCTCACAATGATAATATTATTTTTTCATTTTTATCTTTTTATAATTTTTGCATATTCTAAAACTAGTGACTCAGCATAATTTTTTTTATTTTTTATTATAAGAATTTTTTTTCAGAATGGAAGGGTAAAGATACTGAATTTTATTGAATTGAAATAAGAGAAGTTCACTAGTGTGGATTCATGATAAAACAAGGAAAATTCAATGGAACACTTGATTAATATCAACAAATGGAACTCTATGAAAAAGTAAATAAATCATATAATGTGATGTCGGCCAAAAATTCTGCAGCAAACTAGAAGTACCTAGTTCAGAGAAGAATATTTAGAATTAAGAAGAGAAAGGGAGAAGACTAGAGAAAAAAATGGTGAGGGAGAGAAGGAAAATTAACAAAAAGTCAGAGAGATAACTATACCACTAATTATTGTCGGGAGTAGCCCTTAGTAATTCTCTTTCTAGCACTACTTCTCCTTGGGTCTTTAGGAAGCGGATTGCACGCCGGCTGTCTTCTTTGCATAACAAACTCTCCTTCTAATGTTGCATGATCATTCTCTACAGGCCCGCATTTATTTATGTTGCTTACATTACTTTTCCTTTAGGAATGTAATATCCTAACTTTTAGCACCTCATAATCGTACTAAAAGTTCAAGCGTTACCAAAAGTCTTTACTTTAAACCACATAATCACATAATTATATCCACATAATTATAAATACATAGACTTAATCAAAAGTCCTCAAAAATACAAGTCCTACCTCTCTAAAAACCAAAAAAATAGTCATCGAGGAAAAAATCTAATAATTAAACCAAATTCATAAAATACAATCACATATAATAAGCTAGTAGTTCAATCATGGCTTTGCGCCAAAGCTTCCTGAACCTGTCGCTGAAAAAGAAATCCGTAGGGGATGAGAACATCGTCTTCGTAGGTTCTCAGTAGAGAAGGGAATACCATCAAAGTAAAGAGATACTTGCAAATAGAAATAATTTTGTTATAAAATAGTTTATCCTTAAAATAACCTTTTGAAAAAGCTTCACGAGAAATCTTACAATAAAAGGTCATAATAAATCTCTTATCGTTACAATTTCGTAAAGTAAATCATTTTAAAAAGGGAAAAGGATAGAGTTTCACAATCTCTCAGATCCGCCATCACCTATACACAATCAATCTTCAGACGCATAGAATTCCTAGTTGCGTACAGACAGTTCAAATAATTCAATCACATCATCAGCATCATCCTCAAACCAAAGTCTCGTAGTTGATTCAAACACAAACAATCCAAGCAAATCAATCCCAATACACGGACAATTATAGCAAATAGTACAAGTAGCAGTTAGACAAGATTAACAAGAAGACAAAACAAGACAATCATTGCACACTCAATCAATAAAAATAAATGCAAACGATGCATGACTACCATATGGCTAATGAGCTCATCTTTTGGTTATACAGCCAACCCGACATGTCCGGAGCAAGTGGAATCACTCTACTGCATCTACCTAGACAGGTTTATCTGGCAAGTGGAATCACTCCACTGCAGCACGTGAAATCACTCCACGAAAATCATAGGCAAGTAAAATCACTCTACTACGGCAAGTGGAATCACTTCATTACAAAATAATGACAAACAGAATTACTCCACTGCAGCAAGTGGAATCACTCCACTGCAAAATAATTCATTTTCAAACTCATTTCCTTCATATCTCCATCATAATCAATCGTTTATCCCCGATTAACATCATGATCAATCTCATCATACGTTAATCACATCCATTCTTTCTCTACATTGATTGCATCCTTGGTGTGGGAAATTATGATTACACTTTTCACAACTCCGCACAACTAACCAGCAAGTACACTGGGTCGTCCAAGTAATACCTTACATGAGTAAGGGTCGATCCCACAGAGATTGTCGGCTTGAAGCAAGCTATGGTTATTTTGTAAATCTTAGTAAGGAGATAAATGATAATAGTGGTTATATTTATGAAAATAAATAACATGAAATAAACAGTACTTGTGATTCAGTAATAGCTAACAGGCTGAGGTTTCGGAGATGCTCTGTCATCTGAATCTCTGCTTTTCTACTGTCTTCTTCTCTAAACATGCATGGCTTCCCTCTATGGCAGGCTGTATGATCCTCTCGAATGAAAAATACCAGGCACTGTCACCGCACGGCTGATCATCTGTCGGTTCTCACTAGCGTCGGAATAGGACCATTGTCCTTTTGCACACTGTCACTGTGCCCAACATTCGCAAGTTTGAAGCTTGTCACAATCATCCCCTTCCAGATCCTACTCGGAATACCATAGACAAGGTTTAGACTTTCCGAATCTCAGGAATGTTGCCAATTGATTCTAGCCTCTACCACGAAGGTTCTGATCTCACGGATTCGGTCCGTAGATCAGAGTCCCAAGAGATACGCATTCAAGCTGTCGCCCAATGACTACGTTGAGCTCAGATAGAACGGGAGTGGTTGTCAGGTACGCGTTCATAGATTTGAGAATAATGATGAGTGTCACGGATCATCATCTTCTCCGGATTGAAGTACGAATGAGTATCTTAGAATAGAATCAAGCGTGATTGAATGGAAAACAGTAGTAATTGCATTAATTCATTGAAACACAGCAGAGCTCCTCACCCCCAACCATGGGGTTTGGAGACTCATGCCGTCTAAAATACAATATGAAATGTAAAAAAATGCCATAGGTTGCAAAATGAATCTCTAAAGTAGTTTTTATACTAAATTAGTAACTTAGGTTTACAGAAAATGAGTAACTAAGTGCAGATAGTGCAGAAATCCACTTTTGGGACCCACTTGGTGCGTGCCTGGGCTGAGCTTTCAAGCTTTCACGTTCATATGGCCAATGCTGGCGTTAAACACCACCCTGGGTGCCAGAATGGGCGTTTAATGCCAAAAAAGGTGCCAGTTCTGGCGTTTTACGCCAGAAAGTTTTAGGCTGACTTTGAACGCCAATTTGGGCCATCAAATCTCAGGCAAAGTATAAACTATTATATATTGCTGGAAAGCCCAGGATGTATACTTTTCAAAGCAGTTAAGAGCGCGCCAATTGGACTTTTGTAGCTCGAGAAAATCCATTTCGAGTGCAGGAGGGTCAGAATCCAACAGCATCTGCAGTCCTTTTTCAGCCTCTGAATCAGATTTTTGCTCAGATCCCTCAATTTCAGCCAGAAAATACCTGAAATTATAGAAAAATACACAAACTCATAGTAAAGTCAGAAATGTGATTTTTGAATAAAAACTAATAAAAATATAATAAAAAGTATCTAAAATATACTAAAATCTCCCTAAAAACAATGCCAAAAAGGGTATAAATTATCCGCTCATCACAACACCAAACTTAAATTGTTGCTTGTCCCCAAGTAACTAAAAACAAAATAGGATAAAAAGAAGAGAATATACAATGAGTTCCAAGCTTACCAATGAACTTAGTACCAATTAGATGAGCGGGGCTTGTAGCCTTTTTTCCTCTGAACAGTTTTGGCATCTCACTTTATCCTTTGAAGTTCAGAATGATTGGCATCTATAGGAACTCAGAATTCAGATAATGTTATTGATTCTCCTAGTTCAGTATGTTGATTCTTGAACACAGCTACTTTATGAGTCTTGGCCGTGACCTTAAGCATTTTGTTTTCTAGTATTACCACCGGATACATAAATGCCACAGACACATAACTGGGTAAACTATTTCAGATTGTGACTCAGCTTTGCTAGAGTCCCCAGTTAGAGGTGTCCAGAGCTCTTAAGCACACTTTTTTTGCTTTGGACCACGACTTTAACCGCTCAGTCTCAAGCTTTTCACTTGACATCTTCACGCCACAAGCACATGGTTATGGACAGCTTGGTTTAGCCGCTTAGGCCAGGATTTTATTCCTGTGGGCCCTCCTATCCATTAATGCTCAAAGCCTTGGATCATTTTTATCCTTGCCTTTTGGTTTAAAGGGCTATTGGCTTTTTCTGCTTTTTTTTTTCACTGCTTTTTCTTACTTCAAGAATCAATTTTATGATTTTTTAGATTATCAATAACATGTCTCCTTTTTCATTATTCTTTCAAGAGCCAACAATTTTAACATTCATAAGCAACAAATTCAAAATTATGCACTGTTCAAGCATTCATTCAGAAAACAAAAGGTATTGCCACCACATCAAAATAATTAAACTAATTTCAAGATAGAATTCGAAATCATGTACTTCTTGTTCTTTTGCAATTAAAAAACATTTTTTATTTAAGAAAGGTGAAGGATTCATAGGACATTCATAGCTTTAAGACATAGACTCTAAACTTTATTGATTATGAAATAAAATTAAGACATGAAATAAGCATAAAAGCAGAAAAATAATAATAAAAGAAAGGAATTTAAAGACATAAAAATAAATGACTCTAATACTAATGCTCATGTAACTCTTTAAAATAGATCTCTAATAATAAAAGTTATCACAGAGTTAGGATTCAACAACCTGCATTGGGAAGGGCAAGTGTTCCTTAAATTTGTGGGACGCCTGGCTCTTCAAAGGACAATTTCTGGCGCTTTAGCTCCTGTATCTCACGCCCTTGCTTCTCTTGTTCTCTGAGCAGTTTACAGAGCATGCTGTTATGATTCTACTGCTCTTCTTTGAGTTGATCCATATATTCTTGCAGCTTGTTGACAGATGCTTCTAAGCGGGTCCAATAGTCAAATTGGAAAATTTCTGGGAGGAACTCATGCGCCCTCCTCTTGATGAGGTTGTCTTGAACTTGAGGTCCATCCATTATCCTTTTGGTGATTGGGTGTTCGACTGGGATATACTCATCAACACCTATTTGTACTCCCGCATCTTTACATAACAGACTGATCAAGCTTGGGTAGGCCAATTTGGCCTCAGTGGATTCCTTGTTTGCAATTGTGTAAATTTCACAAGGAATTAATTGATGGACCTCCACTTCTTTTCCCAGCATAATATAGTGGATCATCACTGCTCTTCTGACAGTGACTTCAGAGCGATTGCTAGTGGGAAGTATGGATCGCCCAGTGAAATCCAGCCAGTCCCTAGTAACTAGCTTGAGGTCTCCTCTCTTCAGTTGGTTTGGGATACCTTTTGAATTGGTTATCCACTTGGTTCCAGGGAGGCATATGTCCTCTAGAACTTGATCCAACTTTTTATCTTTAGCCATTCTCCTGTTAAAGGATTCTGGATCATCCTGCAGTTGAGGAAGTTTGAGGACTTCTCTCAATTTGTCAAGATGGAAGTAGATAATTCTCCCTCTGACCATGGTTCGAAAAGTGTGGAAGGCAGTTCCCTCCATTCTTTGCTTATCTGTCAGCCACAGATTTGCATAAAATTCCTGGACCATATTTCTTCCCACATTCATCTCAGAATTAGCTAGGATTTCCTAGCCTCTATTTCGAATCTGCTCTTGGATCTCCGAATATTCGTCTTCTTTCAGATCGAACTTGACTTTCGGGATCACTGATCTTCTGCACACTATTTTGAAGTAATGATCTGCATGTTCTTTGGTGCAGAACCTCTCATGCATCCATTGTGGTTTTGGATTGTTTTCTTTCTTGCCTCTTGGAGTGGTTTATTTTCCTTTAGGTACCATGATCTTGGTCAGTGATCACAGAGAATCACACCAAACATAGAGGTTTGCTTGTCCTCAAACAAAAGCAAAGGAAGAAGATGAGTAGGTGGAGAGCGTGATTCGAATGATGGAGGAGGGGTGATGGCTGGTGCACGAAATTGTGATCATCAACAATGGTGCCAAATAATTTGGAGCTCTTAAACGTGAATCACACTTTGTCACAATTCCGCACAACTAACCAGCAAGTGCACTGGGTCGTCCAAGTAATACCTTACGTGAGTAAGGTTCGATCCCACGGAGATTGTCGGCTTGAAGCAAGCTATGGTCATCTTGTAAATCTCAGTCAGGCGGATTCAAATGGTTATGGAGGATTGATAATTAAAAGATGAATAAAACATAAAATAAGATAAAGATAGAGATACTTATGTAATTTATTGGTAGGAATTTCAGATAAGCGTATGAAGAAGCTTTGTTCCTCTTGAACCTCTGCTTTCCTATTGCCTTCTTCCAATCATTCATACTCCTTTCCATGGCAAGCTTTATGTTGGGCATCACCGTTGTTAATGGCTACTTCCTGTCCTCTCAGTGAAAATGTTCTACGCACGCTGTCACCGCACGGCTAATCATCTGTCGGTTTTCGATCACGTTGGAATAGGATCCATTGATCCTTTTGCGTCTGTCACACGCCCAACAATCGCGAGTTTGAAGCTCGTCACAGTCATCCCTTCCCAGATCCTACTCAGAATACCACAGACAAGGTTTAGACGTTCCGGATCTCAGGAATGGCCACCAATAATTCTAGCCTATACCACGAAGGTTCTAATCTTAGATTAGAAACCCAAGAGATACACATTCAAGCTTGTTTGCATGTAGAACGGAAGTGGTTGTCAGTCACGTATTCATAGGTGAGAATGGTGATAAGTGTCACATAATCATCACATTCATCATGTTCTTGGGTGCGAATGAGTATCTTGGAGAAGAAATAGACTTGAGTTGAATAGAAAAACAATAGTACTTGTATTAATTCATGAAGAACAGCAGAACTCCACACCTTAATCTATGGTGTGTAGAAACTCCACCGTTGAAAATACATAAGAACAAAAGGTCTAGGCATGGCCGAATGGCCAGCTTCCCAAAGAGGGTTCAATCATCAAAACATGATTCCAGGATGATCAAAAGATGAAAATACAATAGCAAAAGGTCCTATTTATAGAAAACTAGTAGCCTAGGGTTACAGAATAGGTAATTAATGCAGAAATCTTCTTCCGGACCCACTTGGTGTGTGCTTGGGCTGAGCATTGAAGCTTTCTAATACAGAGACTTTTCTTGGTGTTAAATGCCAGCTTTTGAGCAAGTTTGGGCGTTTAACTCCAGCTTTTGTGCCAGTTCCGGCGTTAAACGCCAGAATTCTTGAGCTGACTTGGAACGCCTGTTTGGGCCATTAAATCTCGGGCAAAGTATGGACTATTATATATTGCTGGAAAGCCCAGAATGTCGACTTTCCAATGCAATTGAGGGCGTGCCGATTGGGCTTCTGTAGCTCCAAAAAATCCACTTCGAATGCAGGGAGGTCAGAATCCAACAGCATCTGCAGTCCTTTTTCAGCCTCTGAATAAGATTTTTGCTCAGGTCCCTCAATTTCAGCCAGAAAATACCTGAAATCACAGAAAAACATACAAACTCATAGTAAAGTCTAGAAATGTGATTTTTATTTAAAAACTAATAAAAATATAATAAAAACTAACTAAAATATACTAAAAAGATACTAAAAAATGCCAAAAAGCGTATAAATTATCCGCTCATCACAACACCAAACTTAAATTGTTGCTTGTCCCCAAGCAACTGAAAATCATATAGGATAAAAAGAAGAGAATATACAATAAATTCCATAAACATCTATGAAGATCAGTATTAATTAGATGAGCGGGGCTTTTAGCTTTTTGCTTCTGAACAGTTTTGGCATCTCACTTTATCCTTTGAAGTTCAGAATGATTGGCTTCTATAGGAACTCAGAATCCAGATAGTGTTATTGATTCTCCTAGTTAAGTATGTTGATTCTTGAACACAGCTACTTTATGAGTCTTGGCCGTGACCCAAAGCATTTTGTTTTCCAGTATTACCACCGGATACATAAATGCCACAGACACATAACTGGGTGAACCTTTTCAGATTGTGACTCAGCTTTGCTAGAGTCCCCAATTAGAGGTGTTCAGAGCTCTTAAACACACTCTTTTTGCTTTTGGACCACGACTTTAACCGCTCAGTCTCAAGTTTTCACTTGACACCTTCACGCCACAAGCACATGGTTAGGGACAACTTGGTTTAGCCGCTTAGGCCAGGATTTTATTCCTGTGGGCCCTCCTATCCACTGATGCTCAAAGCCTTGGATCCCTTTTTATTTTACCCTTGCCTTTTGGTTTAAAGGGGTATTGGCTTTTTCTGCTTGCTTTTTTTCTTTTCTCTTTTTTTTTCGCATTTTTTTTTCATTCATTTTTTTTCGCATATATATATTTTTTCTGCAAGCTTTTCACTGCTTTTTCTTGCTTCAAGAATCAATTTTATGATTTTTCAGATTATCAAATAACATTTCTCCTTTTCCATCATTCTTTCAAGAGCCAACAATTTTATCATTCATGAATCAACAAATTTAAAAATATGCACTGTTCAAGCATTCATTCAGAAAAACAATAGTATTGCCACCACCTCAAAATAATTAAACTGTTTTAAAATTTGAAATTCATGCACTTCTTTTTCTTTTTCAATTAAAAACATTTTTCATTTTAAGAAAGGTGATGGATTCATTTTCATAGCTTTAAGGCATAGACACTTAGACACTAATGATCATGTAATAAAGACACAAACATAAATAAACATAAAGCATAATTTTCGAAAAACAGAAAATAAAGAACAAGAAAATCGAAGAACGGGTCCACCTTAGTGATGGCGGCTTGTTCTTCCTCTTAAAGATCTTATGGAGTGCTTGAGCTCCTCAATGTCTCTTTCTTGCCTTTGTTGCTCATCTCTCATGGTTCTTTGGTCTTCTCTAATTTCATGGAGGAGGATGGAATGCTCTTGGTGCTCCACCCTTAGTTGTCCCATGTTGGAACTTAATTCTCCTAGGGAGGTGTTGATTTGCTCCCAATAGTTTTGTGGAGGAAATTGCATCCCTTGAGGCATCTCAGGGATTTCATGATGAGGATTTTCCTCATGCTCTTGTCCATGAGTGGGATCTCTTGTTTGCTCCATCCTTTTCTTAGTGATGGGCTTGTCCTCATCAATGAGGATGTCTTCCTCTATGTCAATTCCAGCTAAGTTGCAGAGGTGACAAATGAGATGAGGGAAGGCTAACCTTGCTACAGTAGAGGACTTGTCCGCCACCTTGTAGAGTTCTTGGGATATAAACTCATGAACTTCTACTTCCTCTCTAATCATGATGCTTTGAATCATGATAGTCCGATCTATAGTAACTTCAGACCGTTTGCTAGTAGAAATGATTGAGCATTGGATGAACTCCAACCATCCCCTAGCCACGGGCTTAAGGTCATGCCTTCTTAGTTGAACCGGCTTCCCTCTTGAATCTCTCTTCCATTGAGCGCCCTCTTCACAGATGTCCATGAGGACTTGGTCCAACCTTTGATCAAAGTTGACCCTTTTAGTGTATGGGTGTGCATCTCCTTGCATCATGGGCAAGTTGAATGCAACCTTACATTTTCCGGACTAAAAACTTGGTGCACAAAATTGTGATCATCAGCAATGGTGCCAAAGGATTTGGAGCTCTTAAACGTGAATCACACTTTGTCACAATTCCGCACAACTAACCAGCAAGTGCACTGGGTCGTCCAAGTAATACCTTACGTGAGTAAGGTTCGATCCCACGGAGATTGTCGGCTTGAAGCAAGCTATGGTCATCTTGTAAATCTCAGTCAGGCAGATTCAAATGGTTATGGAGGATTGATAATTAAAAGATGAATAAAACATAAAATAAGATAAAGATAGAGATACTTATGTAATTCATTGGTAGGAATTTCAGATAAGCGTATGAAGAAGCTTTGTTCCTCTTGAACTTCTGCTTTCCTATTGCCTTCTTCCAATAATTCATACTCCTTTCGATGGCAAGCTTTATGTTGGGCATCACCGTTGTCAATGGCTACTTCCCGTCCTCTCAGTGAAAATGTTCTACGCACGCTGTCACCGCACGGCTAATCATCTGTCGGTTCTCGATCATGTTGGAATAGGATCCATTGATCCATTTGCGTCTATCACACGCCCAACAATCGCGAGTTTGAAGCTCGTCACAGTCATCCCTTCCCAGATCCTACTCAGAATACCACAGACAAGGTTTAGACGTTCTGGATCTCAGGAATGGCCGCCAATAATTCTATCCTATACCACGAAGGTTCTAATCTTAGATTAAAAACCCAAGAGATACACATTCAAGCTTGTTTACATGTAGAACGAAAGTGGTTGTCAGTCACGCATTCATAGGTGAGAATGGTGATGATTGTCACATAATCATCACATTCATCATGTTCTTGGGTGCGAATGAATATCTTGGAGAAGAAATAGACTTGAGTTGAACAGAAAAACAATAGTACTTGTATTAATTCATGAAGAACAGCAGAGCTCCATACCTTAATCTATGGTGTGTAGAAACTCCACCGTTGAAAATACATAAGAACAAAAGGTCTAGGCATGGCCAAATGGCCAGCTTCCCAAAGAGGGTTCAATCATCAAAACATGATTCCAGGATGATCAAAAGATGAAAATAAAATAGCAAAAGGTCCTATTTATAGAAAACTAGTAGCCTAGGGTTACAGAATAGGTAATTAATGCAGAAATCTTCTTCCGGACCCACTTGGTGTGTGCTTGGGCTGAGCATTGAAGCTTTCTAATATAGAGACTTTTCTTGGTGTTAAACGCCAGCTTTTGTGCAAGTTTGGGCGTTTAACTCCAGCTTTTGTGCCAGTTCCGGCGTTAAACGCCAGAATTCTTGAGCTGACTTAGAACGCCTGTTTGGGCCATTAAATCTCGGGCAAAGTATGGACTATTATATATTGCTGGAAAGCCTAGGATGTCGACTTTCCAGGGAACAATCTGAGCCTAGAGTTAAACAGCAGAACCTTCTGTCCTGTCTCAAAGACTCTAGATGGTAGCCTTTTGTCATGCCATATTTTTGCTTTCTCCTTATAAATTTTGGCATTTTCGAAAGCGTTGAGTCTGAATTCTTCCAGCTCATTCAACTGGAGTAGTCTCCTCTCTTCAGCTACCTTAGTATCAAGGTTTAGGAATCTGGTTGCCCAGTAGGCCTTGTGCTCCAGTTCCACTGGCAGATGACAGGCTTTTCCATACACAAGCTGGTCTGGAGAGGTTCCTATAGGAGTCTTGAATGTTGTTCTGTATGCCCACGGAGCATCATCCAGACCTCTTGCCCAATCCTTTCTGCGGGCATTTACAGTCTGCTCCAGGATTATTTTTAGTTCTCTATTTGAGACCTCAGCCTGCCCATTTGTCTGTGGATGATATGGAGTTGCCACTTTATGGTTAATTCCATATCAAACCAGAGCGGAGTCAAGCTGTTTATTGCAGAAACGAGTACCTCCATCACTGATCAGTATCCTAAGGACACCAAACCTACTGAAGATATGCTTCTGGCGGAACTTTGATACTGTCTTAGTATCATTAGTGGGTGTTGCAATTGCCTTTACCCATTTAGATACATAATCTACTGCCACGAGAATATAAGTGTTTGAGTAAGATGGTGAGAAAAGCCCCATGAAGTCAATACCCTATACATCAAACAACTCAACCTCTAAGATTCCTTGCTGAGGCATGGCATAACCATGAGGTAGATTACCAACTCTCTGGCAACTGTCACAGTTACGTACAAACTCTCGGGAGTCTCTATAGAGAGTAGGCCAGTAGAAGCCACATTGGAGAACTTTGGTGGCTGTTCGCTCACCTCCGAAATGTCCTCCATATTGTGATCCATGGCAATGCCATAGGATCTTCTGTGCCTCTTCTCTAGGCATACATCTACGGATCATTCCGTCTGCACACCTCTTAAAGAGATATGGTTCATCCCACAAGTAGTACTTTGCCTCAGAAATTAATTTTTTTGTTTGCACTTTGCTGTACTCTTTGGGTATGAATCTCACAGCTTTATAGTTTGCAATGTCTGCAAACCATGGTACTTCCTGAATGGCAAAGAGTTGCTCATCCGGGAAGGTTTCAGAGATCTCAGTAGGAGGGAGGGACGCTCCTGCTACTGGTTCTATCCGGGACAGGTGATCAGCTACTTAGTTCTCTGTCCCTTTTCTGTCTCTTATTTCTATATCAAACTCTTGTAGAAGCAGCACCCATCTTATGAGTGTGGGTTTTGAATCCTGCTTTGTGAGGAGATATCTTACAGCAGCATGGTCAGTGTACACAATCACTTTTGATCCTACTAAATAAGATCTGAATTTGTCAATGGCATAGACCACTGCAAGTAACTCTTTTTCTGTGGTTGTGTAATTTTTTTGTGCATCATTTAAAACACGGCTAGCATAATAAATGACATGCAGAAGCTTATTATGCCTCTGTCCCAATACTGCACCAATGGCATGGTCACTGGCATCACACATTAGTTCAAATGGTAATGTCCAGTCTGGTGCAGAAATAACTGGTGCTGTGACTAGCTTAGCTTTCAGAGTTTCAAACGCCTGCAAACAGAATCTTTATTTCAAGACTCCTGAGATAGTCTGCAAGGTGGGAAAATTGTTTATCCTATTCCGCTTGGTGGAGTTTATGAGGATAAGGCATCTTGGCTTTGTATTCTTCAACCTTGGTTGCTGCAGGTTTATTTCCTATAGAAGTGGTTGGAGAAGCCTGCTTAAGGGGGTTGTTATCAGCACTTGCAAGTGTCTGACCCCTTTGTGGCATTTGAACGCCAGAATTGGGGGCTGTATGGGCGTTTAACTCCACATTTCCACCCTTTTCTGGCGTTTGAACGCCAGAATCATTCCTCTCTGGGCTCTGACTGTCCTCAGAGGGATTTTGGGCAGTGGTTTGGTTATCCTTTGTCAGCTGTTCCTTTCTTGGCTTCCAGCTACCTTGGATTGATACATTCAGTGTTTTCCCACTCCTTAATTGAACAGCTTGGGATTCTTCTGTTATCTGTTTAGATAACTGGTGTCTTGTTTGATTTAATTGTTTTTCCATACTCTGGTTAGCATCTTTGGTTTCTTGCAGCATCTCTTTAAATTCTGCGAACTGTTTTGTTATAATAAGCAATTGTTGATTGAGTTCAGCAACTTGTTCTTGAGGACTAAGTTTAGTGGATGCTGCTTGAGCCTCTTCTTTCAGGGAAGACTCACTGCTTAAGTACAGATGCTGATTTTTAGCTACTGTATCAATGAGTTCCTGAGCCTCTTCAATTTTCTTTCTCATGTGTATAGATCCACCAGCTGAGTGGTCTAGAGATACCTGGGCTTTTTCTGTAAGCCCGTAGTAGAAGATGTCTAACTGCACCCACTCTGAAAACATTTCAGAGGGGCATTTCCTTAGCATCCCTCTGTACCTCTCCCAGGCATTATAAAGAGATTCATTATCCTCTTGCTTAAAGCCTTGGATGTCCAGCCTTAGCTGTGTCATCCTTTTTGGAGGGAAATATTGATTCAGAAATTTGTCTGTTAACTGTTTCCATGTTCTTATGCTTGCTGTGGGTTGGTTATTTAACCACCTCTTAGCTTGATCTTTTACAGCAAATGAAAACAGTAATAATCTGTAGACATCCTGATCAACTTCTTTATCACGTACTGTGTCAGCGATTTGTAAAAACTGTGCCAGAAACTTAGTATGTTCTTCCTGTGGAAGACCGGAATACTGGCAATTTTGCTGAACTATGATAATGAGCTGAGGATTTAGCTCAAAACTGCTTGCTCTGATGGGGGGTATACAGATACTACTCCCGTATGTAGCAGTAATGGGGTTAGCATATGACCACAGAGTCCTTCTGGACTGTTCACTTCCACTTATGTCCATGATGGAGAAAAGGAAATTGATGTGAATTGCAAGTAAAGTATATTTTTATTTTTTATTTTATTTAATTAAAAACAAACCGAAAAAAAAGATAAAATATAATAATTGTAAAATGGAATATAAATTTCAAAAACTAAAAGAAAAAGAAAAAATTTCAAAAACTAAAATAATTAATTAATTAAGAAGATTTGAAAAACTGTGGATATGATTTTTGGAAAAGATTTTGAATTTTGAAATTTTAAAACTAAGATAAGATAAAATAAAAATCTGAATTTTTAAATGAAATTTTCGAAAATTCAATTAAATAAATAGAAAAGATATTTTTGAATTTAATGAGGAAAGAGAAAAACAATAAATGACACCAAACTTAGAATTTTTAGATCAAAACAGAGAAAACAAACAAGAAAACTTTGAATGTTAAGATGAACACCAAGAATACTTTGAAGATCAAGATGAACACCAAGAACACCAAACTTTTTATATTTTGGACACTAATAATTCGAAAATGTATAAGATAAACAGTAACAAACACCAAACAAGAAATTTTAAAGATTAAATAAGGAAAATAAATAAGAACAACTTGAAGATCAATAAAGAACTAAGAACATGTAATTCGAAAAATTGAAAGAAAAATAAAAACATGCAGTTGACACCAAACTTAAAACATAAAACTAAATTCAAACGGAAGACTAAATTATGAAGTTATTGGTTTTAAAAAATTTTCGAAAATAATTTAGAAAAAGAAAATAAGGATTCTAAAATTTTAACCAAAAATAATAATAGAAGACTCTAAACCAAAAAGATAAATTTTTCCTAATCTAAGCAACAAAATAAACCATCAGTTGTTCAAACTTGAACAATCCTCGACAACGGCGCCAAAAACTTGGTGTGGGAAATTGTGATTACACTTTCACAACTCCGCACAACTAACCAGTAAGTGCACTGGGTCGTCCAAGTAATACCTTACGTGAGTAAGGGTCGATTCCACAGAGATTGTCGGCTTGAAGCAAGCTATGGTTATTTTGTAAATCTTAGTCAGGAGATAAATGATAATAGTGGTTAGATTTATGAAAATAAATAACATGAAATAAACAGTACTTGTGATTCAGTAATAGCTAACAGGCTGAGGTTCCAGAGATGCTCTGTCATCTGAATCTCTGCTTTCCTACTGTCTTCTTCTCCAAACACGCATGGCTTTCCTCTATGGCAGGCTGTATGATCCTCTCGAACAAAAAATACCAGGCGCTGTCACCGCACGGCTGATCATCTGTCGGTTCTCACTAGCGTCGGAATAGGACCATTGTCCTTTTGCACACTGTCACTGTGCCCAACATTCGCAAGTTTGAAGCTCGTCACAGTCATCCCCTTCCAGATCCTACTCAGAATACCACAGACAAGGTTTAAACTTTCCGAATCTCAGGAATGCTGCCAATTGATTCTAGCTTCTACTACGAACGTTCTGATCTCACAGATTCGGTCCGTAGATCAGAGTCCCAAGAGATAGCATTCAAGCTGTCGCCCAATGACTACGTTGAGCTCAGATAGAACGGGAGTGGTTTCAGGCACATGTTCATAGATTTGAAAATAATGATGAGTGTCACGGATCATCATCTTCTCTGAATTGAAGTACGAATGAGTATCTTAGAATAGAATCAAGCGTGATTGAATGGAAAACAGTAGTAACTGCATTAATTCATTGAAACACAACAGAGCTCCTCACCCCAACCATGGGGTTTAGAGACTCATGCCGTCTGAAATACAATATGAAATGTAAAAAATGTCATAGGTTGCAAAATGAATCTCTAAAAGTAGTTTTTATACTAAACTAGTAACTTAGGTTTACAGAAAATGAGTAACTAAGTGCAGATAGTGCAGAAATCTACTTTCGAGACCCACTTGGTGTGTGCTTGGGCTAAGCTTTCAAGCTTTCACGTTCACATGGCCAATGCTGGCATTAAACGCCACCCTGGGTGCCAGAATGGGCGTTTAACGCCGAAAAAGGTGCCAGTTCTGGCGTTTTACGCCAGAAAGTTTTAAGCTGACTTTGAGCGCCAGTTTGGGCCATCAAATCTCGAGCAAAGTATGGACTATTATATGTTGCTATAAAGCCCAGGATGTCTACTTTTTAACACAATTGAAAGCGTGCCAATTGGATTTCTGTAGCTCGAGAAAGTCTATTTCGAGTGCAGGAGGGTCAGAATCCAACAGCATCTGCAGTCCTTTTTCAGCATCTGAATCAGATTTTTGCTCAGATCCCTCAATTTTAGCCAGAAAATACCTGAAATTATAGAAAAGCATAAAAACTCATAGTAAAGAGCAGAAATATAATTTTTGAATAAAAACTATTAAAAATATAATAAAAAGTATCTAAAATATACTAAAAACTCCCTAAAAACAATGCCAAAAAGGGTATAAATTATCTGCTCATCAATCCTCAACCTCGTAATCGTCATCAAATCTCCATCAAAACCAAATGTCACTAAACACATATTAATTCAAGAATAACCATAAAACTTACTCCCTTATCCCCAAACCATTGAGTTTATAATTAATTTACTTCTTAATATCCTTAGCTAGTTAACCAAATCTCTTCTTATTGTTATTAAAAATCAAATAAGTTAAAATCATAAATCAACCAAGTCATAAAAATCCAATTCTCTTTTAAATCCTTTAAAACATTCAAAGCTCATCTCTGTTGACAATTAATTCAAACCAAAATCATTTTCGAAATCATAACCCAAAAAAACTCCAAGTTCTTAAGAAAAATTTCAGCAGCACCTCCCCTAAAAACTGGAGTTTGCCACCCATCACGGGTCCCCTCTTTACAACCTTAACTCAACCAAAACCAAAATTTCAAATTAACATTTCGAAATTCATCATTTAAGACCAATAATTATCGATTTAAATCAAAGAAAACCAAAATCCACAGATTCACTCCATTTCACCAGAAATCCAGGAATCAACCAATTCAATAACAAACACAACATATTGATAAACCCCATTTTTAGGGTTTATCTTGTGTTGAATTTAGAAGATTTTATTAACTTTTCCCACATTTATTCACTAAAATAGTATGTTTTGTAAATTCTCCCTAATTTGTACTTAATGATTGAAAACATGCTTTTTAGGCATTAAAATAGCTAAATTTAATTCACTTTAATTCCATTCGATGTCTTGATATATTTTTTTGAGTGATTTCAGGTTCATAAAGGCAAGGATTAGGTGGAAGGAGTGAAAAGAAAAGCATTCAAAGTGGAGAATTCATGAAGAAATGAGCATTTGAAGAATTCATGGCAACGCGTGTACGTGGCCCATGCGTACGCGTGGGAAGAAAATTCGTCAGGTGACGCGTACGTGTGACCCATGCATACGTGTGACACCTGTCACGTGACCTCATTAAAGAACACGCTGGAGGCGATTTCTAAGCTCACCCAGGCCCAGATCCAGCACATTTCTGAAGCTATTTGAGGCTTAAATCAAGAGAGAACAAGGGGGAGCAATTAGTGTAGTATAGGAACATGCCTTAGGTTAGTTCTAGAGAGAGAAGCTCTAGAAATTAGGATTTTTAGTTTAATTTCCTCTTAGGTTTAGATCTTGATTCTTGTTTTAATCTAGTTTTCCTTGCTCTTTATTGTTCTAGCACTTTGAATCTCTTAGTTTTTCTTATTATTCTCTTTATTTTGCCACTTTCCATGTTCTTGAACTTTTGTTACTTTTAATTTCATTTAATGCAATTTTGATGTTTTTATGTTTGTTGATGTATATTTGAGTTGTTATTATTAGTTTCTTGTATTTGGTAGTAGTAGATTTTATTATTCTTGCAATTTAATATGTTTTCCCTGTTATGCACACCAAGTGTTTGATAAAATGCTTGGCTTAGTTTTAGAGTAGATTTTGTGCATTCTTGGCTTGGAAAGAGAAGTTAGGCAATCTTGAGTCATTGATACCCAATTTAGATTGGTGATCTAGAGTTGTTAGTTGATCTTATTTCCATTAAAATTACCTATGGATTAGGATTAACTAGGCTTGTTTGATTTTCTCCCGATGTTGGAGATAACGAAATAGGATTATCTCTTGTTAATTATTGTGTTATAATTAATGACTATGATAGAAAATCTTGGCTCTCAATCCTTGCCATGAATGCCTCTATTTAGTATTTTTAATATTCAGTTGTTTGATTTACTTTATTGTCATTTAAATTTCTTGCCATTTAATATTCTTGCTTCTTTATTATCAACCCACACTTGTGAACCTCATAACCAATAATTGAGCACTCGATTGTAATTCTTAGGGAGAACGACCCGGGAGCAATACTCTTGATTATTTTTATTGGGTTGAACTTGTGACAGCCAAAATTAAACTTTGATTGAAGGTTGTTTGTCAGTTTGGGACTATACTTGCAACGAAGTGATTTCTTTTATAGAGAAGAAATTCTAGACCGACGGTCACCTTCACATCACATATCAATCTCAACAGAAAATCATTTATATCACAGACATTTATCCATTTGCATTAATCTACTAAACTTATCAGGTATTCAAAGACCAAAACATTTTCTTATTAAAATAAACCCCTACCTCGAGAAATCAAGTCCGCAGTGACTTTAACGTGATAAATCCCTTTTTCTCTGGGCCCGCAGTAGCGGCAGTTTCCATCGCGATTCATAATAACCGGAAAACGACCCTGCGTTGTCAAACCTCAGAATCTCTAGCCAAGCATAATGGAATACTAATTTTCAATAGTTCCAAAACGAAAATACTTACCATAACCAAGGTGCAACGACCATACAAAATGGCATCGGCTCAAGCAAAGGTTCCGGTGGCCACAGTACCGTTCCTGGCGGCCAGAAGCTCGGTGACGGCAACTGTAACAACCATACAGTGACAAATAATCTTCCCAGAATCTAAAAGAACAGTAACCAAACTCAAAACCCTTACAGGCAGTGTTTTCCAGCGATGATAGCGGCATTTTCTGGCGGCAGAGGCTCGACCACCCACCTCTCACGCGCGTCAAACTCCCGTCTGTCTCTCTCTCACTCACTCTTTGCGAACTCCCTCTCTCTCTCTTTGGCTTCAATGGTGACGACGGCGACCTCAGCAGTGGCGGCGGAGGCAAAATGTGATGGCGGTGGAGGATTTTTCTCCCCTGCGCGCGCTCTGCTTTTCCCTTCTGTGGTTCTGGTTCGCGCTCCTCCTCCTTCAACGGCAACACACGACGGCGCGGCGACAATGATGCCCACCGGCGCTGTCCTCTATCTCTTCTCTTCTCCCTCGATTTTTTCTTCCCCCTTCTGCTATGTTTGTATGTTTGCTGATGGAAATATGGGGATGGCGGCTAGGATTAAAGGAATTAGGTTTTTATGTTTTATTTTTAGGGTTAGGTTAGGATTTGGAGCAAAATATGAAATTAGGAATTTTTGGATAATTCTTAGTAATTTCAAATAAAAATAGGGGTAATATAGTAATTGAAAACTAATTTTTAATCCAACAATAATTATATATAAAAATACTATTTGTTTATCAATTTATAAATTATTTTCTAATAAATACTCTAATTCAAAAATTTAAGATAATATGATTAATTTTTTTATTTATAGAAACTAAAATATTAAATTCCAAAATCTAAATTATTTATATCAATTCATATAAAATTCTTATTATTTTACAATTACTAAACTTTATAATTTAAATAGAGGTAATGACCAAATCAGTACCCGAAAGATTCAAACGCTGACATTTTGGTACCTCACTATTGTTATTGACAAAATGGTCCTTAAAAGATTTTAAAATTTGACAAGCGTATCCACGAGTTCACCGGAGCACATTTCCGGCAAGCACAGTGCTGACATGGCCACTGTGTTTTGATGACATGGAAAATACCCCCCAAACCCTAATTCTTCTCCTTCTCCTTCCCCCTCCCCAACGCACTCCCCCCTTCCCCTTCCTAAATGCATTCTCCCCTATCCCCAATCCTAATCCTTCCCTCCCCATCTCAAACCCTAATTCTTCTCGTTCTCTTTCCCCCTCCCCAATGCACTCCCCCCTTCCCCTTCCTGAATGCATTCTCCCCCCTCCCCAACCCTAATTTTTCCCTCCCCTTTCTAACCTTAATTCCCCATCTCCAACGCACTTCCCCCCCTCCTCAGTCCAAAATCCCCCTTTCTAAACCCTAATCCCCTTTCCTTGCCTCTTTGAATTCTAATCCCCTTCCCAACACAGTGTCTCACACTCTTAACTCACTGTCCCCCAAAACAGCAGTAGAGCTCAACATTCTCAGTCTTAAAGAGCCAGTGTCATCGACACCGCACTGTCGCCATCTCGTCGTCGGGTCTTCTGCGTCCGCCAGTGTCTCCTCCGTAGCACTACGTTGTCTGCACGCCTTCACCGCTGTCGCCTTCACTGCTTGTATCTGCTTGCTGCTAGCCCCCAGTCGTTGCCATGCCTCCTCTGTCTGGGTTCCATCTTGGCTCTATCGTGTCCTGCCCCCTCTGTGTCTGTTGTTCTTCTTCTATTCTTGCTTTGGTGGTGTCTGTATTAAGTTTTATTTTATTTTATTTTGATTATTGTATATGAATTTGTTTTTGAGTTTTATTGTGATTAATCTTTTTGAATGATAATTTAACCTAAAAATTTGGGATAATTCATGATTTGGGGCAACTCTATTGATGTTGAGGTTGTTGTTGCTGTGAATGGTGGTGTTGAGGGAGGGAGAGGTAAGTGTGCGTTAGGGAAGAGGGAGTGGTGGAGAGAGAGAGAGTGGTGGAGGTTGTTGTTGCTGTTGATGTTAAAGTTGTTGTTGCTGTGAATGGTGGTGTTGAGGGAGGAAGGGAAAGTGTACGTTGGGGGAGGGGCTTGTGATGCGGCGGGGACTGCGATTAGGGAGAAGTGTGTGTTGGGGATGGGGGCTGCGACAGGGAGGGAGAGGGAAGGGGAGGGAGTGTGCGTTGGGAGGGAACTTTGGGGGTGGTTTGCCAAGTCACCAAAACACGGTGGCCACATCAGCACTGTGCTTGCCGGAAATGTGCTCTGGTGAACTCGTGGGTACGCTTGTCAAATTTTAAAACCTTTTAAGGACCATTTTGTCAATAACAATAGTGAGGTACCAAAATGTCAGCGTTTGAATCCTTCGGGTACTAATTTGGTCATTACCTCATTTAAATATGAAAGTTATCCAATAATTGTAAAATTAGATAAAAATTCTAATGTAATTATCAAAACTTGATTTAATTAGCTTTAATAAAATAATTTCTGAAATTAAGGTCTTAAATGAATAAATAAATTAAAATTGACTCATAATAAGATTTTCGATAAGTTCTGGGTCTTACAAGGAACAATCTTCTCCTCAAGCTTGAATTCAGGAAATGCTCTGTGAAACTGATATGTATCCTCCCATGTTGTTTCTGCTGCACTGCCTTGGCCCCATTGTTCTTATAAGTGGGAAATTTCCTTGCCCTCTTTTAAGAGTGTTCTGCGGTTAAAAATGGTATGAGGAGCAATGACCAGCCCCAACTATGTGGTGCAAAGTGGCAATGGAAGATAGTGGCTGTTGAGATTGATAAACTCAATTTTACCATTATAAGTTTGTTAAAAAATATGAATTTTATCAACAAACTTGCACAATTTTTTGGCTAAATTAATTGAGTTTTTCAAATCTTACTTCGAACGAACTTATGTATGAAAAATATGCTTTTTGTGCTCCTAATCATTTTTTTTAATTTCTTTTAACCCATTCGATGTCGTGATCAATTTTATTAAGTGTTTTGGAAGCAAATTTAGGAGTGGAGTTTGCTAGCTACTCGCTTGGGTGAGCAATATCCGTGTGGGTGAATTCCTCACGTGGGCGAGCATCCTTTGCGTACACGAAGTTTCCCCGTGAGCTGTAATATCTCGCGTGCGCGAGAGTTTTCCACATGCGCAAAAATCCTCCACGTGTTTGGATTAATGAAACATATGCATCCTCATTTTTGGGGTTCCAAAAGACCCCAATAGCTATATTCTTATGAAAATGGAAGCCAAATGAGGGAGGGAGGGGAACACACATATACACTTACCATTTTTACATTTTTTTCTTAGATTTTAGTGGGATTCTAGAAAGAGAAACTCCAATTTTTCTCTAGAATCCCTAAGATTTACTTAGTTTCCTTGTTTGTTTTAGATTTTAGTTTTATTTCATTGTAGTTTTAACTCTTGTTTTCTTGTTTTTGCATTATACTCCTTTTAGAATTTAGTGTTAGTTTGGCTTGTCTTCATTTTTTTACTTGATGAATTATGTTAAGTTTTGGTTTATATTAATGAATTTGATGTTTATGCTTTATTCTTACTTACTTGAATTGTTGTTATTGCTTTCTTATAGTGGATAGTTACAGTTTTTGTTATTTCTTGCAATTTATGATGTTTTATTTTTATGCCTTCTAAGTGTTTGATGAAATGCCTCTTTTAATTATAGAGTAGATTTTCATTCTTGGCTTGGGATTGAGGACTTAGGTGACTTTGAGTTATTGATGACCGATATTGATTATTTATTTAGAGTTGTTAGTTAATCTTGTTTCCATTAACGCTAATCTTTTACTAATCCAATTAGTAAGTTAGTTATGACTTATGGATTAGGGTTAATTATGCCTACTTAACTTTTCTCAATGTGTAGAGGTTCACTAAGTGGGATTAACTCTTCATAATTACCATACTTGTGGTCAATGACAAGGATGGTGATCCTGGACTCTTAACCCTTGACAAGGAGTATGGAGTTGTTGCTCAAGGAGGGCCTTAAGGCTTTGATGGTCAGTGCGAAGAATAAAGTGCTTCCCTAGAAAATAGTGACGAAATTTATCGAGCGCCGGGTGATAGCATAGAACTCCCTAGTGTAGGCCGATTGTTGCTGCAAATTGGGAGTTAACTTCTTGAAAAAATAAGCAATTGGATGCTTATTTTGAACTAGTATGGCACCAATGCCAGTACTGAAAGCATCAGTTTCAACCTCAAAGGGAAGCTCAAAATTGGTTAAAGCCAACACCAGCTTGGAAGAAATAGTCTGCTTTAAGCCAAAGAAATACGAAATCAGCAAGAGAACTCCAAGCAAAGGCATCCTTCTTAAGCAAATCAGTAAGTGGGAAGGCTAAAGAGACAAAGCTTTTGATGAAACAGTGATAGTAGCTGATAAGGTCTAAGTGGCCCATGAAGTTGCTTGAGGTTTTGAGGCTAATCCCAATCCATTATTGCCTAGACCTTGGCTGTCTCCATATGAACGTCATTGCCAAAAATGGTGTGACCTGAGTAATCTAATTCGAAAGTACCAAACAAACACTTTGAAAGTTTAGCAAATAAGGCTTCCTACCGCAAAATCTTAAGCACCACTTCTAAATGTTCCAAATGTTGCTCCCATGTGTGCTATATACTAACATATCATCGAAGAACACCAACATAAATTTATGTAAACAAGGCTTAAAAATATCTTTAATAACATTTTGGAAAGTGGGTAGGGAATTTGTCAAATCGGAGGGTATCCACTTATAAAGTCCTTGGTGTGTCCAGAATGCTATCCTGAAGTGATCCTCTGGTTTCACTAAGATTTGATGACAACATGAGCATAAATCCAATTTAGAAAATACAGTAGCACCAAACAATTCATCTAACGGCTCATTGACGGTCAGTATCAAAAAGCTATCCCGAATGGTGAGCTTTAATCGGTTCTGCACCATGAACTAGAGGAATGCAATAATCATGAGTCCGTTGAGGAAGAAATCCAGAAGGTTGGCCAAAAACTGTAACAATCTCACTATTAGAATGTCACGCTTTCGGCTGCGCTACTCTGATAGCAAGGATACTACAACGAATCAACTATATATAACTATAATAAGTAGAAGCCTTTACCTGAAAAGTCTTAGAGACTTTCCTTATACATACTTTGTTTCCTTCTAAGAACAATTCACAGAGATATACCTAAATACATCACAATTTATGATTAGAGTTTTATTTACAATAGTTTACACAAATAATGTATAAACATATACAATTACAACTCCTATCCCTCTTTATAAAATGTAAATAACAATAACCAAGGCGAGGGAACATCTAATAAAACAAATAAAACACATCCAACAACGCTTGCCTTCTTCATCTATTTTCCTAAATAATATTGGATGTAGGGGTGAGAACCAAACCACACATCCTCCGTAGGAGAAGGGAATGCCACAAAAATAATAAAAATAAATACACCTAGTCAATGCACATCCTAGGAAAGTCTATCTTTATAAAAACTTGTGTTCTTTATTACTTTATTTTTAAATCATTTTCGCTGAGATATATACCATTCCTTTATCTCCTTCTAAAACAAATCATATAATATATATAAATACTTTTAAATCACCGTCACTTATACAATTTCATATCCAAGAGTTTGATAGTCATATATGATTCGGAAGAGCAAAGTAAATATTTTACATCCTTTAGTTACGGGCCAAAACACACCTAGGTTTTCTACCCAACAGACTACTATCTCTCTTTTCTACGCATGAACTAGAGTTTAAGGGAAATTCTGAATTCAATACGCTTCCATCTCCATTACCTCTGTACACTAGCAAACACAATCAAATCAAACAATTCAATCACACAAAAGCAAACACATATAAAGCACATTACAACTAGCACATATTCAAACAAAACATATAAGCACAACACAGCAATAAAATGCAGACCCAAATAATTCAAACAAATGCATATGATGCATGCCTATCCTACTGGTCGTGAGCTCAAGTGTCAGTTATATTGCCAAACCCGACACATCTGGTAGCAAACCTAGTCATACTCTCTCTGTCGTGCATTCCCTGGAGGAAAAATATCTCATGCAAATTTAAACTGATCTCGTAGGGAGACTGCCCTGTCACCATCTCACTGAAGGCAGCGCTATCCGGAGATTGCGTGCTCGACTACCCTTACAATCAGAGATATTGTGATATATTAAGAAGGGAATCCTCAACCTAACTTGTCCACACCACAATTGGGAATTGAACCGAAGAGAATCCTCAACCTTCTATCCAATTCCTAATGCAACAAGAGAGAGAATTCTCAACCTCACTTGTCCACCGTAACACTAAGCAAGCAGGACAAAACCACCATCCTTGCCAGGTGAAGGTGTCTTATCAGTTATGCAAGCGAGACAAAACCCACATCCTTGCCAATCAATATTCTTCATTCATCATAATCATTATCAACCAAACTTATCATCCCACATAATCATCATCAACAATCATAATCATAATCTTAACCAATTTCATAAGTTATAATTCATCATAACTCACTCTATCATTAGGACATTTAACATCATTATCAACCTGTGAGCGATCAAAGCCACCATCCTCAACGTGGTTAGGACGAAACCATTATCCTCACAACACTCTTATTTCATTTAACAAATTTTATGGAGAATTATTCCAATTAGACTTATTAAATCCATCCCTGACACATTTCAAACCCTTAAAATGGTTTTTAGACTCCATACAGAGGTTACTAGGGGTACAATATTGCAAGAAAGGCTTAATAGCTCAAAATCACGCAAATGCGACAAAACTTCCATCCTTGCCAATCAATAGTCATCATCAACCATAATCTCTCACATATATGTCAACCTAATTATAGTTTTCTTCAGAAGTCTCATATCAATCTCATTTTAGTCATATGCCTCAAATCAATTCTCATTTTCCATTAATAATCTCATAATAAACACAATTCGCTAGGTTAGGCTTTGGCCGTTACATATGGATTGCGGGTATGAGGCGTCTAATACGATACCCTAGACTCGAGATCAAGGTTGCAAACTAACTCAGATACGACACTATCGTCTATAACCAACCTCAACCTAACAACAAACACATCATCTATTTTTCATTCAATCTCATCACATCATTGATTAATTATTTACTTTAGGGGCTAATAGATCAAGCTTTCATAATCTTCAAGTTCAACTTAAGATATAGCTAAAGGTACTTGATACTTACCTCGTCATTCTTTGAAATCATAATTTTGTAATCACATTCTTTAAATAACTCTCTTTCTCTCAACTCTTATATTTAATTCCATTTAAATCTCATCTCACATTTTCTATTCCCAACCTTTGAGTTAATAATTAATTAGCTTTTTAAATCCTTAATTAATTAAGTCTCTTTTCAAGTTAACTTTGATTACTTTATTTATTTTTTAATTGTTAATCAAGTAAGTTAACCCACGAATCAATTTTACCAAATCAATCACAATCATAAAGACTTACTTTATTTAACCAAGTTCCCAAACTAACTTCAACTCCACTTTAAGTTCATTTTAATTATCCATTACTTTAAATTCAATAAAAATCATCAAGACATAACTCTTTAATTAGAAATAATCAAATAAAACACCAAGACAAAGTCTCTGGTCTTTATGAAAAAACAATAATTCTCGTCATTCTTATTATTCAATTTTATTCAATATCTTATAAAAATTTTGGTAAAACCTCTCCTAAAACTCGAATTTTTCACCATTCAAGAGTTCTATCTAAACCAAACATCTCTCAAACCCTTCTCAAACTTCCTAATACCAAACAATTTCTTAACATATACCAATCAAAATTCCAATATCAATGTATTTATTTTCTTATCTTAATTTATCTTTAAGTTATTAAATTTTCATACATTAAGGCAATAAATAATTTGTCCAAATCTAATCCACCTATCAAGAGGCTTCAAGCATTTCTACTAATTAATTTTTTTATTAGAGTATTTAATTTCTTTTTAATCCATTATTGAATTTCAATTAATTATGAAAAATAATCTTAAATTATCAAAGCTTAATTAATCAAGCTTTGATAAAAATAAGCAAGCCTTAAAATGCTCATCAACTCAAATGCACATATTTTCTAAACTTTCAAAGCATTTTAACTTTGTAAAATAAACATCTCCTACCTCAATTAGTCATAATTCACAAAAATTGGGAGTACAACAGCCATCTATATCCAACTCAAAGGCAACAACATCAACAATAGCTCTAGTAGCAGCAACAACTACTTTGGAAGGAAAAAATCGACAGCGGCTGAAGCAAGGCCAAAAAGTGATATTACGCATGATTAGAATAGAGCCAATAATAGAGCATTGTGATGAAATGAATCAGATCCAAATAAATCTCACCACGAAAAGAAAAGGCAGGATGAAATAGTAGCAACTTTGTATAACACCTTTACTATTAAAATATCATGCTTAAGTCATGATATTGCTAATGGTTAAAGTATTATGTGCATTTCCTATTACCTATTTACATATATAGGAGCCTTTAAGAATAAACAAAGCTGGAGACTAAAGGCATTTTTTTTTGTACATACATACATACATACATCTTTCATTTATCCCAAAAAAAATCAATAATTACTACAACATAACAGCTACATCAATTGACATGAATAAAATATATCAAGTACACTTTTATATACATATCAGTATACATATAACAAATAATTCCTATCCCTCTGTACAAAATTTAAAACAATAATAAAGGCAAGAAAAATAATAACTAAATACAAATTCATTCTATAAATATAGTAATGAACATTCGATGATTAGTACACTCCCTGTAGAATTTGTCATCTATTTCTTGAAAATGTTGGATATAGAAGGGTCAGAACCAAACCACACGGTTTCAGTAGAAGAGTTTTAGAATTATCAAAGAAAGATATATAAAATAAACTTTGTTTTAAGACAATGATCAGTTCTTGAAAAATCCTTATCTTCCAGACGCTTATGATTCAATAGTTACTCTTTCACAACTCGTATTTCTCAAAACCATTCTCTCCTCTAGATTATCCCTCTTTTAAAATTGACCAATTTAACTACACTGCGGTTTACTTTTCTTACGTATGACTGATGGCAAGCCAAATGGCAGTTTAGAATTTTCTCTCAATAAAGAATTGCTTTATCAGTAGTATAGTTTCGAACTAACAGATGACCCGTATCGAAATTTAATTTGTTTGTCATGAATAAAAATCAATAAAAACTAAGAGTATTAGATCTTGGGTCGTCTCTCAAAGGAATTGTAGTGAGAATAAGGGGGTTTGAAGAGAAACAGACTTGAAAATAAACGACAAGAAAGTAAACCTGACAACTAAAGGGAATATAAATGCTAAGAGACACTCCTGGTAACGATTGAGAATCAAGGATTCCTAACAAAGTCATTGACCACAAACATGGTGATTACCTAGAGTTAATCCCATTTCGTCATCCCCAACATCGAGAGAAAGTCAAATAGGCATAGTAAGTCTTAATCCATAGGTCTTACTCGGTAGTGAAAACAAGAGCAACTAACAACCCTATATCACCAATTAATATTAGACATTAATGACTCTTGCGTCACTAACCACGACATGATAATTACAAGAGCAAACCCAATTAGTCAACCTCTAATGGTGAGATAAGTCAACCGAGTTTAATCAATCTCAATCTATATGTCTTATGATAAGCCATGTCTAAAATGATCTCCGTCTCGTGTGTACTAGGTATCACATAATTTGTTAGGATATGATGCCAGAGCCTAGCCTCAATGGTAAGATATCTGATCGCTATTGCTTTCGGACCTGGCTTCGACGGACTATAAATCCACGGGCTGTTGGGGTAGATGGCTATCACGCGCAGCACTACATCCCAATCAAACTTCATCAACTGTATGTCCTCCTATGCCTTCTAAAAGTCATCTTTTTCAGTAGGCTTACGTGGCAAATGAGGACCTCTTCAATTGCCTCTTTTGTAACCAAGATCTACTTGCCTCAGAGGAGAACTGCATCAAGGGACGCTTTATAATAGTTGCAGTAGAACTTGTGGACCCATGATGCGTTCATGTTGCGTGAGCATCTTTCCCTTATTTTCTATTTATTTTAAGTTGGAATTTATTAAGTTTAAGTGTATTTCAGTGTTAAAATCCTCCTTGGCAGAGTTTTGTGCAAGAAAAGAGAAGAATTGAAGCTGCCCACTAGGGCGTGCCAGCAACTCAGCAACGTTATAGGAGTTTCTACCCTCAAGGGTGCTAAATACTGCATTTCGCATTTAGCACCAGGCAGTCCGGATCACAACCTCATCAAAGGAGCATCTTTAGTTAGATTTAGCTTTTAATTACTCTATTTTAGTTTATTTTAGTTATTTTTCTTTACAAATAAAATCTTTTAGATTTAAAATTTATTATTTTATTTTAGTTTCAAATTAAATTAGGTTAGATATAAAAGGGAAAAGATTCACCCTTCGAGGGGATCTTCTCACTTCTACATTGTCACATTTTCTGAACCCTAGTTTTCTCTCTGAAGCATGAGCCACTAAACCTCTTTTGTTAAGGTTAAGAGCTCTGTCTATTTCCATGGATTGATACTATTATTGTTCTATTTTAATTAATATATTGATTTAGTTTCAAGGATTACTTTCGTTTTTCATTTTAGGAATCTGGGTAGAGCGAAAGAATAAGCCTTATTCTATATGCGTTCTTATGATTCTTGGAAGAGATACCTCACATGAACAACAGCTTGAAAGTAAATTTCTCCTAAATCTTGAATTACTTGAACTAATCGGGATACATGACATAATCTTCCTAGCTTTGGGTAATTAGGATTTTTGTGGCCATAAACTAGAATTGAAATTAACCCTCTAATAGAAATAAGTGACCAAGACATTGGTGGTCAACTAGATTAGAGGAGACTAAATCACTAAGGCATTAGGGTATAGTCACTGATAGTTTGCCATGAAATGAATCTTGCATGATTAAAATAGTTGGTAAGAAAACTTAATCCGGAAAAGCAAACATCTCCGATACCTTAGCTATCTTCCCTTATATATTTCACACAATTCTCACTGTTTGCGTTTTCTACACTTTGAACTACTGTTTAATGCTTTTAGAACCCTCAAAATATCACTTTCTACTTTCCTGACTAAGGAATCATTCGACCATTGTCACTCAGTCCATCAATCCTCGTGGGATCGACCCTCACTCACCTGAGGTATTACATAGTACAAACCGGTGCACTTGCTTATTAGTTTGTCATTTTGAAATACCCCGACAAAGTTTTTGGCGCCGTTGCCGGTTAGTTTGTGGTTTTTTTCATTAATTTCATAACTTAAGTTTGGTGTCCCTGTAGTAAATTTTATTTTTAAATTTTTCAAAAATATTAGTATTCTTCTTTGTTTAACTCTCAAAATTACAGGGTTACTTTTTCTTATTTTTTTTGAAATTTTGAAATTAATTGCTTGTGTTGTTTTATTTTATTTCTTTTACACAGGATTCTTCAATGGGAATCCTCGACACTCTGACGTAGAGATTCACATTCTTCTTTTTTTTCTGTCTATTTATGAGTAGGAATAGGGACAAAGAACTCTTTTTTTACTTTGACCCTGAGATTGAGAGGACTGCAAGAAGACGTTTACAGCAGGCTAGAGCTTACAAAGTTGCTGAAAGTCTTAGGGATAACTCTCAGAAAGAAGCTAAAGAGTTTACTATGGAGGGCAACACTAACAATAATGCAATCAATGCCAATGTTATTAATACGAACGCAGCTGGACAACCTAGGAGGTCTCTTGACTCTTATACTACTCCTAGCCCAGATTTCTATGGGAATAGTATTGTTGTACCCCCTATTGCTGCAAACAACTTTAAGCTGAAGACCCAGTTGATCTCTCTAGTGCAATAAAACTATCAATTTTACGGACTCCCACAGGAAGATTGATAAACCACTATTTTGCGGTTTATTTTGTATTGAATTGAGTGGATTTTATCCATTACTCTCACACTTATGCATATAATTCGCATGTTTTACATTTTCCTTCCTAATTTTGTGCTATAATTGAAAACATGCTTCTTTGGCCTTAAATTCGTTAATTTTAATACTCTCTTATTACCATCCTCTAAGCCATTCCTGCCCTGGAAAACCTGAAATCACTTAATGCACATATCACGGCATCGAATGGTAGTAAGAGAGGATTAAAATTAGCGAATTTAAGGCCAAAGAAGCATGTTTTCAATCATAGCACAAAATTTGGAAGGAAAAAGTAAAACATGCGAATTATATGCATAAGTGTGAGAGTAATGGATAAAATCCACTCAATTCAATACAAAATAAACCGCAAAATAGTGGTTTATCAAAGATCCCAACTTGTTCATATCTAATTTCCTGTAGATCTGTGATACTATGAAGACTAACAGCGTGAACCCTGATGTCTACAAGCTACTTCTCTTCTCATTTACTGTGAAGGATAGAGCAAAGCAGTGGCTTGATACTTAGCCCAAGGAGAGCCTGGACACTTCGGATAAGGTGGTCAACAGGTTTTTAACCAAGTTCTTTCCTCCTCAGAAGCTGATTAAGTTGAGGACAGATGTTCAGACCTTCAGGCAGAGAGAAGGGAAGTTTCTCTATGAAGCCTGGGAAAAGTACAAGCAGATACTCAGGAAGCATCCTTCTGATATGTTCTCAGACTGGATACAAGTACAGATATTCTATGATGGAGTCTTTGAGATAGGAAGAATGTCTTTAGATAATTCTGTAGGAGGATCACTCCACATCATGAAAACCCCTGATGAGATCTTGGAGCTTATTGAGATGGTTGCTAACAACAAGTACTTACACTCTTCTGAGAGGATCTCTGTGAAAAAAGAAGTCATGGATCTGGACACATTGGATGCTATTCTTGCCAAGAATAAAGCTATGTCTCAACAAATTAGTAACATTACATAACACTTGAGTGGAATGCAGGTTTTAGCTGGCAATACACAAGACACCTCCTATTACATGAGTGGTGGCTTCCCTCAAGGTGAGACTTATGACTATGGCCAGTATACTCCTGAGAAGGTTAATTTCATGGGCAACTCCTCCAAAAATCCCAATAATGATCCCTATGCTAAGACATTTAATCAGGGATGGAGGAATCATCGCAACTTTGGGTGAAAAGACCAATCTCAGAGGCAACCAAACTTCAATAATTCTCAGGGCAGTTTTAATCAGAATAATTACAATAACCGTGAATTTCAAGCCTCTCAGCCATAACAAGCATCCACTCAATCTCAGAGTACTCCTGACTTAGCCTCTATAGTTGCTAAACTCTCCAAAAGCACTCACAGTTTTTTCCAGGAGACCAAAGCTTCATTTCGGAACCTGGAGGTACAAGTGGGTCAATTGAGTAATCAAATACCTGAGAGATCTCCTAACACTCTTCCCAATGATACAGTGCCTAATCCAAGAGAAGAGTGCAAGGTAGTCACAGTAGCAGTTGAACCAGAGATAGTAGAGGAAGTACAGGTTGCTAAGGGGTCAGAAAAACCAAAAAAGATTGTAGGTACCAAGGCGCACACTCAGAAGCTCTATAAGGAGACCAAGGATGAGTAGTTCTCACAGTTCTTGGAAGTTTTACTGAAGTTGCAAATCAATATTCCTTTTGTTGAGGTTTTGGAGCAAATGCCTCCCTGTGTTAAGTTTATGAAGAGCTTCATCTCTAAGAAGAAAACCATAAAGGAAGATGAGATAGTAGTCCTGACCAAGGAATGCAGTGCAATAATTCAGAGCAAATTGCCAAGAAAGATGCCAGATCCTAAGAGTTTTCAAATTCCCTGTACTATAGGGAACATCACTTTTGACAAAGCCCTATGTGATCTTGGTATAAGCATTAATCTGATGCCCTTGTCTGTAATGAAGAAGTTAAAAATCCAAGAGGCACAGCCATCAAGGGTAGCATTATAGATGGCAGACAAATCTCTGAAACTGGCACATGGTATAGTAGAGAATGTCTTGGTCAAGGTTGGAAAATTCTTTCCCGAGAAGATTTTGTGATTCTTGACATGGGAGAGGATGAAAATGACTCCATCATCCCAGGAAGACCATTCCTAGCCACTGGAAGAGCTTTGATTGATGTAGAGAAAGGGGAATTGATTCGGAGAATACATGAGGACTACTTCATATTCAACATTTTTAGACCTTTACATCACTCTGATGGAAAAGACAATTGCATGAGGAGTGAGCTCACTAATCCAAGCCTACAAGGACCTTTGACGGAAGTAAAGCAGAGTTCACAGCTCAAGCCTCCTTTGGTGGGAGTCAATACAATTCCTCCTAATATCAAACCTAAGTTTGGTGCTGGGTGTGCATCATCCACTAAGAAAAAAGGTCCCAAGAAGAAGGTGTCTAGGGGTTGAAAGAATAAGAAGATCCCCACTGACGATTTCTCACTAGGAATGAAGGTGGTATTCACTAAAAGTCGAATCCTGCCTCATACAGTGAATAGGATCCTATCTCTTGAGCATATTAAGTTAATCCATGAGAGCACAGAAAAGAAGTTCACAGTGAGAGGTGAAGAGATAAGGGCTTCTGATCACCCCCTCCCTAAGGGAACTGACAGTCAAGCTAGTGACGGAAAAGAAGTGCTTGTTGGGAGGCAACCTAACAGTGAGTATCCTTTGGTTTTTCTTTTATTTTGTTTTCTTTATCTCTAATTTTTGCTATTATTATTATTCATAGTTTTCCTTGGTTTTATAATGATTATGGTTATGCAAAGTGTGTAGAATAGGGACAAGAGGACTCTGGAGGAAAAACATAACACCTTGGAAAGCATGTTACTCGAGTGTGCTGGCGCTAAATGCCAATCTGGGCGTTCAGCGCCCGGGTTAGCATGCGAAAGATGGTGTTAAACACCAGGTGGGAGTCTAACGCCCACAAGGAGCACACTTCCATGATTCACAATGCCTCACACGGCGCTAAACGCTAGCCGGGCATTTAGCGCCAAGACTCGACCTCAAAAAAAAAGAGAGAGAGAAGTTCCAATCCTGGCGTTAAACGCCAAGGGTGGCGTTTAAATCCCAGGATGGCATGAGCAGTATCATGTTGGCGCGGTAAACATTGGAGCTGGCGTTTAGCGCCAGCAATGTGAAATTTCAAAATTTTGAAGAAGGCTTTATCGTTACAAATGGTTAATCCCCCACTCCCCCTCCCCTTTGACCATTCAACTCTCCTCCTTCTCACCTCCTTACCCACTATACCATCCACATTCATGAACCCATTTTTCCATACACCTATCGACCTTTCCATCACCCAATCCCATCCCATCAATCCCTCTTCCCCATATCCACCTACCTCATTAACCATTCACTCAATTCAATCCAACTGACCCCCACCCCTCCCTCCATACACGTGCCAAACCCCCTCCATCTCTATATTAACCTTTCCATCACCATGCAACTTACGGTGACAGTTTCACTCAAAACGTGTAACTTCAACGACAACCCCTATCGCAACAGTAACTTCGGCAGACAAAAGAGGAATCAAAATAGGGGAAGAGCTAAGCATGACAACACAGGCTCTAACGGCAGTGGCTTCCAGCGACGGCATTGTCATTTCTGGCAACCGGAGGCACGACGACGATGATGGTCTTTACATGGACGGCGACGGTCTCGACAGACACAGCTTGGCAGCGGCTCCATCAATGACGATGGTCGTGGCTCCGACCACGAGCCCTAGCAGCGATAGCTGCGACGCTACTTTCTTTCTCTGGCATCTCCTTCGATCAATCTCTCTCTCTCTCTCTGGCCTCCTGGTGCGTGAGCATCTTTTCTATATTTTCTTATTATTTTAGAAATAAATTCATTGCATTTTTTGAGATTTTAGTGTCTAAAGTCTGTTTAGATGCTACTTTGAGGCGCATTGTGGTTTTATTCATTTCAGGAAAAATTCGGGCGAGTTTGGCAGAGTTCGTGCAGAAGAAAAAGGAAGAAATTTGATGCTGCCAAGCTGGAGCTATACGCCGCTACTGGGCGTTTGGCGCTAGGCACCTCATAACACGTGTAAGCATTCTGTTGGGTTGACGGTAAATGCCACGACCTAGCGTTTAGCACCAGGTGTCTCGTAATTCTTGCCCAGAATTATATACTAGTAGCATTAAACGCCGAGTATGGCGCTTAGCGCCAGGAAGACAGCAACACCACAATCCCCTTCTGCCTCTGCGGCACTAAACGCCGAGTCTGCATTTAGCACCAGTAGCGCAAATATGGATCTTCGAGAAAGGCTTCGTTGGATGGAGATTTAGTAATAATTATTTTTTTTTTTTGCTTATTATTATTAGAAGATACAATCTTTTAGGTTGGGAGATATTATTTTATTTTTATTTCTTTTATTTTATTTCCAAATCAATTAGGTTAGATATGAAAGGGGAAAAGATTTAGCCCTTCAAGCTTCTTCTTCTCTCTATTCCTTATTCTGCACCTTACACACTTCTAAAACCCTAGTTTTCTCTTAGCCATGAGCAACTAAACCTCCTCTGTTAAGATTAGAAGCTCTATTTATTCTATGGATTAATACTATTGTCACTCTAATTTGTTTAATATATTGATTTAAATTCAAGGATTACTTTCATTCTTCATCTTATGAATTTGAGTATATTGGAAGATAACTCTTGTTCTACATGAATTCGTGTTGATTCTTGAAAAAGTTAACTCACTTGAATAATAGCTTGAAAGTAACTCCTCCTAAACCACTAATTACCTAGACTTAAAGTGATGTGACATATAATTATCTTATATTTGGGCAATTAGAATTTTTGTGGCTAATAAACTAGAATTGGACCTAAACTTTTAATGTAAATTAAGTGACTAAGAAATTGGCGATTGATTAGGTTAGAGGAGATTAAATCTCTAAGGAATTAAGGTTTAATCAATTAAAGTTTGCCATGAATAGAATCTTGCATGATTAAAGTAGTTGGTAAGAATTGTTAATCCAAAAAAAATAAATATCTCTGAAGCCTTAATTGTTCTCTCATATATTCTTCACACCAAATTTATTGCTTGCTTTCTTAATTCCTGATTTACAGCTTGATGGTTTTAAACCCCAAAACACTCTTTTCTGCTTGTTTGACTAAGTGAATCACTCAACTACTGTTGGTTAGTCCATCAATCCTCATGGGATCGACCCTCACTCTCCTGAGGTATTTGATAAACCTCAATTTTATGGTTCATCTTGTGCTAAATTTAGTGGATTTTGTCAACTATTCTTACACTTATTCATACAATTTACATGGTTTTAAGATTTCTTCCTAATTTTGTGCTATGAATGAAAACATGCTTTCAAGGCCTTAAAAACACTAATTTTTAATCCTCTCTTATTACCATTTGATGCCGTGATGTGTTTGTTAAGTGATTTCAGAGATTATAGGGCAGGAATAGCTTAGAGGATGGAAAGAAAGCATGCAAAAGTGGAAGGAACACAAGAAAATGAAGATTTGAGAAGCTGATGCCGACGCGCACGCATGGACTAGGTGTTTACTTTTATTGCACTCTAGGTGTTTGTTAAAATGTTTTCACTAGTTTTAGAGTAGTTTTCTTTACTCTTGGCCTAGGCTAAGGGATTTGAGTGACCTTGAGTCATTGGGTCTCATTGAATTGGTGATTTGAGAACCCTATGTGGTCAATTTGATGTCCATTGACACTAACCTACTATTAAACTAATTAATAGCTAGGTTGGGACTTATGGTTGATGTTGATCAAGCCTATGTGACGTACTTCAAGCTTAGGAGTAGACTTTTGACGTACTTAAAGCTTAGAAATAGACTTAATGGGTTGGTCCCTCATAATTGTCAATATTTGGTTTGTAGAAAAGGATGGTGATCTCAATTACCTATGTCTAGCCAAGAGTTCTTCCTTTCTTTTATTAATTCTTGTTATATACATTTCTTGTTCCTTATTACAAAAACCCCAAAACATCCCTTCATAGCCAATAATAAAGCACTTCAATGTAATTCCTAGGTAGAACGACGCAGGATTAATACTCTCGGTTATTTTTCATTGGGGTTTGTACTTGTGACAACCAAATCTTTTAAACTTTGATTGAGCATTGCTTATTGGTTGGGAGCTATACTTGCGGCGAACTTATTTCCTCTAACCGAGAAGAAATTCTTAGCCGACAGTTTTGCTCTTTCAAGTTTTTGGTGCCATTGCCGGGGAATTGCAATGGTGTTATATTATTGGCTGTTATGAATATGTTCATATTGTGAATATCTTACTTTTTGGTTACTTCTTGGTTTTGCTAGTACTTAGGAGTTTACTCTTTCCTTTCCCTTTTGAGATTTTTGTTTTGATTTCCTCTTTTCCATATGAATTCTCGTCCTTGTGGTTTTGGATAAGGTTATGACTATGTTTTTGGTAGTGGAGACTTTGATGATGGCTCACATTATGGGAGGGAAGAATTCTTAAGAAGGGAGCCACTTCCATATGAGCAATCTTCATGGCAACCCCCTGAACCAGGCTACCATGATTGCAACCCCTCCTATAATGCATATCATTTCCATGGATATGATGGTTCTTATCATGATTATGCCACTCAACCACCATCATTCCATGCACCATACTCTCAACATAGTCCTCAAGCACCATCATTCCAACCACCACACTCTCAATCCACATCCTATTTCCACCAATTACCTCCAGACAATCTAAATCCATATTCCCCCTATGCACACCCTTGTGACTATTATGAACAAGCACCCGTTGAACTATCACCTCTCCAACCTCATTACCATCACAACCCTCTTAAACCACCTCCTATTTATGAGAACTTTCAACCACACAATTCCTCCATGGAAGAATACCTATATCTATTGATCCAAGAGCAACATGATCCTAATTATGTTAATCAAGTGGAACAAGAGCCAATGGATCGCTTCAAGGAAGCAATGGACCAGCTTCAAGCATTCATCCGTCAAAAGGAGCAAGAAGAATCCCAAAGAACATACGAGGCTATTGAGGCCAACCTTGCCAAAATTAAGGCCAACTTGGACTCATGGGACTCATGCAAAAAACAAAGCATCTCTACGGATGAATGTGAGAAATCAACCAAAGAGTGGAGCATGAAAGAGATTTTAGAACCCCAACATGAGAACAAGGAGATGGGGTATGTCTTACAACAAGTGGAGGAGGAAGAGACCCTTGAAAAGGAAGAAATAGTTGAAAATCTAGGGGAGGTTGAGCAAGAGGCAAATTCCATCATTGAAGACAACTTTACACTAAGTGACATTAGTGATCTTGTTGAAGTTCCTTCCATTGGATGTGAAACCGATGTTGAGGAAGAATGTACACAACCTCCAATACATGCTTTGATCAATGAGGAAGAATTGGAAGAAGTTGACAAACAAGTGGGAGTTGAAGAAAGTTCTCAAGAGATGGAAGTTATCAAGGAAGAGTAAAAGGAAGTGGAGCCTACAATGTCAAGACCATTGGATATCTTCAAGTCACCATCCAAATTACAAATTGAGTGGGTAATCATCTCATCTTTCAATTTTCTTGGCCCATATCAATATGCATTGTTAGAAATGGATGGTCAACTTAGAGCTATGTGTGGGATAGAAAGTAGAAAAGAGTTGGGTGTTGGTGGGCAATATGAATCAAGGTGCATAGTGGATGGAAACTCAAATTTTAAGATTCATGGTTGGAAGGAAGCTCAATTCAAGGGATTTAGGATGATGAATAGGAGTTGAAAGGAGAATTTAATAAGTTTGTCACCCAAATGAAAGCATGAGTATCAAGAAGAAAGGGGGTTGACAAACAAAGTATGGGATCCCGGAATATACATAGACAATCATCAACTTTGGGGCCTTATCACTTGCTTAAGCTTCCTTAAAGGCCTTGTGCGCCTAATTTGGGACCCCAGAGGCTATTGGAAATGCAAACATTGGTGGAGATTCAAGGAAGAGTTCAAGCATAAGCCACCATAGCAAAGCCCTCACCAAAATGTCCAACTTAAGGACTTTAAATAAAAGTGCTAGGTGGGAGACACCCCACTAGGTAAACTATTTCCATTCTCTTGTAGATATAATCAATGAATGAATTGAGTTACCATTGTAAGTAGTTTTTCTTATTTCTATACTCCTATACATTCTTTTTTCATTGATTGATAGATTGTTTATTAAATTCATGTTTTGTTTAGAATATTTGTTGTTGAGTTGTATTTTGCTTAAAGTGTATGTTTTGTTTGTAGTGTATTTGAAAAGTTTTCAAAAATCAACAGATTTGTTGTTGAATTTGAATTTTGGTTAGTTTAGAATGTTTATAGGTTAGGAGAGTGCCCTGTTTCTGTTTTTCATGTAAAAAAAAAGTCGTCCCACGCGTGGGCGTGGATGACGCGTATGCGTCGATGCGTTTCCACAACTCCTGGTACAAAAACCAGAGAGTTACGCTGGAATTGTGCAAGAATGGTGCCGGGAGAACAGTCCTTCCCATGCGCAAGTGTCGCTGACATGTACGCGTCACTTGTCCATTTTGCATACCCACGTGTGAGCGTGGGCGACGCGCACGCGTCATGAGCTTATTTTGCAACTCCTAGTACAAAAACCAGAGAGTTGCACTAGAGTTGTGCGCGTTTTGTGCCAGGAGCACAATGCAACCGACGCGTGTGCGTGGGCGACGCATATGCGTCCTCTCCGTCTTTGCACATCCACGCGCAAGCGTGAACTACGCACACACGTCACATGCCCTACTCTGCTTCCCACGCATACGCGTGGGTGAAGCGCGCGCGTCGCCTCCGCGCCTTGTTTTTCCCCTGTTTTTGTCCCTTTCTTCTCCTTCCTTTTCTTCTTCTTTCCTTCTTCTTTCCGTCTTCTTTCTTTCTTCCTTTCTCCTTCTCTCTTCTTCCTTTCACACTTTCTTTTTCTTCCTCTCTTAAAAATTTCATTTCTCAATTTTCTTATTTTTCAATTTCTTTCGTTTATTGCTTTTGCATACTTTTATTCCTTACTTTTTAATTTTATTTTTATAGCTTGTTCTTATTTTCTTTTCTACTTTTCTTATTTTAATATTGGTGTTGAAGTCTCCTACTTGATTGTTGAGATTTTCTTGGTTAGTTTTGGTGCTTCTTGACTTGTTTGATATTGTTGGGTGATGAAACTTTTAAATCAATGCTTAATCTTTGATGACTCTTGCATCCTTTGCGCATTGTTCTCTCATATATTCTTCACACCAAAATTATTGCTTGCTTTCTTAATTCCTGATTTACAGCTTGATGGTTTTAAACCCCAAAACACTCTTTTCTGCTTGTTTGACTAAGTGAATCACTCAACTACTGTTGGTTAGTCCATCAATCCTCATGGGATCGACCCTCACTCTCCTGAGGTATTTGATAAACCTCAATTTTATGGTTCATCTTGTGCTAAATTTAGTGGATTTTGTCAACTATTCTTACACTTATTCATACAATTTACATGGTTTTAAGATTTCTTCCTAATTTTGTGCTATGAATGAAAACATGCTTTCAAGGCCTTAAAAACACTAATTTTTAATCCTCTCTTATTACCATTTGATGCCGTGATGTGTTTGTTAAGTGATTTTAGAGATTATAGGGCAGGAATGGCTTAGAGGATGGAAAGAAAGCATGCAAAAGTGGAAGGAACACAAGAAAATGAAGATTTGAGAAGCTGATGCCGACGCGCACGCATGGACTAGGTGTTTACTTTTATTGCACACTAGGTGTTTGTTAAAATGTTTTCACTAGTTTTAGAGTAGTTTTCTTTACTCTTGGCCTAGGCTAAGTGAATTGAGTGACCTTGAGTCATTGGGTCTCATTGAATTGGTGATTTGAGAACCCTATGTGGTCAATTTGATGTCCATTGACACTAACCTACTATTAAGCTAATTAATAGCTAGGTTGGGACTTATGGTTGATGTTGATCAAGCCTATTTGACGTATTTCAAGCTTAGGAGTAGACTTTTGACGTATTTAAAGCTTAGAAGTAGACTTAATGGGTTGGTCCCTCATAATTGTCAATATTTGGTTTGTAGAAAAGGATGGTGATCTCAATTACCTATGTCTTGCCAAGAGTTCTTCCTTTCTTTTATTAATTCTTGTTATTTACATTTCTTGTTCCTTATTACAAAAACCCCAAAACATCCCTTCATAGCCAATAATAAAGCACTTCATTGTAATTCCTAGGGAGAACGACCCGGGATTAATACTCTCGGTTATTTTTTATTGGGGTTTGTACTTGTGACAACCAAATCTTTTAAACTTTGATTGAGCATTGCTTGTTGGTTGGGAACTATACTTGCAACGAAGTTATTTCCTCTAACCGTGAAGAAATTCTTAGCCGATAGTTTTGCTCTTTCAGTATTACTTGATACGACCCGGTGCACTTGCCGGTTCAGTTGTGGTTTTCGAATTTTGCACCACTTCCACCTCTGTAGCCGTAATAATGAAGATGATGGCGACAATGCCCTAGCCAGTGTCGTTTTCCCTTTTCTCCCTTTCCTCTTTTCTTCCTTCCCGATCCTTTCTTCTCTCTTCAGCCACTCTTGTCTTCTCTTTCTCATCAGTGTGGGTGTGTGTTTGTTTTAAGGTAGGACTTTTTTATAAAATTAGAAGGTAGAGTAGTAATTTAAAATCAAATTTAAACCCAATAAAATTATTTCAAGAATATTATTTATTTATCAACTTACTAATTAGTTTTTAAATAAGTACTCTAATTTAAAATTAGAGATAATCTAATTAATTTTCTTTTAATTCATAAAATTAAAATATTAAACCCAAATCTCAATTATTCAGATTAAATTTAACAAATCCTCGTTATTTCTTAATTACTAAAACTTTAAATTTTAGATAAAAAAAATTTGCCCAATTAATATAAAAATCTTTGAGTCCTAAATAATTTAAACTCAAAGTTTCATCAATTTGACATAAATATTTTTAGTGAAATAATTTTTTGAATAAAAAATTCTAAATTGTTATAATAAATCATAATTAACTCATTATTTTAAAATTCAAATATTCGAGACCTTACATTCTACCCCTTATAAAAATTTTCGCCATTAAAAATTGATATAATACGCAAAAGATTACATGATTTTATCACTATTAAACATGAGAGGGAAGTATAATGTGGTCTAAAGATTACAAAATAGGTTTGTCTTAAAACAACGTGGTTAACATTCGCATACTGGTCTCACGCCAACCCATAGAGCTTCAACTTTTCAAACTTCAGAATAACTTGTCTTCACAATTCCCAGCCGTACTTTATCAAATAACTCATCTGAGGATTTTTAAGCTCACTAATCACCGAGAGAAAATCCGATAAATTGATCTTATGGTTTAGAAAATCTTGATCTTATAAATCTAACACTTTCTTAACCTATAATCACCTCGCAAAATAATCATAAATCTAACGTTAACAAAACATTTTTGCGAGAATCAAAGCTTCACAACTTCTTGTGATGTTGCATACTTACAAGTTTCACCTTCCGCGTCTACAAGTCGTGTCCTAAAGAATTAACTTATCACTTGCTATATCTAAGAATCACACGTTACACTAAAACAAGCTCGGGTTTACTAAAAAAGATACCAAACTTAAGAAGAAAAAACAAAAATTATGGACGGTGTTCACAAGAATTCGAAAGAATATGTAGGATCACAACTAAACAAAGATAGATACAATAATGTGTGCCAGGAAGAGAATCAAATCACATCTTAACAGGAAAATATGAATCAAAGAACTTTGATAGAAACAAAAGAAATATGATGTACAAAGTTCACAAAGAGAAGATAACTGAAGTCAAGACAATGTTCACAAAAATTTAAGAAAACGATTAGGAACACATCCGACTAAGATATCCATCAATAATGGATAAAACTAAGAGAGAATAATTTTACATTCTCAAAGGAAAAGATATGAGACATTCAGAAGAGATGATAAAAGCACACTTGGTGTCTCATGTAAAAACAAATTCAAGTCGAAACAAAGGATGCAACGTTTATGAAGTGAAGATTAATAGTCGTCAGGGATAAAGGTCTTCCTCAAGAATCTTAGAGCATACCTAGGAGCACAATCAAGCAAGGATATGCATAAAATTTGGAGTAAAGTTGGAAGAGAAGCAGGTTGTATTAATTGACAAAAATCCGACGTAAAGTTCTCCTATAAGGTTAATAAAGGATTAGATGTTGCGATACAAATGAGCAAGTTCAAGCTACATAAAGAAATCACTTAGATCGTGAAGAGTAGTGCGTGAAAAATCAAACGCGGTCTTATAAAAAATTCCAAGAATGATTAAGAAACACAATCAGGCAGGAAAAGAATCAAATAAAAACTTCTTTAGAGAAAATCCGAAACAAGAACTCCAGGAGCGATATTGTAAGAAATGATGCATCACACTTTTGCAAGTTCAAATTACATTAAGCAGCTACATTGTGCATGTAGAGGAATACAAAGTCAAGAGCTATGATGTCAAGAATCTAAATAATGACCAAGAGTACGATCAGATCAAGATATACATTGGACATGAAGTAAAAGATCAAAATCGCATTTCAAGAAGAATTGGAAAAATGAACTAGAGAGATGAAGGACAGAAGAACGAATGATACGTTAAAACATGTGACACGATTAAAGCACACACTTCAACACAAATTAACCCAATTAGGACATCTAATGTTCCCAAACTTAACGATTACCATTACTTATCGATTTTGCTGTCTTGTAATAAAATATTAGTGTCCCAAATACACAGACCAATAGTATTAGGTTGGCTAGACTAAATACCCTGAAATGTGCACGGCAGACTAACAGAGTTAATAAGTGCACAGTCATGTGCATATAGCTCTAACCCTTGTCATATGGACAAGACCTATAATATGACAGATATTCAGAGTATGTAATAAAGCATAGTTGTAACACCCTACCACACAGAGTCTTATGCTTAAGTCATAAAATTGGGGTGGCAAGGTATTATGACCTCTGCAAGTAAAGTTATATATATAATATAGTTGGAAAAGGTTTTATCAAGGATTCTTTGAAGGAAGGTTAAAACAAAAGCGTTAAACAGAAAAGCGCAGCACTCATGTAAGCGATAACGTAAACCAGATACAATAAAAGTAAAGCGATATATAATATATATATATATATATATATATATATATATATATATAGAAAAAGGAGTCCAAATGTACAGATAACCAAGCTTCTGACTCAGCTCGCGAAGTTATAACCGGCTAGAGCACATAAACATATATACATATATACATGAGAATCCCAAAAGAACCCAAAATACAGTTTACAGAACCTGTTTCTCCAAATCAATCTCTAAGAGGCACATAGCATAATATATAAAATAGAGATATAAAGTATCTATATATATATATATATATATATATATATATATATATATATATATATATATATATATATATCAAAAACCAAAATTTAATCCCAAAAGGCAAGAGTTCTTCACTTCAGAAACTTCCAGAATGCCTCACGTCCTGCATTTGAAAACCAAAAAATATGTATGAAGTGAGAACCAGAGGTTCTCAGCATGGTAATAGTGCCTACATAACTAACATGTAAGGTCTCGATAAAGCCAGAGGCAATCCTAAAACTTCGGACAATTGAATCAATCTTATAAAACAAAAGTAAACCAAAAATAGATTAGGCCACTAATTAAGGATTGTCCTTCTAATCTAACACTCCCCTTTCCTACTCCTCCGAACTTTCCAACCGCCACTGGAATCATTTGTTTCAAACATAGCTATTACATGCAAGAAAATCACAATCAGAATTCAGATACAGCAGATAAATAGGTAGCAAGTAGCTTATGCGATCAGTTAAGCATTCCAAACAAAGCACACCAAACAAACACATAGATGCATATGATGCATGCCTGTCCTACGGTTGATGAGTCTCATCTGTCAGTAATATAGCCAAACTGACAAGTCCTGGTAGCTAGCCATAAGACTGTCCATCTATCGTGCATCCCTAAAAATCTCAAATCATAATCATTCATAATCATATAACACACACCAGTGTATATCCCAGGGGTGAGCTCATCCGGAAAGGTATAAGTGTCCGGCCACACTTACAACAAAGGGTCAGCAGAGTATTGAGTCTCAACCTAGAACACAGGGTGGCAAGCCACTACATTCACCCAGAAAAACTCGTATATCAGATATTGGAAGTGCAATAAATCACATAATCATTCAACATTCATATAATCATTATCAGCCATGAATCATAATCAATATAGCCATTTGTCTCATAACATAAACAACTATTCCACCATTATCATCATTCACTTTTACCTCTTTCTTCGTCAACAAGATACTTACTCCCATCATTATATCACACTCCACTACCCAAAGACCAATTATTAGGCTCTAAACAAGAGTTACCAAGGTCTGAATAGTGAAAGAAATGGTTTAAAAAGCACAAATTCATGTTTCAGAGAAAACAGAGGTTCGCGTATGCAAGCACCATGCTTGCATACGCAGGAGGTAAATCAGGACACTCTCGCGTACGCATCACTAGTTTGCGTACGCGAGCCCCTCAACCCGAGAGTATTGCCCGCGTCACGTGCCATGTGGTCACGTACGCAACCAAGGAAAATGCCACGTCCGCGTACGCGACACACATCCCGCGTACGCGAGCCCTCTGGGCAGTGCCCAATGGCTGCGTCGCGTGTGTCCCTCGCGTACGCATGCATAGCAGAAGTTACAAAAAGCTGCTAAGTCCATAATCTCTATTTTGCACACCAAACTTTGAATGCTCATAACTTTCTCGTTTTAAAACATTGTCCTCCATTCTTCAAACGATGTAAACCTCTCGGACCAAATTTTCTTTCTAGATAAGTTTGATAAAAATCGGAGGTCCGGAGGCCAAGCTATGCTCCGCCAAAGTTGGTCAAAATTATAGTTTTCATTGAAAATATCAAACCTTAATTTTCAATACACTTCTATTCGAACCTCTATAAAACTTACCATAACCACATCAAGCCAAACCCAATCATTCCTCAATACACCAATTTCACAATCACAATCGCTCCCACACAATAATTTATTTCTAATACAACATAATCCATATCAACAAGACACACACACACACACACACACACACACACACACACACACACACACACACACACACACGGATATATATATCATCAATACCATCACTTCTTCATGCCAAATAATTATCAACTCAACCATCCCATCCCACATCAATTCAACACAATATACAACAATACATGGTTCAACCTTCACATACACATCACAACATTGCTAACCCTGATACATATCCACCAATTTCAATCATTAACATCACAATTAATTCAATCCTATCCTACGGCCAACTAGCCTAAGTTTTCACGACACATTATATTTTAGTTACAAGAAATCGAAACCATACCTTGGTCGATTCCTCAAAAATCCTGGGACACCTCACAATTCAATGTTTCCCAAGCTTCTTAACCTCAGTCCCTCCCCAATGAACCTAGCCTCCAAAACTTTATCTCAAGCTTCCAATTCCTCAAATTGACTCCAATCCACAACGAATTTTTAATCTAACATCATAATTATCACCACAATTAATATAAAACTCACTAATTCAACATTCCACAAAGGTTTTGAGGGTGTTTACCATGCCCACAGCTTAGGCAAGCTAAACCCGACAAAACCCGCAAGTTAACTCGAACATAAACACTGAAATCACACAAAATTCAACATAATTTCACATTGAATTTTCGAAATTAAGGGAGAAGGGAACTAAAAATTAGAAGTAGATTCTATACCTAATCAAAGACTGGGCTTTGTAGAGCTCGTCGCATGCCCGCCAACGGTGTGGCAATCGGAGCTCCGGATCAAAAGTTATTTCGATTTGAATATCTAAGTGCGGGTTTGAGTTTGGAAGGTGTTCTTCCCCTCTTGGCTGGACTTGTTCAGCATTTTAGCATGCATGAGGAAGAAATGAGCTGAGGCTCATTGAATTAAGTGGGTTGGATGAGCCATTGGTCCTGTTTTGGGCCTGGTTCGGCCCGTTCGTCCCAATCTTGGGCCAAATTCTTTAAAATTAGTGTCAAAATTCTTATTTTAATTAGCTATATCTCATTAAATTATAAAATTCTATTTTCTAATTTCTTGGACTAATAATTAATTTATCACCTAATTATTTGTCAATTATAATAAGTAGGAGCCTTTATCTAAAAATTCTTAGTGACTTTCCTAGGGATGGCAAAAACCCCAGCCAGGCAGGTACCCACGGGGATTTACCCACCGAGACAATTTTGTACCCACGAAGACAGGAGACAGGGCCGCGTATAATAAATGGGGTGGGGCGGGGATAGAGGTCCTCACACCGTGGAGACCCATATAACCCCTGTATATGTGAGAACTAAAATGCCCCCTATTATATGTATACCATATATAAGATTTGAAAACTTGTTAACCTAGCCGTCACTCTAAAAAAATACAATCTTCACCCTCAAACCTTCTCCTCTCACGGACTCACGGTCTCACCGTTCACAATTCACCATCGCTGAGTGCCGACTGCCACCTCCTACACCCTCAGTCCCTCGCCGCCAACACTGAGATCCTCCTCTCTCACTCTCGATGTCACCGTCACCGCTCACCGCAGCAAGGAGTTGTCGCGCCTTTGACTTCTCGCCGTCTTCAAATGTTCGCCATCTTCGTTGTCCTCGCCAGTCTTTGCATCAGAGCCTCTACGACTCTTCTCCGTCTTTGCCGATCTTCACCGTCAGCTGCTCTTCCTTCGAGTAAGTGAGCCAGTATCTGTGAACTCTGATATTTCTTTTACTTTGATTTTGAAACATTTGTTAATTACAGTATATTGTTATAATTTCTGTGAGTTGGGTAAATTATAATTTATATTTCGGATTCTAATTCTGATTTCTATGATTTAAGTGATTCTTTGTGGATTCTGTGTTCTATGTAATTTATGTGGTTATGTTATTCTAATTCTGATTCTGATTCTTTGTTAATTATAGTAGTGTTACAATTTCTGTGAGTTAGGTTAATTATAATTATAATTTATATTTGTTATATTATATTTCATTGTCATTTCTGTAATTTATGTGTTTTTTGTGATGTCTGTGATTTAATTTTTGTGATTTTGTGCGTATTGTTCTGTGATTTATGTTATTTTTTGTAATTACTATGATTTGATTTATGTAATTACTATGTGTAGGAGAAGCGAATCCCACAAAAGTAACAGAAATAAATACACCTGGTCAACGCACATCCCAAAAAAGTCTATCTTTATAAAAGCTCGCATTCTTTATTCCTTTATTTTTAAATCATTTTCACTTAGCTATATACCATTGCTTTATCTCCTTCTAAAAACAAATCATACAATATATATAAATACTTTCAAATCATCTTCACTTATTTAATTTCATATCCAAGAGTATGATAGTCATATATGATTCGGAAGAGGAAAGTAAATCTTTTAAATCTTTTGGTTACGGGCCAAGACACACCTAAAGGTTTTCTACCCAACAGACTACCATCTCTCTTTTTTACGCATGAACTAGAGTCTAAGGAAAATTCTGAATTCAATACGTCTCAACCTCCATCACCTCCGTACACCAATAAACATAATCAAATCAAATAATTCAACCACACAAAAGCAAACACATATAAAGCACACAACAACTAGCACATATTCAGATAAACCATATAAGCACAACACAGCAAGAAAATGCACACCCAAATAATTCAAACAAATGTATATGATACATGCCTGTTCTACTGGCCGTGATTCTAAGTGTCGGTTATATTGCCAGACCCGATACATCTGGTAGCTAACCCGATCATACTCTCTTTGTCGTGTATCCCAGGAGGAAAAATATCTCATGCATATATAAACAGGTCTCATAGGGAGAGTTTCTTGTCACCTTCTCACTCAAGACAGCGCTCTCCAGGGATTGCGTGCCCAGCCACCCTTACGATCAGAGATACCGTGATGCAACAAGAAGGGAATCCTCAAACTAATTTATCCTCACCACAGTTCGAAAATTGAACCGAAGGGAATCCTCAACTTTCTATCCAATTCCTAATGCAACAAGAGAGGAAATCCTCAACCTCACTTGTCCACCCCAACACTGAACAAGCAGGACAAAACCGTCATCCTTATCAGGTGCAGATGTCTCATCAGTGATGCAAGCAGGACAAAACCCACAGTCTTGCCAATTAATAGTCATCATTCATTATAATCATCATCAACCAAAATCATCATCATCAATCATAATCATAATCTTAACCAATTTCATAAGTTAAAATTCATCATAACTCCCTCTATCACTAGTACATTTAACATGATTTTCAATCTATGAGCGAGATAAAGCCATCATCCTCACCGTGGGTAGGAAGAAACTACCATCCCCACAATGCTCCTATTTCATTTAACAAGTTTTATGGAGAATTATTTCAATTAGACTTATTGAATCCATCCCCGACAAATTATAAACTCTTAAAATGGTTCTTAGATTCCATATGGACGTTAATGGGGGTACAAACTTGTCGGAAAGGCTTAACAGCTCAAAATCATGCAAGTGGGATAAAACCTCCGTCCTTGCCAATCAGTAGTATAATCATCAACCATAATCTCACACATATATCTCAACTTAATTATAGTTTTCAACATAAGTCTCATATCAATCTCATTTAGTCATAGGCCTCGAATCAAATATCATTTCCAACCAATAACCTCATAATAAACACCATTCACCATATTAGGCTTAGGTCGGTACGTAGGACTTGCGGGTATGAGGCATCTAATATGATACCCTAGACTCGAGATCAAGATGGCAAATTAACTCAGATACAACACTATCATCTATAACCAACCTCAACCTAACAACAAATGCATCATCTATTTTTCATTCAATCTCATCACATTATTGATTAATTATTCACTTTAGAGGCTAACAGATCAGGCTTTCATAATCTTCAAGTTCAACTAAGGATATAGTTAAAGGTACTTGATACTTATCTCATCATTCTTTGAAATCAGAACTTTGTAATCATTTTCTTTAAATAACTCTCTTTTCCTCAACTTTTATATTTAATTCCATTAAAATCTTATATCACATTTCCTATTCCCAACCCATCCTCCATCTCTCGAAAGTTCGAAAGCTCTCTCTCAATCCCGTGTTGTCTTTCATTATTTTTCTTTCTTATTTTCCATCCTCCATCCCACAAAAGTTCGAAAACTCTCTCTCTCAACCCTGTGTCGTCTTTCATTATTTTTCTTTCTTATTTTCAGGGATTTTGCAATAATCTCTGTTACCATTTACCACTTTCACTCTCTTTCCACCACCCCTAACCCAAATTCTTCTTCTTTAGTATTATGATACCTTCTCTTCCTCCATTTTCTCTCCAAAGATTAAACCTTTACCTTCCAAACAACAGCCCCTTTTCTGCTCACTCCTCAAATTTTACCCCTCGTATCTTCTTCTCTAAGAACCTTTACTTTTCAACAAGAATGGTTTCACTTTCAACAAGTAACCGCACGGTTGTAGTGTGGTGTAGCTTGATCCTACCTTCACACACCTCTGTTACTCTTTAGGAGGCATCCGCCCCAGATAAATTAGGCACCCCGCAATGTCCCCCCCCATAAAAGCTATCTCATACTGATGAGCTCACCGGCGCAGTTGGAATCGGGATCAGCACCAGCGCAGCCGGAAGTGGGGTCACCATCGGCGCAGCCAATCCCGGTTTGGAAGCTGGTCATGGTGGTCTCCATGGCTGCCGGAATCCACCTTGCCTTAGCTATACAGATATCATGGCTAACACCAGCCTACGAGGTTTTTGGAGAACCAAACAGATGGACCTCTTTGATCTGGCTCGACGGCTGATGAGAGAACTTTTGCGTGGTCTAGAAATTTGTAGATAAATCCTCGTTGCAAGTATAGTTTCTAAACCTTCAAAAGTCCTTTCATACAAATGTTTTGGTTGTCACAAGTAACAAACCCCTTTTAAAATTGATAACCGAGTATTTAAACCTCGGGTCGTCTTCTCAAGGAATTGCAGGGAGGTATGTTCTTATTATTGGTTATGAGTTTGTAAATTGGGGTTTAGGAAGTAAGGTGGGAATATGTTATATGATAAATAAAATAAAATAATAATAATAATAAAATAAACTCTTGGCAAAGTATGAAGAACTGGAGGTCCTATCCCAGTTATCCTTATCAATTGTAATGAGAATTAGATTTTTCTCCCACTTTATTAACCTCTAACTATGAAGGTAAGTTAAGTGGATGAATTAATTCTTGAAGAATTCCAATTCTCAATCAACAATGAGTTTGATAACTCAAGAGTCACCAATTATTTAACCAAAGCCAAAAGGGAGAAAAATATCTAAATTAAATTAAAAGCATTAATATAAATAAAACAAAGCAATCTTAAATCTGAAATACCTCAAATAATATTAAATAAAATATGCAGATCTTAACATGAAAAGTTCATAAGCCAATTGGGCTTCATATCTAATACAAGCATTGAAGCATCTGAAAGTAAAAAGAGGAATATAAAGTAAAAGGAATATTAAACCTGGGATTGAAAGTCACTCCTAAAACTAAGAGAAATCCTAAATCCTAATCCTAAGAGAGAGGAGAGAACATCTCTCTCTAAAAATTATATCTACTCCTAAAATTGTGAATATGAGAGCCTCCTATGAATGGATGCAATCCCCTACTTTATAGCCTCTAATCAGTGTTTTCTGGGCCGTGAACTGGGTCGAAAACAGCTCGGAAATCGCTGGAGAAGAATTCAAACATGCTGATTTCCATCACTGCGATGCGGCCGCATGGATCACGCGGTCGCGTCATCTAGCGTCAATAAAACTATAGTATATTATATATCAAATCGAAGCCCCGAATGTTAGCTTTCTAACGCAACTGGAACCGCGTCATTTGGACCTCTGTAGCTAAAGTTATAGCCGTTTGAGTGCAAAGAGGTCAGGCTGGACAGCTTAACAATTTCTCCAACTTCTTGTATTCCTTCCACTTTTGCATGCTTCCTTTCCATCCTCCAAGCCATTCCTACCTTATAATATCTGAAAACACTTAACACACATATCAAGGCATCTAATGGTAATAAGAGAGGATTAATAATAAGCAAATATAAGATCAAAGAAGCATGTTTTCAATCAAAACACATAATTAGGAAGGCAAATGTAAAACCATGCAAATAGTATGAATAAGTGGGTAAAGAGTTGATAAAATCTACTCAATTAAGCACAAGATAAACCATAAAATAGTGGTTTATCAACGGCGCCGTTTCTAGCTCTGTTCTCCATCCCGTCCGTATTTAGTACAGTAACTGATGCACCTATAATCTTGGGTCCCACCATCCTTTCATGCTTGCCGGTGTCGTTGCCGTCACCATAACTCTTTTGACGATTGGCTTCGCCGCAGACATCGGCTACGTCTTTGGAGACAACCTCTCCGAGAAAACTCGATCACGCGCCATAGCCATTTTTGGGATCGAATTCTGGATCTTGTATACGTTGATCAACATGATCGAGGCCCCCTGCAAAGCCTTCCTTGATGACCTTGTCGCCAGCGACCAACTGAAGATCAAAATGGCATAAACGTTCTTCTCATTCTTCATGGCAATGGGAAGCGTGCTGGGTTACTTTGCCACGTTCCTTAGGAGATTTGAGGATATGTTCTATTCACCGTGACAAAAGCATGCAACCGGTTCTACACGTCGGGGAAGAATGCGCAGACCACTGGGAGAGGAGTGTTATAGAATGCTCGTTAGCCTAACTCTAAGTTTGAAAGAAGAAATCCACTTTCTCTTCATTTTAGGTTATGAAGGTGATTGTAATTGGAAAGCTGCTTTATGACCTACGCTTCCTTCTAAGGAATTGTAAAACTATCGAAAGCTCTCTCTCTCAACCCTGTGTTGTCTTTCATTATTTTTCTTTCTTATTTCTAGGCAATTTGCAATAATCTCTATTATCAGTTACCACTTTCTCTCTCTTTCCACCACCCCCAACTTGAATTCTTCTTCTTTTGTATTCTGATACGTTCTCTTCCTCTATTTTCTCTCCAAAGATTAAAATTTTACCTTGTACACAACAACCTCTTTTTCTGGTCACTCCTCAAAGTTTATCCCTCTTATCTTCTTCTCTAAGCACCTTTGCTTCTCAACAAGAGTGATTTCAATTTCAACAAGTAAGCGTCTGATTTTAGTGTGGTGTAGCTTGAGCCTACCTTCGTACACCTCCGTTACTCTTTAGGAGGCATTCGCCCCAGATAAACTACCCACCCCACAGTGTCTCCCCATTGTTAGCTAATTCAGATATTCCAAATAAAAATTTTTTAAGGGTGGTTCTTAAATCACTTATTATAGTATCTAAAATATAATTTAATTCAATTACGGAATTATGATATTTATATATAATGTATTCTGTAAATTTTGTATGAGCATTTTTGTTTGATCCTCGTGCATCGCACGGGTCACTCACTAGTATTCACACTATAGTATCCCCGTCTCTAGCCCTATTCCCCATCCCATCCTCAGTTAATACAGCAACCGATGCACCTGTAACTTTGGCGCCACTGTCCTTTCATCCTTGCCAACGTCATCGCCGTCACCATAGCTCTTTTGACGATTGGCTTCGCCACAGACATCGGCTACGCCTTTGGAGACAACCTCTCCGAGAAAATTCGACCACACACCATAGCCATTTTTGAGATCGAATTCTGGATGTTGGACACGACGATCAACATGATCGAGGCCCCTTACAAAACCTTCCTTCATGACCTTGCCGGGAGCGACCAACGGAAGATAAGACTGGTATACAGATTTTTCTCATTATTCATGGCAATGGGAAGTGTGCTGGGTTACTTCCCCGCGTTTCTTAGGAGATTTAAGGATATGTTCCCATTCACTGTGACAAAAGTATGCGACCGGTTCTACATGTGGGGGAGGAACACACAACCAACTGGGAGAGGAATGGTATTGATTGTTCGTTAGCCTAACTCTAAGTTTGAAAGAAGAAAACCACTTTCTTTTCATTTTAGGTTATGAAGGTGATTGTAACTGGAAAGCTGCTTTATGACTTACGTTTCCTTCTAAGGAATTGTAAAATGCTCAGGGGGAAGGGGAGAACGAAGTCTCCGAAACTACAAAGTAATTTTCATCCTTCATCCCTCGAAATTTTGAAAGCTCTCTCTCTGAACCCTATGTTATCTTTCATTATTTTTCTTTATTATTTCCCATCCTCCATCCCTCGAAAGTTTCAAGGCTCTCTCTCTCAACCCTGTGTTGTCTTTCATTATTTTTCTTTCTTATTTGCAGGCAATTTGCAATAATCTCTGTTACCAGTTACCACTTTCACTCTCTTTCCACCACCCCCAACCTGAATTCTTCTTCTTTTATATTCTGATACATTTTCTTCCTTTATTTTCTCTCCAAAGGTTAAATTTTTACCTTCCATATAACAACCTTTTTTTCTGCTCACTCCTCAAAGTTTATTCCTCTTATCTTCTTCTCTAAGCACCTTTGCTTCTCAACAAGAGTGGTTTCACTTTCAACAAGTAAGCGTCCGATTTTAATGTGGTGTAGCTTGAGCCTATCTTCACACACCTCCGTTACTCTTTAGGAGGCATCCGCCCTAGATAAACTACCCACCCCACAGTGCCCCCCGGTTGTTAGCTAATTCAGTTATTCGAAATAAAATTTTTTTAAAGGTGGTTCTTAAATCACTTATTATAGTATCTCAAATATAATTTAATTCGATTACGAAATTATGTTATTTATATATAATGTATTTTGTAAATTTTGTATGAGCATTTCCTATGCGATCCTCGTGCATCGCACGGGTTACTCACTAGTATTCACAATATAGTATCCCCGTCTCTAGCCCTATTCCCCATCCCATCCTCGGTTAATATAGCAACTGATGCACCTGTAACTTGGGCTCCACCATCCTTTCATCCTTGCCAATGTCGTTGCCGTCACCATAGCACTTTTGACGATTGGCTTCGCTGCAGACATCAGCTACGCCTTTTGAAACAACCTCTCCAAGAAAACTCAGCCACGCGCCGTAATCACTTTTGGGAACGAATTCTGGATGTTGGACACGTTGATCAACATGATCGAGGCCCCTGAAAAGTCTTCCTTGATGACCTTGCCGCAAGCGACCAACAGAAGATCAAACTGGCATACACATTCTTCTCATTCTTCATGGCAGTGGAAAGCGTGCTGGGTTACTTCGCCGCTTTCCTTAGGAGATTTGAGGATATGTTCTCATTCACGGTGACAAAAGCATGCGACTGGTTCTGCATGTGGGGGAAGAACGCGCAACCCGCTGGAATAGGAGTGCTATTGATTGCTCGTTAGCCTAACTCTAAGTTTGAAAGAAGAAAGCCACTTTCTTTTCATTTTAGGTTACGAAGGTGATTGTAACGGCAAAGCTACTTTATGACCTACACTTCCTTCTAAGGAATTGTGAAATGCTCCGGGGGGAGAATGAAGTCTCCGAAACTACATAGCAATTTCCATCCTCCATCCCTCGAAATTTCGAAAGCTCTCTCTCTCTCTCAACCCTGTGTTATCTTTTCATTATTTTTCTTTCTTATTTCCTATCCTCCATCCCTCAAAAGTTTGAAAGCTCTCTTTCTTAAACCTGTGCTAACTTTCGTTATTTTTCTTTCTTATTTCCAGGCATTTTGCAATAATCTCTGTTTCCAGTTATCACTTTCTCTCTCTTTTTACCATCCCCAACCCCAATTCTTCTTCTTTTGTATTCTGATACTTTATCTTCCTCCATTTTCTCTCCAAAGATTAAACATTTACCTTCCACACAACAACCCATTTTCTGCTCGCTCCTCAAATTTTACACCTCTTATCTTTTTCTCTAAGCTCCTTTGCTTCTCAACAAGAGTGATTTCTCTTTCAACAAGACAGTGCCCAGTTGTAGTGTGGTGTAGTTTGAGCCTACCTTAACATACCTCCGTTACTCTTTAGGAGGCATCTGCCACAGATAAATTACCCACCCCACAATGTCCTCCGGTTGTTAGCTAATTCAGTTATTCCAAATAAAAATTTTTTAAAGGTGGTTCTTAAATCACTTATTATATTATTAAAATATAATTTAATTCTATTATGGAATTGTTATTTATAGATAATGTATTTTGAAAATTTTTGTATCAGCATTCCCCGTGCAATCCTAGTGCGATCCTTGTGCATCGCACGGGTGGTGCGTGGCAGAAGTTAGGACAATTAAGAGATTATAACATAATAGAACAATGTTGTGAGTATAGCTCTTAACCAGCTAAAATCTGCCTCACCAATTTAGAAAGGTGTCACAAAAAATTTAGAATAGAAAAATACTGGGAGTATGAATCCCAGGTCGTCTCCCAACGAGTTGCACGAAAGGATGCTATTTTATTGATTAGGAATTTTCTGAGAGTTTTGAGAGTTGAATAATGAGCAACTAAATAATTGTAAATTAAAGCAATAAAAACTAAGAATGATTATTGATATTCTAAATAAAAAGCCTTGACTGGGGGAATGATTAATTGGAAGTTCTATCCTTGTTAGGATCTCTTAAGTGTAGTATTAAAAAGGTTGTTATTTTCACTTAGTTAACCCTTACTAAATAAAGGAAAGTCAAGTAATTGAGCTAACTCTTATTCGCAATTCCTAGTCCTCTCACGTGGGAAGGTCTAGCGTTAGTAAATACAGAACTAGCCAACAACTTCCAGCTTAATCAACACCTAAGCCTTCCAACTCAAGTGTCTCCTTTTAATCAACCCCCATGTCAAGTATGGAATCTACTCCATTGACATGAATATAACTCTCATAAACATATAAGAAGACATGATGAATTAAATAAAAATAAGGATTTGAAATTAATTAAAAATAAAAATAATTCTTTGCATTAACAATCCCTGAAAATAATCTAATTACTACTTTAAACAAGAATTAAGAATATGGAATAAATAAATAAAAGAGTAAGTAAAGAAACAAACTAGAATAATGTCTTCAACGGAGGTAATGACTTCTTCAATATCCAAAAGCAAAAGCAATAAACTGGGAATGTAGAGAGAACCTAGAGGAAGAGTAATTCCCTCTAGATTCAGATCTAAAAACCCAAAACTATCCTAATGTGAAGTCGTGTAAAGTTGTGTCGTATACGTTCTGTTGAGTCTCTGCATGTTCCCTAGCTTTATTCTGTGTTTCTGAGCCGAAAACTGGGTCAAAACACGGCCCGAAATAGCCCCCAGTGTTTTCTGTTGAGTTTGCAGATCGCGCAGGTCACGCGTACGCGTCGTCCACGCATTTGCGTCATACAGCGATTTTTCTTGTCACGCGAGCGCGTCATCCACGCGTTCGCATCATTTGTGCAGACTCTAATCCACGCGTACGCGTCAGGCACGCGCACGCGTCGCTGCAATTTTCTCCATTCCGCGTGTTCGTGTGAGCCACACGCGCGCGTCGCTGTTCGCTGGTCATCTCCTTAGATTCTTGTGTTCCTTCCATTTTTGCAAGCTTCCTCTCCATTTTCTAAGCCATTCCTGCCCTATAAAGCCTGAAACACTTAACACACGGATCACGACATCGAATGGTATAAATAAAAATTAAAATATATTTAATTAAAGATCTCTAGGAAGCAAGTTTTCAATCATAAAACAATACTAGGAAGGAAAATGTAAAATCATGCAACTAGTATGAATAAGTGGGTGAAGACTTGATGAAACCACTCAATTAAACACAAGATAAACCATAAAATAGTGGTTTATCAATGGGTCACTCACTAGTATTCACACTATAGTATCCCTGTGATGACTGCGCATCATGTTATGTTTTTCTATGTTTTTTCATATAAAAAATTAGTTGATAATGCCCAATTATTGAGTATTTGTTGTGCTTAAGTTGAATATTGCCTAGATTGCTTGAGTTAATGAATTTTGTAAGAAATGATAGAAAAAGAAGCAATAAAAGCACTAATAGAGGAAGCACACTCCCATGGTGGCAAAAGAGTTGGAAACAAACTCAAAGAGGAGCAAAGAGGATTTGCAACACTATCCTCTTCACACTCCAACAAAAATAACTCGAGCTACAAAGCTCCAAACGAGATGATTTCAGTGCCATTGAAAAGTAGACTTCTAGAGCTTCCCAACCATATATAACACTCTATCGTGGACACTAGATTTGAGGGTGCAAATTGCAAGTCTTTCAGCACTACATACTCGGCGTGGCACGCTGGACCAAAATTCCAGCAAGCATGCAAAACTGACCTCTTCACTTTCAAAAGATCATAACTTGGGCTTTAGAAGTACAAATGACATGCTTTTAGTGGCGTTAGAAAGATGAGATCCAGGGCTTTCCAATGATATATAATAGTCTATAGTGGGCATTTAATTTGGACACCCAAACAGATCAATATTCAGCGAGTAAGGTTTCCCAAACCTTCACAAGCCCAAAATGCTACTTCAATGACACTCCACATTGGGCCACTTCCAAATACTCAAATTTCCTCATTTATTCTTCAATGTTTCAAGCTTCTATGAAAAGAATTAAAAGTTCACAAGCCCAAGTCAAGCCATAATTAACAATCAATCAAGGCCACAAGAATCATCTAGAAGTAATTAGGAAATTTGCATTTGATTGTAATTTCATTTGAATTTGTAATTTGGGTAGCTTATAAATAGGGCCTTAGATTCATCATTTTACACACACCATAGAGGGGTGGAGGTGACTCCACTCCCCTTTCACTTTTGTAAATATTTAGTTATGAGCTTCTAATTTCCAACATTGGGAAAGAGAGCTCTATTACTATTTAATGGATTAATTTGTTTTTATTCTTCTTCTTCTCTTCATCTCTCTTTGATTTACTTGAATAATTTTTGTTCTTCATTTAAGCATTCAATTATCTTGGGAAAGAGATTGAATGTACATGAATTCTATGTGCACCTTGGGAAAGGAATCATAGAATGATGCTTGAAAATCCTTCTCACACTTGAGTAGATTTGGGTATGGATGGGATATTGTGACATTTAATTTATCCATTATTTGGGTCTAAGAAGGTGTATGGTATAATTACGGACCATTCTTCATCTTTTCTCATGAGCAATTAGACCAAAGAATTGGCTATTGATCAAGATTGGGGAGATTGAATTACCAAGACATTCGGATTCAATCACTCATGATTGCCAAGAGGTCAATGAGTTGCATGATTGAAGAGGAGATGAAAACTATTGATCCTAAGAATGCAATATCTCTTGATCCCAATGTTAATTTCATTCTTAATTCTTGTTAATTTACTTCTTGTCTTTAATTCTTGTCATTTACTTATGCACATTTATGGCTTTATTTACTTTTGCACATTTATGCCTTCCAAGTGTTTGTAGAAATGCTTCACTTGGTTTTACTTTCTAGTCATTTGCTTTCTTGCACTTTACTTTCTTGTACGTTCCATTCCATGCAATTTACATTCTTGCACTTTAATTTTCAGCACTTTAATTTCTTGTCATTTACTTTCCTTGCACTTTATTGCTTTCATTTAATTTCAAGTCATTTACATTCCTTGTTGCTTATCACTCAAAATTGAATCGTCTAACTAGAATAATTAATCAACTATCACTTGCTTAATCCATTAATCCTCGTGAGATCGACCTCACTCTTGTGAGTTTTATTTCTTGATACGACCCGGTGCACTTGCCGGTAGTTATTATGGATGATTAATTTTTTCCGTATCACCCCGTTTCTAGCTCTGTTCTCCATCCCATCCTCAATTACTACAGTAACCGATGCACCTGTAAACCTACGCGCCACCGTCCTTTCATCCTTGCCAATGTCGTTGCCGTCACCATAGCTCTTTTGATGATTGGCTTCACCACAGACATCGGCTATGCAATGCAAGACTCATGCAATACAATGCAACCTATGTATATGAATGCAACTATATGATTTTGTCTACTTGGTTAAAAATAAGTAAGTTCTTTAAGACAAGAATAAATTAAATTCCACTAATTAAAATTTATACAGTAAAAACAGGTAAACTTGTATGAAGATAGCTCATGAAAGCGGGGAGCATAGAATTAAGCATTGAACCTTCACTGATGGTGTATATGCACTCTAGTCACTTTAGTGTATGGGATAATCACTCTACTCTTCTCTAATCATGCTTTCTAAACCTTGTTCTTCACCTAACCAATCAACAAATATTTAATGTACCAATGCAAACATCATGAGGTCTTTTCAAGGTTGTAATGGGGCCAAAGTAAAGGTGAGGGTATATATATGGCTAAGTGAGCTATATAATTGAATCCTTCATTATCCTAAGCTATCACCTAACATACATACTCTATTTTCTTCTTGAGTTCATCCTTAACTATCCAAAATTTTTCCACTTTTGTTTTACATACTCATGCATCAACTTTTTCTCTTAACTTGTATCACATATGCATTGGTTTTTTTTTTATTGAGATTAACTTTAGCATTGGGGTAATTTTGTCCCCTTATTTATTTATCTAATTACTTGAATATTTTTTTATTATTATTTTTTTTTGCAGCATAAAAATAACATTGCCAATGCACATTGATTTATAATTTTTTTCTTTGTTTCTCATGAGTAGGTACCCAAATTCCCAATATTTTATCATGATACGTTCCCTTATTAACCCATGTTTCCACAGTTTCCCACACTTTATTGACACACAATTTCTATCTTAAGCTAACCAAAGATTCAATTTGGGGTATTACTTGTTTTTCTGCTTAAGGCTAGTAATGTGGTAAAATATAGAACAAAGGGGATTAAAAGGCTCAAAGTGGCTAACAAAGGTAAATGGAAGGGTAGGCTATTTAGGTTAAGTGAGCTAATAAAATAATGGCCTCAATCATATGCATGCATATAACACATTAAACATTGGACATATATGATGGAACAAAATATAGATCAGAATCATAGAAAAGCAAACACACAAGAATAAAATTTTATGGTTAAATATTGTAACCATTTTATTAGGCTCAAGTCTCACAGGTTGTGTGTTCTAGCTTTTAACTATGTTCCAAATACAACTTCCAAACAAGTTTAACACAAAAGTTTTGATTTAAATTAGTGAATTTTTTTCAAAAATAGGGTCTTTAAAAGAAACTTATTGATTTTCTAACCAAATAGAATATGCATGCAAATAACCTATTACTATGATATTTATCCTAATAAAAAGAAAAATAAATATCCTATTTTATTGGTGCTAAGAAAGAGAAATTACCTCCGGAAATCAGGTACTGACCGACCTCCCCACACTTAAAGCTTGACACTGTCTTCAGTGCCATTAGTTAGGAACAAAGGGGGGCTGGTAGCAACATCTCCACAATCAGGACTGTCATGGCTCCCTGTGCTGGTAAATAAAGTGGATTCCAGGGTGTCTGGTTCTTCTTTAGGTGGGTGGTTACCAACAAGTAACTCCTTGAGGTATGTAAATCTGCGATTGTTACGGCGCTCCCTTTGCTTTCCTTTCTGGTCAAGCCGGTCTAGTCTATCAAGTATCTGATGGAGCAGTTGGTTTGTTGAAGGTGCTTGTGATATGGAAGGAGTAGGAATATCTTCTGTTGGTTCCGAGCTCCGGTTGATAGTGGCTGCTGGAGGTCTGATATACTTCTCGTTAGGGACGTATTGATCATCTCGTGGAATCATGGCTTTGGTGTCCCCAGCTCTGTGGAAGACTCCGGCTGCTGAGACTAGATCTGAAACTAAGGTGGGAAAAGGTAGATTGCCCGCAATCTGTACGTGTCCCATATCATGTCGAATGTGTCTTGGTAAATTGAGGTGCTGGTCTGTAAGGATACACCAGATTAGAATAGCCATGTCTGCCGTGAAGGAGGACTCATGAGTGCTCGGAGTGACGTAATGGGACATAATCTGTACCCATACTCGAGCCTCCAAGGTGAGTGCAGAAGCCAATATGCTCTTAGGTTGAAATCGATTGTATCCATAGATCCATCTACTGCCAGGTTTTGCTATAACTTTGAGAACTGCGTCCCAGTCAAATTGGTATGTCTGGCATTTGAATGAGGCTTCTTGGAATGCGTCCAATCCTTCTGGAGCAGGGGGAAGATCTAAACCTCGCTGAATGGCCTCTTCTGTTATGGGGACTTGCTTATGACGGACATAGATAGAATGCATGGTTGGCATGTAAAAATTGGAGTAGAATTCAACTACCCATGAAAGATTAACTTACCGTGGCTGTCTCCGTAGGAATTCCCATTGTCTTCGTTCAATTCGGGGCTCAACAAATTCAACAATGTTGGTTGGGAGGATGAGAAGGTATTCATTGTTATAATTCCTTTCTGCCAGGATAGGGAACATATGCTCACAGTAGCGGTTGGGAAACCGCGCAGTGTCCTTTGCTGAAAAAGCTTTTTCTTTTTCATCGACCTTGATGATCCTCTTGATTCACTTTGTTGATGGCCTTACTGCTGTTGAAGATGGCTCTGCGGCTAGTGCTCTTTTTGTTCCTTTCCTTGTTGGTTGTTTGGGAGTAGCTTTCTCTTTACCTTTCCTGGTGGCCATCCTGAAAAAGGAAAAAGAAAGTAACTTTAAAAAATTAAGGGTTAGAGCAAGGAAGAGAAGGGTACAGGTGATAATCGATGCACGGTAAAGAAGGATGTCATTAACACATGGTCGCGAATCCATGTGAAAAGTTCATCAATGGAAATATAGAAAGTGCATGTGACGGCTATTGAATGCAAGATGTTTATTGGCATGCCGGCAAAGGCATGAGTAGCATAGATCAAGCATTCAATGTCCAAGTTAGATTACCAACCCTTTCAAACTAACAACCTGTTTGTATTATTAATTATATTTAATCAATAAAATATAAAAGGGGTTTTGTGAAAAACAGGCATTAGAGTAGTAGAATAGAATAATTTAAAAATAATGTGCAATGCCATACGGGCTTTTTCACAAACACATAGCATGCATGGTGAATATGTTGTTGAAAGTATTAAATTGAACATGCAAGCAACCCTTTAAGAAGTAATATTAATTGTCAAACAATTCCACAATAACTCACAAGATAAATATAAAAGAAAATAATCACCCAATTAAATTTCTAACACCAATTAAAGGAATAAAAAGAAAGGAAAAGAAAGAAAAAGAAAATATAGATAATGAAAGTAAAAGAAGAAGTAAACATAAAATAAAAATAATGGAAAAGTAAAAATAAAGAGAGAAAGAAAAGAACCTTGATAATGGATGTGAAAAATAAGCAAGGGAGAAAGTAAAAAGTGAGAAGGAATAGAGAAGAAAGGAGGGAGAAGGAAGAAATAAGAAGGGAGAAGTAAAAATTAGGATTAGGGGAAGAAAAGATAAGATATTTGGCTTATCTGGATAAGTTGTGCGTCGCTTGTGACGCGGACGCGTGGTTCACGTGTTCGCGTGGGTTATGATATTTTCAGGTGACACGTTCGCGTAGGTGACGTGATCGCGTGGCCTGATTTGTGCGATTGGCGCGAGTGCAGCCGTGCGTTCGCGCAACTCTCTGTTTTAAATGCATTTTGCCAAAAATCTGGGTGACGCGTTCGCGTGGGTGACGCGATCGCGTGAATGGCTATATTTTCAAAACGACGCGGACGCGTGGGGCTCGCGTTCATGTGAGAGGGCTTGTGCTTCTAGCATCATTCCAGCCCCACTCCATTATAACTCTCTGCCATACACCTCTTTACATCAATTTTGCAGGGCCACGCGGTCGCGTGGGTGACGCGTACGCGTGGGGGGGCTGTTTTCTCAAACGACGCGAGCGCGTCAGTGACGCGGTCACGTGAGCATATTTGTGCCTAAGGCACGCCTTCAGCCACGCTTTCGCGTGACTCTCTGCTTCTTTTCTCCTCGTTTCTAATGCACTAATGACGCGGACGCGTCAGCGATGCTTACGCGTCGCGTGCATTTTTTTTTATGTGCAGAATGCAAATGCAAGTGCAGGCTATATACAGCTTTATGCAGAGCTTATGAGAAGAGTCATTGGCAAAAACAAAATAGAGTAAAATAAGACTGACACTGAAACTGAACGATCATACCATGGTGGGTTGTCTCCCACCTAGCACTTTGCTTTTATGTCCTTAAGTTGGACGTTCTTCAAGCTTATTTTGCCTCTATTGGTGGATTTTCCAAGAGGAAGACCTCTAGTTCTTTGTGATCTTTTATCTTCTCTCCATGATAAAGCTTCAGGCGATGTCCATTGACCTTTAAGAATTTGGAGCTAGAAGGATGACACAGGTGAAAAACTCCGTATGGCTCTGCCTTTTCTACTCTATAGGGACCTTCCCATCTTGATCTCAGTTTGCCTGGCATAAGCCTCAGTCTGGAGTTATAAAGAAGAACTAACTCCCCTGGTCTGAATTCTCTTCTTTTTATGTGTTTGTCATGGAGAGCCCTTCATCTTCTCCTTGTATCGCCTGGAGTAGTCATATGCTTCTAGGCGAAGATTCTCGGCGAAGATTCTCCAATTCTGCTAGTTGCAGCTTTCTTTCAGCACCAGATTCTTCAAAATTCATATTGCATTCCCTTACAGCCCAGAAAGCCTTGTGTTCCACCTCTACTAGAAGGTGGCAAGCATTTCCCTATACTAAGCGGAAGGGACTCATCCCAATGGGTGTTTTATATGCTGTTCTATATTCCCAGAGTGCATCTTGTAGCCTTGCACTCCAATTTTTCCTATGGGGCTTTACTATTTTCTCCAGAATGCGTTGAATCTCCCTATTAGACACTTGTGCTTGTCCATTGGTCTGAGGATGATAAGCTGTTGCTACCTTGTGAATTATCACATGCTTTTTCAGTAATCATTTTAGTCTCCTGTTACAAAAATGAGTGCCTTGATCGCTCACGATTGCTCGTGGTGATCCAAAGCGACAGATAATATGGTTTCTAACAAAGGAAACAACAGTGTTAGCATCATCAGTACGGGTAGGAATTACTTCCACCCATTTAGAAATGTAATCCACAGCTAACAGTATATAAAGGTAACTATTAGAGTTTGGAAATGGACCCATGAAGTCAATGCCCCAAACATCAAAAATTTTACAGAAAAGCATAATCTGTTGAGGCATCTCATCCCTCTTGGATATATTACCAAATCTTTGGCATGGGGAACAAGATTTACAAAATTCAGCAGCATCTTTAAAAAGAGTAGGCCACCAGAATCCACGGTCTAAGATTTTTCTAGCTGTTCCTTGAGGGCTAAAATGTCCTCCACTCTCAGAAGAGTGGCATGCCTCTAAAATGGACTAGAATTCTGATTGAGGTACACACCTCCTAATTACCTGGTCAGCACCACACCTCCATAAATATGAGTTATCCCATATATAATATTTAGACTCGCTTTTCAGCTTGTCCCTTTGATGTTTATTAAAATTGGGAGGAAAAGTATGGCTAACTAGATAATTAGCTACAGGTGCATACCAAGGAACTACTTCAGATACTACATGCAAGCTATCAAATGAAAAAGCATCATTGATAGGAGTGGAGTCATCCTTAATGTGTTCAAGGCGACTCAAGTGGTCTGCCACTAAATTCTGGTTACCACTCCTATCCTTAATTTCTAAATTAAATTCTTGCAGTAACAGTATCCAACGTATTAGCCTTGGTTTAGACTCTTTTTTAGCTAATAAATATTTTAGAGCTGCATGGTCTGAGTACACTACTACCTTCGTACCAAGTAAATAGGCTTGGAATTTATCCGGAGCAAAAACAATAGCAAGAAGCTCTTTTTCAGTAGTAGTGTAATTAGATTGAGCAGCATCTAAGGTTTTAGATGCATAAGCAATTACGAAAGGATCCTTACCTTCAGGCTGAGCCAGTGCTGCTCCTACTACATGGTTGGAGGCATCACACATAATTTCAAATTGCTGGCTCCAGTCTGGTCCTCCCACAATTGGGGCTTAAGTCAGGGCGATCTTCAGCTTATCAAATGCTTGCATGTAATCCTCACTGAACTTGAACTCGATATCTTTCTGTAGTAGTCTGGAATAAGGTAATGCTATCTTACTGAAGTCCTTAATAAATCTCCTGTAAAAACCTACATGGTCAAGGAACAAATGGACTTCCCTCACGGAGGAGGGGTAAGGTAAACTAGAAATGACATCTACCTTTGCTGGATCTACTGAAATACCAGTTTTAGAGACAACGTGTCCTAGAACAATCCCTTATTTTACCATAAAGTGACATTTTTCAAAATGCAATACAAGGTTTGAACTAACACATCTGTCTAATACTCTAGCTAAACTATCCAAGCAACGGTCAAATGTATCACCATATATGCTAAAATCATCCATAAACACTTCCATACAGTTCTCAATAAGATCTGAAAAGATACTTATCATGCATCTTTGGAAAGTAGCAGGTGCATTACATAAGCCAAAAGGCATTCGTTTATAAGCATATGTTCCAAAGGGACATGTAAAAGTAGTCTTCTCCTGATCCTCAGGAGCTATATGAATTTGAAAGTATCCTGTATAACCATCTAAAAAACAATAATGTGATTTACCTGACAGGCGATCGAGCATCTGGTCAATAAATGGCAAGGGGTAATGATCCTTGCGAGTAGCTTGGTTGAGCCGCCTATAGTCAATGCAAACCCTCCATGAATTCTGCACTCTAGTTGTCAGGAGCTCTCCATGTTCATTCTTTATTGTTGTGACTCCAGACTTCTTGGGCACCACTTGTACTGGACTGACCCATTCACTGTCTGAGATGGGATAAATGATATATGCTTCAAGTAGTCTGGTTACTTCTTTCTTGATAACTTCTAAGATGGTGGGATTCAATATTCTTTGGGGTTGACGGACGGGTTTTGATTCCTCTTCTAAATATATTCTGTGCTCACAAACTTGAGGACTGATGACTACTATATCCGCCAAGCTCCATCCAATTGCTTTCTTATGTTTTCTCAGCACACTAAGCAGTTGCTCTTCCTGTTGAGAAGTGAGTTCCCTTGCAATGATAACTGGGAACTTCTGATTATCCTCAAGGTAAGCATACTTGAGGTGTGGAGGAAGGGGCTTCAATTCTAGTTTCTGCTCATGGCTAGGTTCTGGATCATCCGGGCTAATGGTAATGGTAAAGTGTCTTCATTATGTTCAGAAGGTGTCCCCACACTTGGAATTTGCTGCATGTGCTTTTCTTCTAATTCTTCTTGGTGAACTTCAGCTATAGTTTCATCAATGATATCGCACTGGAAGATAGAATGATCTTCCGGAGGGTGCTTCATAGCTTCATTTAAACTGAAATTCACTGTTCTGCCATCTATCTCAAAGGAATAAGTTCTTAAGAATGCATCCAGCTTGAATTTTGAGGTCTTCAGGAATGGTCATCCAAGCAAGATTGATGATGGTCTTCCTGAGTCATTAGGGGGCATTTCCAGGATATAGAAGTCAATGGAAAATGTGAGCCCCTTGATTCTCACTAATACATCTTCAGCAATTTCAACTACTGTAATAATGCTTTTATCTGCTAACACAAAACGAGCTGCCGACCTTTTTAAGGGAGGGAGCCTTAAGGTATCATATATAGACAATGGCATTATACTAACACACGCTCCTAAGTCACACATGCAATCAGAAAATATTACACCTCGAATGGTACAGTTAACCATGCATGGAACTGGATCACTACATTTTTCAGGTATACTTCCCATTAAAGCAAATATAGAACTACCTAAAGGAATAGTTTCTAATTAATTAATTTTATCCTTATGAATGCATAAATCTTTCAAAAATTTTGCATATTTAAGCACTTGCTGAATAACATCAAAAAGGGGAACAGTTACCTCAACCTTTTTGAAAATTTCTACCATTTTGGGATCAAGTTCCGTCTGCTTTCTGGATTTCCTTGCAACGTGTGGGAATGGGATAGGGATGGCGCCACTTGCAGCATCTGCATCCTTTGGTGCTCCATTCCTTGGCTGAGCTAATGCTTCTTTAACCTTGTCTTGTACTTCAACTTCCTTTTCAGCATCTTCTACTTCCACTGAGTCTTCAATTGGGGCATGTTCTATTGGGCTTGGCTCCTCCTGGGTCCTCTCTTCCAGTGTGGTTCCGGACCTCAAGGTGATGGCGTTGATGCCACCCTTGGGGTTAGGTAAGGGTTGAGAAGGAATTCCACTGGAGCTTGAAGGTTGGTTGATGGAAGCAAGTAGTGACTCTATCCGGGCGGCGAGAGCTTGTAAAGTGGCATTCAGACCATTTAAACTAGAGTTTAGTGTAGTATGCATGTCTTGTTGTCCTTGTGCAAGAGAATGAAGCATCTCGTCATTTGATGAAGAAGTGGGATAAGTAATCTGTGGGACTTATTGTTGGTTATGCTGGGGTCCTTATGACTGTCTTAGGTGAGGAGCTCTGTAAGGTTGGTTCTGATTCTGCTGTCTGTTGTTGTTATTCCACCTCTGTTTCCATTGTTATTCCCTCCAGTCATGGTTGGAATTATCCCTCCAACTTTGGTTGGAGTTGTCCTGCCATCCTTGGTTATAGTTTCCACCTTAGTTGTAGTTGCCGCCTTGTTGATTGTATCGTTGATTCGGGCGGTCATAGAAGTTATGAGTAGCTGCCACAGTGTTATCCTCTTGTTGGAGCTGCGGGCATTCATCGGTATAATGACTATAATCAGCACATATGCCACATATTCTTTGTGGAACTAGCTGTTGGCTTTGTTGTGGTATGGCAGGTTGAGCTTGTTGTTGTTGGTTCAACTGTAATTGCTTCAGTAGGTTGGTCATTTCACATATACTCTGTGTAAGAGCAGTGGTCTCAGTGCTAGAGGAAACTTCTGCAACAGCTTTCGAATGGCTATTCCTGTGTCTGTGATTTCTGGTGGATTCAGCTAAGTCACTGATCAGTTGCCATGCTTCATCTGCGGTCTTGTACTTCTTCAGAGAACCATTACTAGCACCATCTAGGGTAGTTTTATCCCGAGGCTTCATACCTTGAGTGAAGTAGCTGATCAACACTAGTCTGTCAATCATGTGATGGGGGCATGCGTCTAAAAGATTCTTAAAACGCTCACAGTACTCATAGAGAGTCTCTGATTTACCTTGAATAATGCAGGAGATCTCTTTCCTCAGTCTGTCTGTAACTTCAGCTGGAAAGTATTTTTCCAGAAATTCTCTCCTGAGCATATCCCAGTTGGTAACAGTCGCTTCAGGTTGGGAGTAGTACCACTCTCTCGCCTTTCCGGAAGGCAGTTAACAGAATAGAAGTTTCATTTGCACTATGACGCCTGACAGTAGAACAGGCTGTCTGAAAATCCCTTAGGTGCTTAATAGGCTCTTGAGCAGGTAAGCCATGAAACTTGGGCATCAAGTTGATTAATGCAGTCTTCAGCTTAAAATCTGCAGCTGGAGTTGGATGATGTACTTGATACAGTTGCAGTGTAAAATCCGGGGCTCCAGCTTCCTGGAGAGTAATCCTCCTAGGTTCTGCCATGTTATCAGCACGTGAATCAACTGAATCAGTAGTAAAGGAGCTTGTTTTGCTCTCAGATGGCGGTTCAGATTTACCCTCAGATGAGACTGTTGAATCAATAACAATCACTTCACCACCCTCAGAGGCTAACCTGCGTCGAGCTCGCTTAATACGTGAAATAGTTCTTTCAATTTCAGAATCAAACGCGGCTAAGCTCAGATCAGGCAGTGAACGCGTCATTCAATGAAGGAAACATATAGCTCATGGTAAAAAAATAAAAATAAAATATGCAAATAAAAATAAAAATATGTACACTAATTAATAATTTAGCACACAATTGCGACTCCCCGGCAACGGCGCCAAAAACTGGTGCGTGGCAGAAGTTAGGCCAATTAAGAGATTATAATATAATAGAACAACGTTGTAAGTTAGCTCTTAACAGCTAAAATCCGGCTCACCAATTTAGAAAGGTGTCACAAAAAATTTAGAATAGAAAAATACTGGGAGTATGAATCCCAGGTCGTCCCCCAACGAGTTGCACGAAAGGATGCTATTTTATTAATTAGGAATTTTCTGAGAGTTTTGAGAGTTGAATAATGAGCAATTAAATAATTGTAAATTAAAGCAATAAAAACTAAAAATGATTATTGATATTCTAAATAAAAAGCATTGACTGGGGGAATGATTAATTGGAAGTTCTATCCTTGTTGGGATCTCTTACGTGAAGTATTAAAAAGGTTGTTGTTTTCACTTAGTTAACCCTTACTAAATAAAGGAAAGTCAAGTAATTGAGCTAACTCTTATTCGCAAATTCTAGTCCTCTCCCGTGGGAAGGTCTAGCGTTAGTAAATACAGAACTAGCCAACAACTTCCAGCTGAATCAACACCTAAGCCTTCCAACTCAAGTGTCTCCTTTTAATCAACCCACATGTCAAGTATGGAATCTACTCCGTTGACATGAATATAACGCTCATAAAAATATAAGAAGACATGATGAATTAAATAAAAATAAGGATTTGAAATTAATTAAAAATAAAAGTAATTCTTTGCATTAACAATCCCTGAAAATAATCCAATTACTACTTTAAACAAGAATTAAGAATATGGAATAAATAAATAAAAGAGTAAGTAAAGAAACAAACTAAAATAATGTCTTCAACGGAGGTAATGACTTCTTCAATATCCAAAAGCAAAAGCAATAAACTGGGAATGTAAAGAGAACCTAGAGGAAGAGTAATTTCCTCTAGATTCAGATCTAAAAACCTAAAACTATCCTAATGTGAAGTCGTGTAAAGTTGTGTCGTATGCGCTCTGTTGAGTCTCTGCATGTTCCCTGGCTTTATTCTATATTTCTGGGCCGAAAACTGGGTCAAAACGCGGCCCAAAATCGCCACCAGCGTTTTCTGTTAAGTTTTCAAATCGCGCAGGTCACGCGTACGCGTCTTCCACGTGTTCGCGTCATTCAGCGATTTTTCTTGTCACGCGAGCGTGTCGTCCATGCGTTTGCGTCATTCGTCCAGACTCCAATCCACGCATACACGTCAGGCACGCGCACGCGTCGCTACAATTTTCTCCATTCCGCGCGTTCGCGTGAGCCACGCGCGCGCGTCGCTGTTCGCTGGTCATCTCCTTAGATTCTTATGTTCCTTCTATTTTTGCAAGCTTCCTCTCTATTTTCTAAGCCATTCCTGCCCTATAAAGCCTGAAACACTTAACACACGGATCACGGTATCGAATGGTATAAAGAAAAATTAAAATATATTTAATTAAAGATCTCTAGGAAGCAAGTTTTCAATCATAAAACAATACAAGGAAGGAAAATGTAAAATCATGCAATTAGTATGAATAAGTGGGTGAAGACTTGATGAAACCACTCAATTAAACACAAGATAAACCATAAAATAGTAGTTTATCAATGGGTCACTCACTAGTATTCACACTATAGTATCCCTGTGATGACTGCGCATCATGTTATGATTTTCTATGCTTTTTCATATCAAAAATTAGTTGATAATGCCCAATTATTAAGTATTTGTTGTGCTTAAGTTGAATATTTCCTAGATTGCTTGAGTTAATGAATTTTGTAGGAAATAATAGAAAAATAAGCAATAAAAGCACTAATAGAGGAAGCACACTCCCATGGTGGAAAAAGAGTTGGAAACAAACTCAAAGAGGAGCAAAGAGGATTTGCAACACTATCCTCTTCACACTCCAACAAAAATAACTCGAGCTACAAAGCTTCAAACGAGATGATCTCAGTGCCATTGAAAAGTAGACTTCCAGAGCTTTCCAACCATATATAACACTCTATAGTGGACACTAGATTTGAAGGTGCAAATCGCAAGTCTTTCAGCACTACATACTCGGTGTGGCATGCTAAACCTGGGCGTGGCACGCTGGGCCAAAATTCCAGCAAGCATGCCAAACTGACCTCTTCACTTTCAAAAGATCATAACTTGGGCTTTAGAAGTACAAATGACATGCTTTCAGTGGCATTAGAAAGCTGGATCCAGGGCTTTCCAATGATATATAATAGTCTATAGTGGGTTCAAAATGCTAGCCCGCCCCGTTTTATGGCGGATTGGCGGGTTGGCGGGCTAGCTCGTTTGACTCTTTTTTTTTTTTTAAAACTAAAATTCATTAAAATTAACCAAAAAATAATAATTAAAAAATCAAATACAAATAAAAAATAGTCGAATTATAATATAATTTTTTTACCATTTTTTTTTAATTTTTAACTTCAATAAAATTGTTTAAAATAATATTTGTCAATAGAATCATCTTTATTTTAAAAAATAAGTCATATAATTTGAGCATATATATGAAATTGTAAAATAAAATAAATAAAGTTAATAACTAAAAGAAGAATAAAAACAAAAAATGAAAAAAATGTTTAAAAATTCTATAATTATTAATTTTATAATAGTGATCACTCTTTTATTTAGTAAAAAAAGAAAATAAAAATCTTCGGCCCGGCGGACCAACCCGTCCCGCCCCGCCAAAACTCGCCAATATGGCAGTATGGGTTTGGCGGGTTTTTTTAATTTGGCGGGCTCCAAATCCTAGCCCGGCCCGTCTTTTTTAGCGGGTTTAGTGGATCGGCCCGACGGATTCGACCCGTTTTGCCACCCCTAATTGTAACTGGAAAGCTGCTTTATGCACTACGCTTCCTTCTAAGGAATTGTGAAATGCTCGAGGGGAGGGGGGAGAATGAAGTCTCCGAAACTACAAAGTAATTTCCATCCTCCATCCCTCAAATGTTCAAAAGCTCTCTCTCTAAACCCTGTGTTGTCTTTCATTATTTTTCTTTTTTATTTCCCATCCTCCATCCCTCAGAAGTTTGAAAGCTCTCTCTCTCAATCCTGTGTTGTCTTTAATTATTTTTTTTCTTATTTCCAGGCTATTTGCAATAATCTCTATTATCAGTTACCACTTTCTCTCTCTTTCCACCACCCCCAACCCCAATTCTTCTTCTTTTGTATTCTTGTACCTTCTCTTTCTCCATTTTCTCTCCAAAGATTAAACATTTACCTTCCACACAACAACCCCTTTTCTGCAAACTCCTCAAATTTTACCCCTCATATCTTCTTCTCTAAGCACCTTTGCTTCTCAACAAGAGTGGTTTCACTTTCAACAAGTAACCACCCGGTTGTAGTATGGTGTAGCTTGAGCCTACCTTCGCACACCTTCATTTCTCTTTTGGAGGCACCCACCCCAGGTAAACTACCCACCCCGCAGTGTCCACCAGTTGTTAGCTAATTCAGTTATTCCAAATTAATATTTTTTAAGGGTGGTTCTTAAATCACTTATTATAATATTAAAATATAATTTAATTTGATGATGGAATTATGTTATTTATATATAATGTATTTTGTAAATTTTTGTATGAGCATTCCTCGTGCAATCCCAGTACATCGCACGGGTGACTCACTAGTATTCACACTATAGTATCCCTGTTTCTAGATCTGTTCTCCATACCATCCTCAGTTACTACAGCAACCGACACACCTGTAAACTTGGGCACCAACGTCATTTCATCCTTGCCGGTGTCGTTGCCGTCACCATAGCTCTTTTGATGATTGGCTTCGCCACAGACATCAGCTACACCTTTAGAGACAACCTCTCCAAGAAAACTCGGCCACACGCCATAGCCATTTTTAGGATCAGATTCTAGATGGTTAACACGTTGATCAACATGATCGAGGCCATCTCCAAAGCCTTTTTCTTGCACCATGTCATTCCTGCTGAACTTACTACTTCTGAAGTCCTCTTAAGCATTCGAAACACCTAAAAAAGGATTGCCTAGATGGAGGGAGGATTGAATTTGATAAATAAAAAACCCTCTAATAATAAGTGGTGGTGCATTAAGCGTGATGATCATGGATTGAGCTAAAAGGTTGATGATCTTGTATGAAAAGGAAGGATGAATCCTTATGAGCATGAGGTTAATATTATAAGAGCTCTAACCAAACCAAAAGAGTCCTTGAACTTGAATTGAAAAAGAAAAAGAAGAAGAAAGAGAAAAGAAATAGCTAAGAAAAATTAAGATAAAGATCAAAGGTTACAAAGCTCTGAGCATCAATAGTTAGAGAACCCAACCATATGTCTATGGTGTGATTGTCCAATGATAGGTCTCGGGAGACTAGATTCGAGGGGTGCTTCATCACCCGATAACTTGGATTAACTAGTCCTGGATTATCGATCAAAAACCCACCACCAAGAGCTCCCTTGAGACAAAGCATTTAGAAGCCCAAAGAGGCACTGGACATCGATGGTGGGAACTTAACAATCTTTAACTATATGCTTGTGGTGCGAAAGTATCAAAGAGTGGCTTTGGTAACTAGATCCGAGGGGTGCTTCATCACCCGATAACTTGAGCCAACTGGCCCGAGATTATCGATCAAAAACACACTATCAAGAGTTGCCTTTAATAAGGAGCATTTAGAGTTGCTAACCCGAAAAAGAAGCTCTGGGTTACAAAATAATGATTCAACGATCAATAGAAGAAATCTTAAAAAGAAGGGTCTCATAATACCATCCGAGCTTTAACTCTTAAAGATACTTCATTCCTAAGAATTCAAGATTCATTAAGAAAGAAGAGAATCAACGACACTCACATTGTTTGCGAAACCCCACTCCTAAGAGAGACAAGAGCTTCAAGAATGATTCGATCCCTTTCATCTAAAACAATTCTTTCTTTTCTTCTCTTTTGCTTGAGGACAAGCAAAGCATTAAGTTTGGAGTTATTATACGTCTGCATCTTTGGTGTTTTCTTCTTTATTTCAATCGATTTACTAGCAATTTACTAAGAATTCCTGTCGAATAAACAATGATTTTTAGGATTTTAAGAACATTGCTTTAATTAGTTGAATTCATTAACTATAGGAAACTTTAGAAGGAAAACAACAAAAAATCGAGAAGAAACGGACCACTTTTTGGGAAGCCAAAGGATGAAGAAAGGGAGCCTTACCATGACCATGTGTGTTCCGATTAGGCACGCGATTTTTGAACGAATCCATTCGGGAATCGAAGCACTACAGCATCTCCTCGACCTCATCCTCGATCTCAATTTTCATCCTCGATCTCGGTTCTCCTCGAGCTCGATGGCACCATTTTTTAGGGGTGAGCACGGGTCGGTTTGGTCGGGTTCAAGGTAAAATTAGAACTAAACCGATCAAAATGTAATTGGTTCGGTTTGGTTTAGATTTGTATTTTTTTGTGCATGTACTCGAACAAAAAAACAAACCGATTAAGAACGGATTCGTTCGGTTTGAATAATTGGGTACTCAATGACTTTGAAATTCGTAAAAAAACCAAATTTTTATCTTAAAAATTCAACAAGTACAATAAACATGTAACATTAATATAAATAATCTAAACATGTTAAACACCAAATACATTGAAAACTAAACTCATTAAAATCCAAACATATTAATAGTGAATAATCTCACTAAAAGCCACTAAAATCCATATATATATATATATATATATATATATATATATATATTATTTAAATAATATATGATTGGGTTCAGGGGTTGGTTCGGATTCCGCACTCCCAGAACCGATATCCGAACCAATCACTAACAAAGACCATTAATTTGGTTCGGATTGGACCCGATTACCTGTTGGTTCCAGAACCAATTTAATTGGTTCGGTTCGGGTTCAGACAGGTAATCGGGTACCCGCTACCCGTGCTCACTCCTACCATTTTTCACCGATCTCGATTTGGGCCATCAAGGAGGCTTCACGTACAATGCAAATGGTTGGACACCTTCTAGAATCTTGATTCAAGCCACTAAACTTCTAACCTTTCATCATTCACTTGGTCAATCAAAAGCTCAGTAATGATGACATTAATTGAAGATTGCAAACAGATAAGAACGAGATCTATGCGGGGAAGAAAATAGTTATGAAAGAGATTTGATTTTGATATATTTTTCATTCGGTTTCAAAATTTGAATTTGAATTTATTTTTAGGTTTGTATTTAAGAGAGAGAACAGACTCTTCTCGAGGCATCATCTTTAATTTTAGGCAGTTTTTACTTTTGAATTGAGGATTTCTCTGAAGAACATGAGTAACTAATTTTTCTTAGTTAAGGTTAGGAGCTCTGTTGATTCCTATAGTTTAATCTTTTAGTTTTTCATCCTTGATTTATGCATTGATATTTTCTCAAGAAAATATTTTTATTCTTCATCTTAAAGGGTTTAAATGTGTTGGAAAATAATTTTTCTCTGACATGAATTCTTTTAACCTCTTGAAAAGTTGATTAATTGAATTAAACTTGAAAATCGATTCTCATAATTCTTAAGTCTTGAAACTAGACTTGATAAGTGACATCAAATCAAATAGGGGAGATTCTTATAAATTGTGTGACTTTATAAATCAATGAACATTCTTTAACTCTTTTCTTAAGTAATTGACTAAGGGATTAGCGATTAATTAGGATAAAGGAAAGTTGAATCACCAAGGGATTGGGTTTTCATTACTAATGATTTGCCATTGAGGTATCTTTGCATGATCAAGGTGAAAAGTAAAAATTATTGATCCGAAAGTTTTAACAACTCCAAAACCTTAACTCCTTTGAATCATATTATCTTTCAACACTTATTGTTTATTTTTGTTTAATTTATCGTCATCGATAAAGTTTTCTGAAACCTAGATTTGATTGCTGACTAGATTAATCGATTGACCATTGCTTGCTTAATTCCTTAGTCATCGTGTGATTGATACTCACTCACCTGAGTTTATTACTTGATACGGCTCGATGCACTTGCCGGTTAGTTTGTGATATTTAAAATTCTGTGATTAGTAAGCCCATCCAAAGTGGTGGATCTGACCCTGAGTTTAAACCATGAGATAACTCACATGATGGAGAGCGGCTCCAATGTTGATCGTGCAAAAGCTGCACTATGGAGGTTTGAATAGCATCATACTTGAAATTAGTGGCTTCAGAGGCTCTGGCGCGCTCTGCTCTATGCTCCTCCATAATCAATTCTAGCATTTGGAATAGGCGTTTAATATCTACCTCCATGCCCTTCATCCGTGTATTGTCAGCTACGACCATGGAAATGAAAACACCAAATTGAAAAGGTGAAGATGATGAATTTTATTAAATTGACATAAGAGAAGTTTACTAGTGTGAATTCATGACAAAACAGGAAAAATGGAATAGAACAGTGGATTAACATCAACAAATGGGACTCTATGAAAAAGTAATTAAATCACATTATGTGATGGAGAAGAGAAAGATGTCGGCCAAAAATTCTGCAGCAAGCCAGAAGTACTTGGTTCAAAGAAGAATATTCAGAATTAAAAACAGAAAGAGAGAAGACTAGAGAAGAAAAGGGTGAAGGAGAGAAGGAAGAATAACAAAAAGTCAAAGAGAGAATTATACCACTAATCACGGGCAAGTATTGTCTTCCAACCTCCTATTAGTAATTCTCTCTCTAGCACTTCTCCTTGGGCCTTTAGGAAACGGATTGCACGCCAGCTATCCTCCTTGTATAACAAACTCTCCTTCTAATGTTGCATAATCATTCTCTTCGTGTCTAGGTTTATTTATGTTGCTTACATAGAATTGGTAAATTTAAAAGATTTGTCACTATGTCCAAATTCTTTTTTGTATATATATTTGTACCAACATAAATTTTAGAGCGATGAATATATACACACCATATTTTTTCTCTTTTTGTCTCTATCCAAAAAAATTGTTATTAATAAAAAATGAAAATTATTCTTTTATAATAAAAAAAATATTTTAAACATTTATCATGTGCAATGTACATTTTTACAAATTTAGTAAAAAAATTAATCTAATTCTACATTTTACTAAAAATATATTTTTTTGGGAATACCTCATCAACCAATAAAATCTTAAATTTTAAAGAAATATATTTTTTTGGATTAACATCTGAATAAATATTCTTACAAATTGCAATGAAAACTAGGAGATCATATATCAATATTAGTGGCCCTGAGAGTTGTAGCTGTAGCCCAATATAACTAATGAACCCAATATCTAGTTGCAATTGATCAAAAAAATCTCCTAGTTATTACTGCAACAGGTGACAAGCGTGTGAGGAGTGTATGCATGTGTTATGTGATACCTAGGATTGGGGTTGTCTAATCCATCTGATAAAAAAAATCTAATTTTTATATGTTACTATCTATGATACACAGATATTGACACAGATATGGGATACGACACGACATGGGACACGCGAACATACGAATTTGAAATTCTTATAAGACACAGAGACACAATATGTATATAAAATATAAATTTTTTTTAAAATAAATTATAATGATATTTTGGTATTTTAGTAATATTAAAATATAAATTAATTTTATAATTATTTTTAATATCTATTTTTAATCATATAAAATATTTAAAATATTCTTTATTTTAATAATTAATAATATACAATATTTCTAAATTCATTTTAAGAATATATATTAAGAATAAGGCTAGACATGCTGACACCTCATGGAATTTAAGTGTGTCCAAATGTGTCTAGAAAAGAATTTTTTAATTTTTTATTAAGACACGGTTGAACACAAAAGACACACGTGTCAGATGAGTATCGATAAGTGTTGTGTTTAAAATGTGTCCGACATTTGGACACAACAAATTAAAAAAAGTGTCCGTACTTCATAGGTTACTATTTATCGGTTTGAAATGAAACATGAAAAATATTTATTTTTTCAAAAATTTAAAAAAACAACAAATAATATATAGTTAAATTATGTTTAATAATTTTGTTAGTCCCGTTAATTTTATTAAATTTACAATTAAATCCCTATACTTTTTTTCTTTCAATTGAATTTTTACACTACTTTAATTTTATAATTAAGTCTTTTTTTTGTCAAAAACTAGGGGTGACAAATGGGTCAAAACCCGCCAGGCCGGCCCGCGAAACCCACCCAAAAAGACGGACTAAGTTGAAAATTTGAGACCGTGGGCTTCGGCGGGGGCGGGGCGGTGCGGGCTTCTCCATTGAGCCAGATGTCTTTTTTTTTTTTTGTCAGGGCCTTTTTTTATAAATTTCTATGATGTCATTGATCTACAAAAGGATGAAGATGATAATTGAATATATTCTAAGTTATATTTTGGATTATGTTTTATGTTTGATTGATTATAAACTTGAAGATGTTTAATTATATGTTTTGAAAATGTTTGTTTTGCTTTGGACAATATTAGTTTTATTATTTTGTTTCAAAAAACTTGGTTTATGATTATGTTTATTACATATTTATAATTATAAAGACTTTAATATTTGTGAATTTAGAAATTATAATTTTTTTATGTCTTTAAAAATTATAAATTTATTGAAATTGTTGTGAAATTATATATATTGTTTAATATTTAATGATTTATAAAATAAAAATTTGGCAGACTTAGTCCGCCAACCCACCGTTAGGCGGGGCAGGAGAGGAATTCAGGACCGCCTCATTAGGTGGGACGGGGCGGAGCGATCTTTTTTGTTTACCACTCCTATAAAAAATATTAACATTAATAGAATATTTCTCTCAAAAATATGTGATCAAATATCTAATTAGGTTCTTAACTGTAGATATCTTTAATTTGTGAAAAAGAATTCTATTAACTCTAATATTTGTTATACTAACAAAAATTTAATTACACAATTAAACGTAATGTAAGAATTTAATTTAAAAAAATAAAAATTTAATTATAAATTTAATAAAAATATAAAGAGTAACAGAATAATTAAGCTTTAAAATTATGTACGGCATGTAAACATTTATATGTTTTTTTAAAAAATAATGTGCATTTAACAAATATATAATAATATTTTTGGAGGACGGTAAAAAACCACATTTTTGGAGGATTTACAGTATGTTTCACCTTTGTAACGACTTTTAAAAGAAAAAGGGCTAATTGTTGTGGTTAAAAAAAAACGATGATAGAGTTGGAATAAAATAGGATTAGATATAATTTAACATATTTGATTAAATTATTTAATATTATATTTATTTATATTTTATTTAGGGCAAAACACTATAATAAGTTAAGGAGAACAAAATTTTATACAAATAAGCCAAATAAAAAATTGGTTCATGACTCCACCAATGCACGTTACTATATAGTTCGAATCAGTATGTTTCAAACTAGAATTACTTGTAATTTGAATCAATGTGATTCGAATTATTCACACACGCAGACACACTATAGTTCGAATCAACCTTATTCGAATTACACTCACAGTAATTTGAATTGGGGTGGTTCGAATTACACTCACACACTTTGCATATAGTAATTCGAATTGGTCAGATTCGAATTACTCATTATTTAATTCTGCCCATTCTTTTATTAAAAAATTAATAATTGATTAAAAAAATTAATAATTTAAAAATTAAAAAATATATATATTTTATTTCATGCATTAAAAAAAGCTAACAAAATATTTAATTACGAGACTTCTTTAAAATATTAATGAGTTATCAATTCGAATTTCATACAATACTCTTTTGCCCATTTTTAATAGCTCATAAATATTTTTTTAATAAATTTATTTAAATTATACCACAAAAAATATTTTATTCTATACAAAATAATTTTAAAAAATAGCTTAAAAGATGTTAGGAGTACTATAAAAATTTGTAATGTCCTAATGACTTAGGACATTAAAGAAATACTCTACATAGTCAATAATAATTTAAAAATTAAAATAAATATACTTATAACCAGTATTTACCTAAAATACTAGAATATTACAAACTTTTATAGTATTCCTAATATTTTTTAAGCCATTTTTTAAAAAATGTTTTGCATAGAAAATGGTTTAAAATGTCCTTTATTCTATGCAAAATAATTTTTAAAAAAATGGCTTAAAAAATGTTAGGAGTACTATAAAAATTTATAATGTCCTAATGACTTAGAACATTAAAAAAATACTCTACATAGTCAATAATAATTTAAAAATTAAAATAAATATAGTTATAACCCGTATTTACCTAAAATACTAGAATATTACAAACTTTTATAGTACTCCAAACATTTTTTAAGCCTTTTTTTAAAATTATTTTGCATAAAAAATGGCTTAAAATGCCCTTTATTCTATGCAAAATAATTTTAAAAAAATGGTTTAAAAAATGTTAGGAGTATTATAAAAATTTGTAATGTCCTAATGACTTAGAACATTAAAGAAATACTCTACATAGTCAATAATAATTTAAAAATTAAAATAAATATAGTTATAACCAGTATTTACTTAAATTACTAGAATATTATAAACTTTTATAGTACTCCTAACGTTTTTAAGCCATTTTTTTAAATTGTTTTGCATAGAATAAATGGCATTTTAAGCCATTTTAAGCCATTTTCTATGCAAAACAATTTAAAAAAAAAGTGGCTTAAAAAATGTTAGGAGTACTATAAAAGTTGGTAATATTCTAGTAATTTAGATAAATACTGGTTATAACTATATTTATTTTAATTTTTAAATTATTATTGACTATGTAGAGTATTTCTTTAATGTCCTAAGTCATTAAGACATTACAAATTTTTATAGTACTCCTACCATCTTTTAAGCCATTTTTTAAAATTATTTTGTATAGAATAAAATATTTTTTGTAGTATAATTTAAATAAATTTATTAAAAAAAATTTCATGTGCTATTAAAAATGGGCAAAAGAGTATTGTATGAAATTCGAATTGATAGCTCATTAATATTTTAAAAAAGTCTCGTAATGAAATATTTTGTTAACTTTTTTTAATGCATGAAATAAAATATATATCTTTTAATTTTTAAATTATTAATTTTTTTAATCAATTATAACTTTTTAATAAAAGAATGGACAGAATTAAATAATGAGTAATTCGAATCTGGCCAATTCAAATTACTATGTGCAGAGTGTGTAAGTGTAATTCGAATCACCCTGATTCGAATTACTGTGGATGTATTTCGAATTAGGTTGATTCGAATTATAGTGTGTCTGCGTGTGTGACTAAATCGAATCATATTGATTCGAATTACATGTAATTCTAGTTCGAAACATACTGATTCGAACTATATAATAACGTGTTTGAATTCATAAATCAATTTTTCATTTGGTTTATTTGTGTAAAATTTTGTTCTCCTTAACTTATTATAGTGTTTTACCCTTTTATTTATTATCTTATTTTTATGAGTATTTATTATTTTTTTGTAAAAATATTTTTATATAATTTTTTATTTTTTATTATATTTTTTAATTTCGATAGATCAATAATTAATTTATTACAAATCATAACACTATTTAAAAAGTTTATTACTATCTAATAGTTACTAAATATATAAAACTACATTTAAATTTTTAAATATTTACTTAAATAAACGAATAAATTAACTACGTGAACAAATTAAATTGGTTCATGTGAAAAATATTAAATTCATGGATGAAAGGTTTCTTGAAAGTCAACATAGCCAATGAACGTGTTAATTACAATCTTGCTTTCGACTAGAGGTGCATATGATCAGGTTCGGGTTCGGTCTAAAGATTTAGTTCGGATTTGAATATTTTAAATTTAATTTGGTGTGATTTTTTCAGTTTTATAATCGAATAAAAATTTTAAAAATAGACTCGGATATTATTTGGAGTTAAATTTGGTTTAAGGCAAATTTAATTTTACCTGGTTTATGTGCATTTAGGAGGGTTAATAAAGGTATATATGTATTAAATTAATTCTAATATTATGTTATATTAATTATAATTAAATTTATTGTTTTGTTTTTAATTATATTTATTGAATTAAAAAATTGATCAAACAAATATAAAATTAGAATTTATAGACAAATTCAAATTCAAATATAGTTATTAACTTCTCTATAATAAGTATGTTTTTTTCTTTTTTTATAAATTAATACATCATAATTTTTTGAAATAAAATTTATCAAGACTTAATTAAGACTCAATTTTAGTGTGATTCAAAAGTAATATAATTTTATTAAATCTAAAATCAAATAAAAATTTTAAAAATAAACCCAATTATTATTTAAAATCGAATCTAAATCAAGACGAACTCGATTTTATCATGCTCATGATCACTCCTACTTTAAACATCAAACTACTAATGAATCGTGTTAATCCTATGAGTAATCAAAGCCTACTTGTATTTCTAATCTTATTTTTTTTTCACTGTTGGGCACAGGAGCACTAGAATCCAACTTAGCAGCGCATTCAATACGACATAAGTGAAAGTAGACATATTGTCTCCATGTATATCGCCATTTGCTTAAGAAATGCAGCATATTGTATTGTCCAAAAAAAGTCCTGACTTTAATAAACAGAGGACAATTTAGTCCTTCTATCTATTTGTCTCTTATATATCAAATAGAAATGATGTGGTTAAAATGATGTCTAAATGTCCATTACGGTATCAGCTAAAAAGAAAATAAAGTTTGAAGGACAAATAGGTCCTTGAGAATTTAGTTCGTTATACTTCTATTATACTTCTATTATGAAAATTTAGTTTATAAAATTATGCTTATATTTTGAAATCTAGTTAACTTGTTGTATTTTGCAATTTAAATTATTTGTATTAAAATTGCAGAAATTTGGCTTATTTTGTTTCTACTTTTTTTTTTCTTAAATTGCATTAGTTCAATTTTAGTGCATTTGTGTATTATATTAGAATTTGTTAAATTACATTAGTTCAGTTTTCATCATACCAGTGGCATTAGTTAGCATGAGTTCATTTATGCATCAAGTTAGTATTAGTTCATTTGTGCATCATTCATGTATTAAGTTAGCATTAGTGCATTTGTGTATTATATTAGAACTAGTATTTTTATCCATAATAACATTACGAGAATAAATTTTTTTTAAAATTATAGTTCACTTTGTTCTAACAGTATAAACTATGCATGGCACAAAAAATTTATAAAATCAAACTACTTTTACAAAAAAATTGTAAGTTGACAAAAGTCTCTGGCTAAGAAGACCAAGATATTTGCAGATAAAAAATTAAATAATAATATTTTTAGTTATTATTTTTATATGAAAATTTTATTAATAATTAATTTTAACATTCGTTATCTAAAATTTAAAATAATTTAATGTGTATACTTTTACATTTAAAATATTTTAATTGTAAAAAAATATCGGATGACATATTTTGATTTGTCAAATTACTAATAAAAAATATAATTATTTATAGAGTAAAAATAGTAGAGAGAAATAGAAGAACGGAGAGAGGTAGATGAGAGAATTTAGGAAAGGAGTTTATTAATTTTGAAAAAAAAATATTTTCTCTCAATTTTAATAAGAGTGTCATGTGACACATTTGATTATTAAATTAGATAATAATATATGATACATAATATAGGTATATTTTAATTAGATAGTAATATATGATACATATAGAAGCATAATGAACTAAATTCTCAAGGACCTATTTGTCCTTCGAACTTTATTTGCAAAATGACGTCAAGGACTTATTTTCCTTCGAACTTTATTCTCCTTCCAGCGTGGCACCGTAACGGACACCTGGACACCGTTTCAGCCACGTCAGCCAGTTTCGTTTGGTGTATGAGAGGCAAATATATTGAAGGACTAAATTGTCCTCCATTTGTTAAAATCAGAAACTTTTTTGTATTTAAATTTTGTCAAGGATGTATTTGTCAAAAATTTAAAAAGTTAGGAACCTATCTGTCTTTTTCCCAAAAATTTTAAAAAGTATAGTGACATAATTTCCTATAAATTACTCTCCTTAATATACAAAATCAAAGAAATAGATATAATATCAATATCTTAAGGGTTTATTTATCATGTAACTTAAGATTATAGGTTAAAATTATAAATTAAAAAAATTATTAAAAATACAAAAAAATTAAATTTTTAACATTTTTTTATATTTATTAAATAAAAAAATTAAAACTTCTTACTAATGATAAATTTATAATATGTCTTTAAAAATTAAGATACATATTAGTTAAATCCAATCAATTATTAAAATTAATTACTAAAATATATATTATTTAATTTATTTTCAACATATTTTATATTTTAACTTGTATTTTATATTCGTGGCCAAGGTAGTTAGAATAGCGTGTAAACTCGTGGAAACGTACGATTATACGCTTCTACTTCATCTTTCCATTTCGCTTCTGCTTCTCGTCCAGAGCTAGGCTGCTCCGTGTGAAATCGCCGTTGAAAATCGCAGAGTCGCCGAAATCGTAGCTTCTACTGCGTGGTTGCGTTTCAGGTTGAAGAAGTTCTTTTTCTTGGCTCTGACCCCTAATTGCAGCCCAACCCAACCCAATAGCCCAATCTAAATAGAAGACCATGGAAGAGGAGCCCTCGCAGAGTAACAGTCTCTAATCTCTTAATTTCCCTCACTTTTACAGTTTATCTCCAATTTTTCATGGTCAAAATTTCAAATTTTTACCTCTCTCAAGTCTCAATCTCTGACTCTATCTCTCTTTTCCTCTGAAATTTGAATTTCACGCGACCGGAAACCCCAATTTGGAGCATCGCCGACTCGCCGAGACTCTGTGAGGTTTGCCGCTGGTGTTATCGACTCGGACTGGTGGTGGTTGGACTGCGTGAGGCCGTGAGCATCACTTTGCGATTGCAACTTGCGAGACTTTCTGGCTCTGTCTCTCTGTCTCTGGCTCTGGAATCTGGATCACTGGTCGCTACTCTTCCCCTTCCCTTTGTTAAGAGTTAAGACCTCTTTAATCTTTATCCTCTTCAATCTTATTTTAATTAGAAAAAAAGGTAAATGATATAGAGGCATAGGGATAGAGTTGATTACAGGATATGGTAGTGTCAAACATTTGTTCAAGAGCTTTAACCAATTCATGGTAGCCATCATGAACAAAAAGATTCAGTTTAATCTCTAAACATCGTGTCTTAATTTATTATGCCCAATAATGTTTAACACAAAATGTATTGAGATAGTAGTTTTCAAATTATGAATAATAATTATCTTGATTCTTGACACTTTAATTAAGCTAACTAGCTAAGTGTTCCTCTGCTATATATATGAGTTTAATTATCCTGAGACTTGAGTGAGTTTATTAGAAATTCAGAAAAAACTGTAGTAGAATCTGTAAACAACATGAACTTCTCCATTCACAGAAAAGGAAGCTGTAATTGGCGGCGCGTGCATCAATATATTATCCCTTAATCTGAAACCATTAATCTTCTTTAGAAAACCTTATAAACTTTTCTAAAAGGTAGATATAACAAATATGATATATAGAAGAAGCATATCAGTATATCACTTCCTCACTCTAGTAATATAATTGAACGCTACTTCTGTGGTTCTATGTCAATATATGGCAAAATTTCATCCTAATTTGTGTTAAAAGTACAAGCAATGTACCTAACTAATTAGACTAATTAGGCCAATTTCATCTATCATCATATTGTTGTCGATTACCAGCATAGCTTCATCGATTAGTGCCTTTCATAAATGAATTCGTGATTTGGCCTTACTCACCTTCTGTGTTGCCTTTAACAGAAAGGAGGTTAGCAAGTATAGGCTTACGATTGTAGTTCATTCCTCATGTTTTTAAGTCCGGATTTTGTTTAGTGTTCTTATCTGCAATTCTACTTTGCTAATTTCAAATTCTCTTTCTAAGCTTCCTTCTAATCTTATTCAGGCATAAATCATAGTTTTGTTGAGTGGTTACCTCTAATAAGTGCTTAATGACAATACATTGAGAAAATAATAATCCTCATCATTTTAGTTTTATATATGCCACTTTTTTTTACCTTGATATTGTTGAGTCCTTACGTTTTTGTTGGAAGTTCGATATGTTTCATGCAAATTATTGAGTGATCTATCAAGTTCCAAGTGAGTTTTTTGTCTCAATAAATCAATAAGCTAGGTTTTGTAACTCAATTGACTAGAGTGCATGGAATTTCAATATGCTGTTCTTAACCCCATAGCTATCAGATGGGGCTTTGTCTTTTCCTGACTTGAATCTTTTAATGCAATAAACATCTATGTCCTATAATCTTAGCAATTTTGAACATATCCTCATGTACTGTGCTTGAATCATAAGATGATTATGTTCCTTGTTTAAACGCTTCAGTGAAGTTATATGATATTTGTTTTCAGATTTACCCCATTCTAGAATTTTTGTTATGCTGGTATTTTTTGTTTAAATTAAATTTTTGTTATGCTGATATTTACTATTTTCATTTTTTTCTGAATAGGAATGGCATCGACTCAAGCTAATGCAAGTGAAAATCCGACTAACATTCCAGCTTCTCAGTCAGGAAGTACAGCTGCAATCACTAGTAAAAGAAAAGTTTCTAAGAATGCTCTTGGAAGTAGAACTAATGTAGGATGGGAGCACGGGATATCTGTTGGAGAAGATGGAAAGAAGATACAATGTAAATACTGTTATAAATTTTTTTTAGGAGGAGTTTATAGAATGAAACACCACTTAACAGGAACTCAAAAAGATGTTGGGGCTTGTACAGCTGTTAGTGATGAAGTTAAGAAGCAAATGTGGGATGTTGTAAGTGGGTTGCAAGTGAATTTGATGAAGAAAACAAGCATGGGTGGGGCAAGCCCAGGGGAAGCTACTAAAGAAGTTGACACTACCGATGACAAAAGAAAGGGAAAAGAACTAGATGGCAACATATTCAAGAAAATACGCATTAGTACTCAAACAACAATCCACAATATATTTAAGAAGAACTTCAGAGAGGAAGTATGTTTAGAGATTAGAACTTTTTTCTACAACAATGGCATCCCCTTTAATGTTTCAAGGAGCGAGGAATACAGTAGAATGTTTGAGAAAGCTATAAGATATGGACAAGGATTCAAGCCACCATCCTACCATGAATTAAGGGTGCCTCTTTTAAAGAAACATGTGGAGCTTGTTCAACAATCACTAGAGGAACATAGAGCATATTGGAAGCAGGTTGGTTGCACAATAATGACTGATGATTGGACAGATAAGAGAAGACGAACCATCCTAAATTTTTTTGTTAATAGTCCTAAAAGGACTGTTTTTCTAAAATCTATTGATGCCTCTCATATTACTAAGACAGCTGATAAACTCTTTAAAATGATAGATGATGTGGTTGAAGAGGTTGGTGAAGAAAATGTCATCCAAGTTGTCACCGACAATGCGGCTAACTACAAAGCTGCAGGAGAAATGCTAATGAAAAAGAGGAAAAAGTTGTTTTGGACGCTGGTGCGTGGAATCGTGATTCACACTTTTCACAACTCCTCACAACTAACTAGCAAGTGCACTGGGTCGTCCAAGTAATAAACCTTACGTGAGTAAGGGTCGATCCCACGGAGATTGTCGGCTTGAAGCAAGCTATGGTCATCCTTGTAAATCTCAGTCAGGCGGATTCAAATGGTTATGAGGTTTTGATAATTAAAAGATAAATAAAACGGAAAAGAAGATAAAGGTACTTATGTAATTCATTGGTGGAAATTTCAGATAAGCGTCTGGAGATGCTTTGTTGCTTATGAACCTCTGCTTTCCTATTGCCTCCTTCCAACCATGCGTTACTTCCTTCCATGGCAAGTTGTAGGATCCTCTCAGTGAAAATGGTCCTCTACGGTTTCTGCACGGCTAATCAACTGTCAGATTTCTCGTCTCGGATGAAAAATATCAGGTACAGCTACCGCATGGCTAATCATCCATTGATACTTTTGCACACTGTCACTTGCGCCCAACATTCGCAGGTTTGAAGCTCTTTACAGTCATCTCTTCCCAGATCCTACTTAGAATACCACAGACAAGGTTTAGACTTTCCGGATCCCAGGAATGCTGCCAATGGTTCTAGCCTATACCACGAGGATACTAATCTCACGGACTCGGTTCGTGTATTAGATACCCAAGAGAACATACTCCAGCTGTCGTCCAATTACTACGTTGAACATCATGTAGACCGCTTGTGGTTGTCAGGCACGCGGATCTTGGCTAAGCGAGTAACGAAGATAGTGAGTGATTGTCACGGGTCATCTCTTCATTCTAACTTAACTGAATTAAGTACGAGAGTATATCTTGGAGAAGAAGTAGGCGTGAATTGAATAGAAAAACAACAGTAATTGCATTAATTCATGAAGAACAGCAGAGCTTCACACCTTAATCTATGGAGTGTAGAAACTCCACCGTAGAAAATACATAAGTGAAAGAAGGTCTAGGCATCATCGTGAGGCCAGCCTCCAAACGTGTATAGATGATAAAAGTTACATATCGTTTCAAAGATGGTCAAAAGACATAAAATAAATCTCTAAAAGTAGTTTTTATACTAAACTAGTAACTAGGGTTACAGAAAATGAGTAACTAAGTGCAGATAGTGCAAAAATCTACTTCCGGGGACCACTTGGTGTGTGCTTGGGCTGAGCATTGAAGCTTTTTTGTGCATAGGCTGTTCCTGGAGTTAAACGCCAGCTTGGGTGCTAGTTTGGGCGTTTAACTCGAATTCTGGTGCCAGTTTGGGCGTTTAACGCCAGAAAGTTTTAGGTTGTCTTTTGCACCAGTTTGGGCCATCAAATCTTGGGTAAAGTATGAACTATTATATATTGCTGGAAAGACCAGGGTGTCTAATTTCCAACGCAATTGAGAGCGTGCCAATTGGACTTCTGTAGCTCCAAAAAAACCATTTCGAGTGCAACAAGGTCAGAATCCAACAACATCTGCAGTCCTTTTTCAGCCTCTGAATCAGATTTTTGCTCAGGTCCCTCAATTTCAGCCAGAAAATACCTGAAATCACAGAAAAACACACAAACTCATAGTAAAGTCCAGAAATGTGATTTTTGAATAGAAACTAATAAAAATATAATAAAATGTAATTAAAACTTACTAAAAACTGTGTAAAAACAATGCCAAAAAGGGTATAAATTATCCGCTCATCACAATACCAAACTTAAATTGTTGCTTATCCCCAAATAACTAAAAGTAAACTAGGATAAAAAGAAGAGAATATACAATGAATTCCAAATATCAATGAAGCTCATTTCCAATTAGATGAGCGGGGCTAGTAGCTTTTTGCTTCTGAACAGTTTTGGCATCTCACTTTATCCTTTGAAGTTCAGAATGACTGGCATCTATAGGAACTCAGAATTCAGATAGTGTTATTGATTCTCCTATTTCAGTATGTTGATTCTTGAACACAGCTACTTTATGAGTCTTGGCCGTGACCCTAAGCATTTTGTTTTTCAGTATTACCACCGGATACATAAATGTCACAGACACATAACTGGGTGAACCTTTTTAGATTGTAACTCAGCTTTGCTAGAGTCCCCAGTTATAGGTGTCCAGAGCTCTTAAGCACACTCTTTTTACTTTGGACCACGACTTTAACCGCTCAGTCTCAAGCTTTTCACTTGACACATTCACGCCACAAACACATGGTTAGGGACAGCTTGGTTTAGCTGCTTAGGCTAGGATTTTATTCCTTTGGGCCCTCCTATCCATTAATGCTCAAAGCCTTGGATCCTTTTTACCCTTACCTTTTGGTTTAAAGGGCTATTGGCTTTTTCTGCTTGCTTTTTCTTTTTCTTTCTTTTTTTTCGCCAATTATTTTCTCTCTTTTCTTTTTCACAAGCTTTTGTTTTTCACTGCTTTTTATTGCTTCAAGAATCATTTTTATGATTTTTCAGATTATCAATAACATTTCTCCTTTTTCATTATTCTTTCAAGAGCCAATAATTTTAAAATTCATAAACAACAATATCAAAAATATGCACTGTTCAAGCATTCATTCAGAAAACAAAAAGTATTGCCACCACATCAAAATAATTAGATTATTTTAAAGATAGAATTCGAAATTCATGTACTTCTTTTTCCTTTGCAATTAAAAACTTTTTTCATTTAAGAAAGGTGAAGGATTCATAGGACATTCATAGCTTTAAGACATAGACACTAGACACTAATGATCATGTAATAAAGACACAAACATAGATAAAACATAAAGCATATAAATCGAAAAACAGAAAAAATAAGAACAAGGAAATTAAAGAACGGGTCCACCTTAGTGATGGCGACTAGTTCTTCCTCTTGAAGATCTTATGGAGTGCTTGAGCTCCTCTATGTATCTTCCTTGCCTTTGTTGCTCCTCCCTCATGGTTCTTTGGTCCTCTCTAATTTCATGGAGGATGATGGAATGCTCTTGGTGCTCCATCCTTAGTTGCCCCATGTTGGAACTCAATTCTCCTAAGGAGGTGTTGATTTGTTCCCAATAGTTATGTGGAGGAAATTGCATCCCTTGAGACATCTCAAGGATTTCTTGATGAGGAATTTCCTCATGCTCTTGTTGAGGTCCATGAGTGGGCTTTCTAGTTTTCTCCATCTTCTTCTTAGTGATGGGCTTGTCTCCTTCAATGAGGATGTCTTCCTCTATGACAATTCCAGCTGAATTGTATAGGGTACATATGAAATGAGGGAAGGCTAACCTTGCCAAGGTAGAGGGCTTGTCCGCCACCTTGTAGAGTTCTAGGGATATGATCTCATGAACTTCTACTTCCTCTCTCATCATGATACTATGGATCATGATAGCTCGGTCTATTGTAACTTCAGACCGGTTGCTAGTAGGAATAATAGAGCTTTGGATGAACTCCAACCATCCCCTAGTCACGGGTTTGAGGTCAAGCCTTCTTAGTTGAACCAGCTTGCCTCTGGAGTCTCTCTTCCACTGAGCTCCTTCCACACAAATGTCCATGAGGACTTGGTCTAATCTTTGATCAAAGTTGACCCTTCTAGTGAAAAGGTGAGGATCTCCTTGCATCATTGGCAAGTTGAATGCCAACCTTACATTTTTCGGACTAAAATCCAAGTAATTTCCCCGAACCATTGTGAGCCAATTCTTTGGATTCAGGTTCATACTTTGATCATGGTTCCTAGTGATCCATGCATTAGCATAGAACTCTTGAACCATTAAGATTCCGACTTGTTGAATGGGGTTGGTGAGAGTTTTCCAACCTCTTCTTTGAATCTCATGTCGTATCTCCGGATATTCACTCTTTTTGAGCTTGAAGGGGACCTCGGGGATCATCTTTTTCTTGGCCACAACTTCATAGAAGTGGTCTTGATGGACCTTTGAGATGAATCTCTCCATCTCCCATGACTCGGAGGTGGAAGTAATTGCCTTCCCTTTCCTCTTTCTAGAGGCTTCTCCAGCCTTAGGTGCCATTGATGGTTATGAAAAAACAAAAAAGCAGAGCTTTTTCCACACCAAACTTAAAAGGTTTACTCGTTCTCAAGCAAAAGAAGAAAGAAATGAGGAGAAGAAGAAGAAATGGAGGAGATGGGGGTGGTGTTGGTTTCGGCCAAGGGGGGAAAGATATGTTTGTGTTGTGTGAAATTGAAGGTAGTGAGGAGGGGTATTTATAGGGTAGGAGAGAGAGGGAATTCGGTCATGAAGGGGTGGGTTAGGAGGGAAATGGTTTGAATTTGAATGGGGAGGTAGGTGGGGTTTATGATGGATGGATGTGAGTGGTGAAGAGGATATGAGGAAGAGGGTAGGATTTGATAGGTGCATGGTGTTTGGGGAAGGGGTATTGAGGTGATTGGTCAAGGGTATTTGGGGAAGAGTGTTATGGAAAGGTGTGAAGAGGAGAGAAGAAGAGGTGGGGTAGGCGGGGATCCTGTAGGGTCCACAGATCCTGAGGTGTCAAGGAATTCTGCGCCCTGCACTATTTTGGCATTCAAACGCCCACTGTGTGCCAATTCTGGCGTTAAACGCCAGCTCTGCTACCTTTCTTGGCATTAAACGCCAGACACCCTTTTCTGGCGTTTAACGCCCAGAATGCTGCCAGGCTGGGCATTAAACGCCCATTCTGCTATCCTTACTGGCGTTTAAATGCCAGTAAGCCCATCCTCCATGGTGTGGTATTTTTTATTCTATTTTTTATTCCTTTTTAATTTTACAGTTGTTTTTGTGACTTCACATGATCATCAACCTAAAGAAAACATAAAATAACAATAGAATATAAATAAATATAATTAAAGAACATTGGGTTGCCTCCCAAAAAGTGCTTCTTTAATCTCAATAGCTTGACAGTGAGCTCTTAGAGAGCTTCACAGAGACTCAGAGCTTGATGGTGGCCTCCCAACACCAAACTTAGAAGTTGAGTATGGGGGCTCTAGTTGACTCTGTATTGAGAGAAGCTTTTCATGCTTCCTCTCCATGGTTACAGAAGAGGATCCTTGAGCCTTAAACATAAGGTAGTCCTCATTCAATTAAAGGACTAACTCTCCTCTGTCCACATCAATCACAGCTCTTGCTGTGGCTAGGAAGGGTCTTCCAAGGATAGTGGATTCATCTTCATCCTTCCCAGTGTCTAGGATTATGAAATCAGCAGGGATGTAAAAGCCTTCAACTTTCACTAAGACATCCTCTACAAGTCCATAAGCCTATTTCCTTTAATTGTTTGCCATCTCTAGTGAGATTCTTGCAGCTTGTACCTCAAAGATCCCTAAGTTCTCCAATACAGAGAGTGGCATGAGGTTTATACTTGACCCAAGGTCACACAGAGCCTTCTTAAAGGTCATGGTGCCTATGATACATGGTATTAAGAATTTTTCGGGATCCGGTTTCTTCTGACGTAGTTTCAGTTGCCCCAAGGTATCCAGTTCATTAATGAGCAATGGAGGTTCATTCTCCCAAGTCTCATTACCAAACAACTTAACATTCAGCTTCATGATTGCTCCTAGATACTGAGCAACTTGCTCTTCAATAATATCTTCATCCTCTTCAGAGGAAGAATACTCATCAGAGCTCATGAATGGCAACAGTAAGTTCAGTGGAATCTCTATGGTCTCTATATGAGCCTCAGATTCTTCTGGTTCCTCAATGGGGAACTCCTTAGTGGTCAATGGATGTCCATGGAGGTCTTCCTCACTGGAAATCACTGCCTTTTCTTCCTCTCCAGATTCGGCCATGTTGGGTATATTTATGGCCTTGCACTCTCTTTTTGAGTTCTCTTCTGTATTGCTTGGAAGAGTACTAGGAGGGATTTCAGTGACTCTTTTACTCAGTTGACCCACTTGTGCCTCCAAATTTCTAATGGAGGATCTTGTTTCAGTCATGAAACTGAGAGTGGTCTTAGATAGATCAGAGACTATGGTTGCTAAGTCAGAGTGGCTCTGCTTAGAATTCTATGTCTGTTCCTCAGAAGATGATGGAAAAGGTTTGCTATTGCCAAACCTATTTCTTCCATCGTTATTATTGAACCCTTGGTTAGTCTTCTGTTGATCCTTCCATGAGAAATTTGAATGATTCCTCCATGAAGGATTATAGATGTTTCCATAGGATTCTCCCATGTAATTCACCTCTTCCATTGCAGGATTCTCAGGGTCATAAGCTTCTCCTTCAGGGGAGGCTTCTTTAGTACTGCCTGATGCAGCTTGCATTTCAGTCAAACTCTAAGAAATCATATTGACTTGCTGAGTCAATATTTTATTCTGAGCCAATATGGCATTCAGAGTATCAACCTTAAGAACTCCTAGCTTCTGAGTTGTCCCATTATTCACAGGATTCCTTTCAGAAGTGTACATGAACTGGTTATTTGCAACCATTTCAATGAGTTCCTGGGTTTCTGTAGGGTTTTCTTCAGATGAAGAGATCCACCAGCAGAGTGATCCAATGACATATTGGACAATTCAGACAGACCATCATAGAATATACATAGGATGCTCCATTCTGAAAGCATGTCAGAAGGACACCTTCTGATCAATTGCTTGTATCTTTCCCAAGCTTCATAGAGGGATTCACCTTCCTTCTATCTGAAGGTTTGGACTTCCACTCTAAGCTTGCTCAACTTTTTTCAGGTGGAAAGAATTTGGCCAAGAAAGCATTGACCAACTTTTTTCAAGAGTTCAGGCTTTCTTTAGGTTGTGAGTCCAACCATGTCCTAGCTCTGTCTCTTACAGCAAAGGGGAAAAGTATAAGTCTGTAGACCTCGGGATTAACCCCATTGGTCTTAACAGTGTCACAGATTTGTAAGAATTTAGCAAAGAACTGATGAGGATCTTCCAATGGAAGTCCATGAAACTTGCAATTCTGCTGCATTAGAGAAACAAATTGAGGCTTAAGCTCAAAGTTGTTTGCTCCAATTGCAGGAATTGAGATGCTTCTTCCACAGAAGTCAAAAGATGGTGCAACAAAGTCACCAAGCATCTTCCTGGCATCTCCACCATTGTTGTTGGGTTTGGCCATGTCTTCTTTTTTTTCAAAAATTTCTGTCAGGTCCTCTCCAGAGTGTTGTGCTTTAGCTTCTCTTAGCTTCCTCTTCAGAGTCCTTTTAGGTTCAGGATCAGTTTCAACAAGAATATCCTTATCCCTGTTCCTGCTCATATGAGAAAGAAGAGAACAGAGAAGAAGAGAAATCCTCTATGTCACAGTATATAGATTCCCTTATGTGAGTAGAAGGATAGAAGAATGAAGTAGAGAAAGAATAAGAAGAATTCAAACACAGAGAGAGAGAGAGAGAGGGTTCGAATTTTCAGAAGAAGAGAAGAGTTAGTAATTAAATAAAATAAATAGAAAGAGATGAGAGAGGGAGAAAATTCGAATATTAAAAAGAGGGAGAAGGAAAACATTTTTTTTATTTTAATTGAGTTAGAATTCGAATTTTAAGAAGAGAAATAAAATTAAATTAAAGTTTAAAACAATTAGTTAATTAAAAGGAATTTTGAAAAAGTTGTTAGTGGTTTTCGAAAATTAGAGAGAGAAAAGTAGTTAGGTAGTTTTGAAAAAGATAAAAAATAGTAAGACAAACAAAAAGTCAAATATTTAATTGAAAAATATTTAAAAATTAATTTTGAAAAGATAAGAAGTTAGAAAAAGATTTTGAAATTAAATTTTGAAAAAGATATGATTGAAAATCATTTTGAAAAAGATTTGAAAAAAAATTTAAAATATTTGATTTTTGAAATTAAAGTTGATTACTTGACTAACAAGAAACTAAAAGTTATGATTCTAGAATTTAAAGATTGAATCTTTCTTAATAGGCAAGTAACAACTTGAAGTTTTTGAATCTAAACATTAATTGTTAGCAATAAATTCGAAAATATGAAATAAAATTAAGAAAAAGATTTTGAAAATAAATTATGAAATTTTCGAAAATATTAAGAAGAAAATTGAAAAAGATTTGATTTTTGAGAAAGATTTGAAAAGATAGAATTTTTAATTTGAAATTTTGACTTGACTAACAAGAAACAACTAAATTTTAAAATTTTTTTGACCAAATCAAACCAAAATTTCGAAATTTATTAGTAAAGTAAGGGAAAGATATTATTTTTTATTTTTGAATTTTTAATGAGGAGAGAGAAAAACACCAAAATGACTCAAGACACAAAAATTTTAGATCAAACCAGAGAAAACATACAAGAACACTTTGAATGCAAAGATGAATACCAAGAACACTTTGAAGATTATGATGAACACCAAGAACATATTTTTGAAAATTTCTAAGAAAAGAAAAACATGCAAGACACCAAACTTAAAAATTTTTAATATTTAGACACTATGAATTCGAAAATGCATATGAAAAACAAGAAAAGACACAAAACAAGAAAATGCAAAGATCAAACAAGGAAAATTATCAAGAATTATTTGAAGATCAAGAAAGAACACATGCATGAGTTTTTGAAAATTTTAGGAAAAGTTAAAAACATGCAATTGACACCAAAATTAAAATTTGACACTAGACTCAAACAAGAAACACAAAATATTTTTGGTTTTATGATTTTATTAAAAAAAATTTGTATTTTTCGAAAATTATTTGGAAAAAGAAAATAAAAGAAATTCAAAATTTTTAATAAGAAGTCCAGGAATCATGCAATGTTAGTCTAAAGTTTCGGTCTAATAGAATTAGACATGGCCAAATGGCCAGCCAAGCTTCAGCAGAGCATTACATATAACAGCCAAATTGATAGAAATCCAAAGGGGCTCTTGCAAAGATAAGTGGAAACCTCGGTCCAAAAGAATTAGACATGGCTTAACAGCCAGCCAGGATTCAACATATCTCGTGAAACTCTAGAATTCGTTCTTAAAAACTCTGAAGAATTTTTTTTATTTTTTGAAATTAAAAATAAAAAGCTTAAACATAAAATAAAATTACCTAATCTAAGTAACAAGATGAACCGTCAGTTGTTGAAACTCGAACAATCCCTGGCAACGGCACCAAAAACTTAGTAATGAAAAAGAGGAAAAAGTTGTTTTGAACACTGGTGCGTGGAATCGTGATTCACACTTTTCATAACTCCTCACAACTAACCAGCAAGTGCACTGGGTCGTCCAAGTAATAAACCTTACGTGAGTAAGGGTCGATCCCATGGAGATTGTCGGCTTGAAGCAAGCTATGGTCATCCTTGTAAATCTCGGTCAGGCGGATTCAAATGGTTATGAGATTTTGATAATTAAAAGATAAATAAAATGGAAAAGAAGATAAAGGTACTTATGTAATTCATTGGTGGGAATTTCAAATAAGCGTCTGGAGATGCTTTGTTACTTCTGAACCTCTGCTTTCTTATTGCCTCCTTCCAACCATGCGTTATTTCCTTCCATGGCAAGCTGTAGGATCCTCTCAGTGAAAATGGTCCTCTACGGTTTCTGCACGGCTAATCAACTGTCGGATTTCTCATTTTGGATGAAAAATGCCAGATACATCTACCACATGGCTAATCATCTGTCAGTTCCTGCTAGCGTCGGAATAGGATCCATTGATCCTTTTGCACACTGTCACTTGCACCCAACATTCGCAGGTTTGAAGCTCTTTACAGTCATCCCTTCCCAGATCCTACTCGGAATACCACAGATAAAGTTTAGACTTTCTGGATCCCAGGAATGCTGCCAATGGTTCTAGCCTATACCACGAAGATACTAATCTCATGGACTCGGTCCGTGTATTAGTGATGACAAGTCATCTTAGCCTAGTTTCACTAGTCTTTTTTCTTTGTTTTCATTTAGTTTTATGCACTTTCTTAAGCCACAAGTAAGCCAATTGGGTAGAATTTCATGTTTCCTTAGATTCAATCAACTATGGATGAATTGATGCATTTTCATGAGTTTTATACCATAATTGCTTATATGACAAGAAAAAGAATAACTCTCATGATTAGAGCATAGCTTTGATGCAATTGTTGGTTGATGATAGGTAGAAGAAAGGTTGGAAAAAGGTTGAGGAAAAGGGTGATAGCAAGAGGCAAGAGGAAGGACTCACGTTTGAGCCAAAGTTTGCCTCAAACTTGGGCTCAAACGTGAGGAAGAGTGCAACCACACCCTGGAGAAGAGCCAACGTTTGCGCCAACGTTTGCCTCAAACGTTGAGGCAAACGTTGGCTGAAGAAGGAGCAAGGGATGGCAACGTTTGAGCCAACGTTTGCCTCAAACGTGAGGTCAAACGTTGGCCACATATGAGCAAGGAGAAGCACCCCTGGAGCAAACCAACGTTTGCGCCAACGTTTGCCTCAAACGTGAGGTCAAACGTTGGTGCCATAAAAGCAAGGAAGAGCACCTCTGTTTGATGCATTGAGTGAGCCACGTTTGCGCCAACGTTTGCCTCAAACGTGGGGCCAAACGTTGGCCAAAAAGAGAGCATGGGGAGATCCACGTTTGAGCTCACGTTTGACCTCAAACGTTGAGCCAAACGTGGATGATAGCATCTCGGCCTAGCTGCATAAGTTTACACAAGTGACGTTTGAGTCAACGTTTGCCTCAAACGTTGACTCAAACGTGAATGGTTCATGGCCCGGTTCACTAATGGATTTCTTCCCAACACCAAGAGCAATCAACGGAGGCCACTATCAACCCAATTCCATCAAGACTAAAGGCCCAATTCAAGGCTTAATGATCATTTGAAGAAAGTGTATAAATAGCTTAGGATTTGAAGTTTTAAGGAGAGCTTTTTTTTGAGAAGTTTTCTTTAAGAGTTTTCATAGTATTCACAGTAGAGAACTTTTGGGTTTTGAGCTATTTGGAGATTTAGAGTCTTGGGTGTTGAAGAATTGAGGAAATTCTGTCTCAATCTCACCTTGAGATCTCTTTTTGTTTCTTTCACTGCACCATTGGAGAATTGAGATTTGAATCCAAGTTTTCTTCTGTTTTGATTTTTAATCTCTTGCAATTGAATTCTAAATTTGGATCTAAGAAGGCAGTGAGATCTAGACTTGGTTATCTAGTCTCTTGAGTCCTGAGATCTACATCTTTCAATTTCAATTTCCTTGTTACATTGCTACACTAAGTTTATTTTCATTTGCAATTAAAATCTGGTTCAATTAGATCCATCTTCTACGTTTCTGTTTGTTGAGATTTACTGCTCTCTTGTTTAATTTTTGCAATCCCACATCCCTGATCCATTTCAATTCTGCAATTTACATTTCTTGCATTCTAAGATTCTGCAATTTACATTTCTTGCGTTCTAAGTTTCTGCCATTTAATTTCTTGTTCTTTAAGATTCAGCACTTTTATTTTCTGTTCTCTTTAATTTCCTGCAATTTACCCCTCTCCCTTTACTTTTCATGCAATTTAATTTCTGTTAATCACAAATCACTCAACCAACTCTTGATTTGCTTGACTAAATCAACCACTAAACTAAAATTGCTCAATCCTTCAATCCCTGTGGGATCGACCTCACTCATGTGAGTTATTATTACTTGATGCGACCCGGTACACTTGCCGGTGAGTTTTGTGTCGGATCGTTTTCCGCACATCAAGTTTTTGGCGCCGTTGCCGGGGATTGAATAGATTGACAATGATTAAGTGAGGTGGTAGTTTAGATCAAGCACTTTTTCTTTAATTTTTGACTAACCCACTAACTGTTTGAAATTTTGCTTAAACTAAACTTCATTCTAGGAATAGATTGAAGTGTTACTGGTGGTGTTTCTTTTGTTTTGTTTGTATGTCAGGTACAGGGAGATCCATTCCTGTTTTATCTGAAACTGACCAGAGAACTCTTAGAAGGTTAAGAAGAGCTGAAAGAGGAAAAAATATTGTTGGAGAGGAAGAATCTGAGGAAGAATATCATGAGATGGAAGGAGATCCATCTAATCCAGGAGGAGGGGTTAACAATAACCCACAGCAGAGGAGAGTACTGGCCTTAATCAGAAAGTGTCCTCCAGAGATGTTCAATGAATGGGACGTGCTGCAAAATTTCTATGAAGGCCTGACATTGAAATCTCAAGAGGCATTAGATCATTCTGCTGGAGGTTCACTACAACTAATGAAAACTGCTGAGGAAGCCCAGAATCTCGTGGACATGGTGGCCAACAATCAATATTTCTTTGCTCATCAAAGAAACCGCCAACCATCACAAAGGAGAGGAGTAATAGAGCTAGAAGGAGTAGACTCAATCTTGGCTCAAAACAAGATGATGCAGCAGCAAATTCAACAACAATTTGAGCAAATGGCCAAGAGGATTGATAGCCTCCAAGTTGCAGCAGTTAACACAAGCCAACCATCATCCACATGGGTGCAAAATGAAGAAACTCAAGGGGAGCAGCAGCAAGAACAAGTCCAGTACATGCACAACCAAAATTCTGGACAGAATGAAGTGTATGGTGACACATACATTCCATCCTGGAAGAACCACCCAAACCTCAGATGGGGAGATAATCACAACCAGAACCAACAACCATGGCAGAGGAACTCAAACCAAAACACTTCAAGAAACAACCAAAACCACACCCAACAGCAAACTAACCAAAACCCTTACAAAAAATCTCAAAACAACTACTCCAACCCCAGCCATTATCAATCCAATAACCAACCCACCAACCAAAATGCCTACCATCCACCATCCACACCTCACAACCCACCACAAGCATCACTAGAATCTCAAAGAATCACTAACTTGGAAACCTTGATGGACAAGATGTGGAAACACCAAGAAATGACAACCAAGAACCATGAAGCTTCCTTGAAGAGCTTAGAGAGGCAGATTGGGCAAATCTCCAAACAGATTTCTGTTGAGAAACCTTCAAGCTCACTTCCAAGTGACACCATTCCTAATCCAAAAGAAGAGTGCAAAGCTATACAATTACGGAGTGAAAAAACATTGATAGACAACAATAAGGAGGTGACCAGGAAGCCTTTGGATAGCAACAAAGAACCATCAGAGAAAGGGAAAGCTAACAATGAGGACATGACAACAAGAAGAAATGTCCCAGAGAAACTCAAAGAGAAAGACAACCAGCCACATAGTTCAAAGGAAGTAATTCAAGGACAGCAGCAAGGGGTAAAGATCATTACACCTCCACTACCATACCCTCAGAGGTTCAACAAAAAATCCAAGGATCAACACTTCCGCAAGTTCCTGGAAACTTTCAAGAAGCTGGAAATCAACATTCCCTTGGCTGAAGCATTGGAACAGATGCCCTTATATGCCAAGTTATTGAAGGAACTCATTAACAAGAAAAGAAGCTAGTTGGAGAAGGAAACTGTGCTTCTCACTGAAGAATGTAGTGCGCTCACCAGAAAAGGACTCCCTCCCAAGCTGGAAGATCCTGGAAGTTTCTTCCTACCTTGCACACTCGGAAATCTACTCATCAACAAGGGGATGTGTGACTTAGGAGCAAGCGTAAACTTAATTCCATCATCATTAGTGAAAAAGCTTGGCATAGGAGAGGTAAAACCAATACAGATATCTTTAGAATTGGTGGACCAGTCAGTAGTATACCCCAAAGGAGTGATTGAAAACCTTTTAGTTAAGGTTGATAAGTTCATTTTTCCTGCGGACTTTGTAATACTGAACACTGAAGAGGAAGAAAACAATTCAATCATCTTGGGAAGGCCATTTTTAGCTACTGCAAGAGCCATCATAGATGTAGAGCAAGGAGAATTAACCCTCAGGATGCATGATGAGAGTATCACTCTAAGTTTACTGCCAGAAGCACAGTTCAATCATAAAAAGAAGGATGGTACAGAAAATAAAGAAAATCTACAATGGAAGGAGGAAATCAACAAGACAGACAACAACTGCCCTCCCAAACAAGAGATAAATGATTCAAAAAATCAAAGAAGGAAAGAATCTATGCAAAATAATGAAGAAGTTCAAGAGGACATTGTAGTGTTAGCCACTAAGAAGAGAAATCTCCAAGGTAAACCTACGGCCAAAGAAGAAAGGTCAACAAAAGGAAGGAAGAAACACAAGAACAAAACAAAAAAGGGTTGGAAGAACAGAAAGATTCCAACAGAAGGGCTGTCCAAAGGTGATAAAGTACAATTGATCTACCAACAACTGGGAACAAACCAACAGACTGATGATTACTACACTATCAGCAGTATACTTTCATTAGAACATGCTGAAATTGAACATCAAGGAACAAAGAGGAGGATCACAGTCAGGGGGGACAAGTTGAGGCACTACAATCATCAACCACCATAAAAGAAAGCCCCAGTGTCAAGCTAGTGACAATAAAAGAGCGCTCCATGGGAGGCAACCCATGATTTAAGATTTATGTCATTTTAAAATTCAATAAGCTATGATCACCTGAGCATGATTTCTTTTCTTTTCATGAATGTAATTAATGAATGCATGCACTGTTTTGAAACATATGCTAAGGCTTCTAAGTTTGGTGTGCCTTCAAGCACACCAAACCAGTGTTACAAATATTTTCATACTGTATGCTTAGTTATCCTGATAAAGCAGATGACCAAACACTAAGTTTGGTGTCTGCATAGGTGGACATTTTCAGAAGATAAAAAATTCCTTTCTCTTCATGAAAATAAAAAAATCATGCACCAATGAAAAAAAAAAGAGAGAAAAAGAAAATTTTTTTATGAAAGCATTTCTTATAAATATTTAACCAAGAGTGACATTGGGATTTCAAGAACACTAGTTGGAGGAAGAAACATTTTTTTTCAACTTTATGACCAAACATTAAGTTTGGTGTCCTCCAAGAAAAGTCACGGTTAAAATAGATATAAGGAATGAGAGTTCACATAGTTGTTAATAAAAGAAGTACTCTTGCCACGGTTTGATAATGTTGATCTTTGTTGTCTTATTGTGATGGTTAGGTGGTCAAAGAACACTCAATGGAAGAGGCAAATCCAACATGGCTGAACCCGGGCATGCCTATAACCATTGAAAGAATGATGATCGTTACTGAAGCACAGCAGAGCCGAAGACTACCAAGAAGAAGGCAAAGAAATGAACCAATGGAGGAAGAAGAGCCACAAGAGGAAGAAGAACAGCAACACATTCCACCACATAACACTCTAGATATGACTCAAATGCAGGAAGCAATTGGAAGATTATCACAACAATACATGAGAATTCAAGAAAGGCAAGAGGAATACCATTCCCATTACATGAAAAACCAACAAGAGCAAGAGGAATGGCAGCTGAGAATGATGAACAGACAAAGTGAGTTTGAGTCAAAATTCTTCGTGATGCAAGAGGAGCATGCTTTTCAATCTCACGAATCATTTGGAAAGTTAGCACAAATGCAAGCTGAAAATATGAGGGCTCTCAAAGAGTTCACAACTCTCCAGGATGCAAGATATGAAGTCCAAGCCGACTACAACATAAATAGTCAAATCAAAATGAACTATATTGGAAAGCATCTGCACAACATGGATCCAGCATTTCCAACTTTCGATGAGTTCTTCAAAGGGAAAAGTGAGATTGAAGTAAGCAAGGCTATGAGACTTGAAGATAGAGTAGAGGAGGCGATGAATAAAGCTGGGTTTTGGCGGGGTCAACAGACAACAGACATGGACACAGGGAACACCAACACCTAAGCAAATGAAAGAAGCAAGAAAAAGCCTGATACATGAAAGGTGGACCTGCTCCTTACTACAAAGAAAGCATGCATCATTTCTGTATAAAGTAGTCTTTGCATCCTTATTAGGTCATTTTAGTTAATGGTCTTTGCATTATGTTTGTTTTCTTAAAATAAGTAAGTTAGTCTAAGTGTGTGCTTGTGTGTTTACTTTCACTTAACTAATGCATGCTTTGTCCCCTGCATCTTTTCAATTCAATAAAAGAAATGTTTGAAGCATGAAGTAAGATGGTTCATTGTTAGCTAGAAGTCAAATAATAGTAAGTGGTGGCATGTATGTGTGATTGTGTGGCAACTCACTATTAGTGAATAAAAGGAATAGATTGTTCTCTTTTTAAAGAAGAAAGTAGTTCACTGTCTATGAATCTCAACAAAATAAAAGTCCTTGGGTGAAAAGAAAAACAAAAAGAGAAGAGAAAAAGCCAAAAGTGGCAACAGAACAAAAGAAAAATAAAAAAAACAAAGCTAGACACCAATAGTTTGAACTTTAGAATATATGCCTGTGGTGTCTTTGTACTAGGATCTGCTTGGATTATTAAGTTCTTTGGAGTGCATTAACACTTGGTAACTTGGGTTAACTAACCCGGGATTATCAACTGAAAGTCCACTATCAAGAGCAACCTAGCTACAAGACATTTAGTAACCCAAAGAGGTGCTGGGCATCAATGATCTAAGAAGGGATGTGAGCCAAGTGTCTAAAGTGAATAATGTGTCAAGCATAAATAAAGAAAAGAGTTTGTTACACATGACACTGAACTAAAGCTTATAAAGAAAAAAAATTCAGTAAACAAGGACAAAGGAATAATGAGAGGTCATAGCAGTGTCTTGCTTGATGCTTAAAGAGAACTTTCTAGGCCTACTTGTCAATAAGAAGTGAGTAGTTACATATCTGCATAAAACCCCATGAGCTACCAATAACACTCTGCTAACATGAGCATTCTCTTTTGTTTTCATTCTTTCTTCTTAATAACTCTTTTCTTGCTTGGGGACAAGCAATTTTTAAGTTTGGTGTTGTGATGACAAGTCATCTTAGCCTAGTTTCACTAGTCTTTTTTCTTTGTTTTCATTTAGTTTTATGCACTTTCTTAAGCCACAAGTAAGCCAATTGGGTGGAATTTCATGTTTCCTTAGATTCAATCAACTATGGATGAATTGATGCATTTTCATGAGTTTTATACCATAATTGCTTATATGACAAGAAAAAGAATAACTCTCATGATTAGAGCATAGCTTTGATGCAATTGTTGGTTGATGATAGGTAGAAGAAAGTTTGGAAGAAGGTTGAGGAAAAGGGTGATAGCAAGAGGCAAGAGGAAGGACTCACGTTTGAGCCAAAGTTTGCCTCAAACTTGGGCTCAAACGTGAGGAAGAGTGCAACCACACCCTGGAGAAGAGCCAACATTTGCGCCAACGTTTGCCTCAAACGTTGAGCCAAACGTTGGCTGAAGAAGGAGCAAGGGATGGCAACGTTTGAGCCAACGTTTGCCTCAAATGTGAGGTCAAACGTTGGCCACATATGAGCAAGGAGAAGCACCCCTGGAGCAAACCAACGTTTGCCTCAAACGTGAGGTCAAACATTGGCGCCATAAAAGCAAGGAAGAGCACCTCTGTTTGATGCATTGAGTGAGCCACGTTTGCGCCAACGTTTACCTCAAACGTTGGGCCAAACGTTGGCCAAAAAGAAAGCATGGGGAGATCCACGTTTGACCTCAAACGTTGAGCCAAACGTGGATGACAGCATCTCGGCCTAGCTGCATAAGTTTACACAAGTGACGTTTGAGTCAACGTTTGCCTCAAACGTTGACTCAAACGTGAATGGTTCATGGCCCGGTTCACTAATGGATTTCTTCCCAACACCAAGAGCAATCAACGGAGGCCACTATCAACCCAATTCCATCAAGACTAAAGGCCCAAGTCAAGGCTTAATGATCATTTGAAGAAAGTGTATAAATAGCTTAGGATTTGAAGTTTTAAGGAGAGCTTTTTTTTGAGAAGTTTTCTTTAAGAGTTTTCATAGTATTCACAGTAGAGAACTTTTGGGTTTTGAGCTATTTGGAGATTTAGAGTCTTGGGTGTTGAAGAATTGAGGAAATTCTGTCTCAATCTCACCTTGAGATCTCTTTTTGTTTCTTTCACTGCACCATTGGAGAATTGAGATTTGAATCCAAGTTTTCTTCTGTTTTGATTTTTAATCTCTTGCAATTGAATTCTAAATTTGGATCTAAGAAGGCAGTGAGATCTAGACTTGGTTATCTAGTCTCTTGAGTCCTAAGATCTACATCTTTCAATTTCAATTTCCTTGTTACATTGCTACACTAAGTTTATTTTCATTTGCAATTAAGATCCGGTTCAATTAGATCCATCTTCTACGTTTCTGTTTGTTGAGATTTACTGCTCTCTTGTTTAATTTTTGCAATCCCACATCCCTGATCCATTTACAATTCTGCAATTTACATTTCTTGCATTCTAAGATTCTGCAATTTACATTTCTTGCGTTCTAAGTTTCTGCCATTTAATTTCTTGTTCTTTAAGATTCAGCACTTTTATTTTCTGTTCTCTTTAATTTCCTACAATTTACCCCTCTCCCTTTACTTTTCATGCAATTTAATTTCTGTTAATCACAAATCACTCAACCAACTCTTGATTTGCTTGACTAAATCAACCACTAAACTAAAATTGCTCAATCCTTCAATCCCTGTGGGATCGACCTCACTCATGTGAGTTATTATTACTTGATGCGACTCGGTACACTTGCCGGTGAGTTTTATGTCGGATCGTTTTCCGCACATCAATTAGATATCCAAGAGAATATACTCCAGCTGTCGTCCAATGACTACGTTGAACATCATGTAGACCGCTTGTGGTTGTCAGGCACGGGGATATTGGCTAAGCGAGTAACAAAGATAGTGGGTGATTGTCACGGGTCACCCCTTCATTATGACTTAACTGAATTAAGTACGAGAGTATATCTTGGAGAAGAAGTAGGCATGAATTGAATATAAAAACAACAGTAATTGCATTAATTCATGAAGAACAGCAGAGCTCCAAACCTTAATCTATGGGGTGTAAAAACTCCACCGAAGAAAATACATAAGTGAAAGAAGGTCTAGGCATGGCCGTGAGGCCAGCCTCCAAACGTGTAAAGATGATAAAAGTTACATATCGTTTCAAATATGGTCAAAAGACAAAATAAATCTCTAAAAGTAGTTTTTATACTAAACTAGTAACTAGGGTTACAGAAAATGAGTAACTAAGTGCAGATAGTACAGAAATCCACTTTTGGGGCCCACTTGATGTGTGCTTGGGCTGAGCATTGAAGTTTTTTCGTGCATAGGCTATTCCTGGAGTTAAACGCCAGCTTGGGTGCCAGTTTGGGCGTTTAACTCCAATTTTGGTGCCAGTTTGGGCGTTTAACGCCAGAAAGTTTTAGGCTGTCTTTTAGCGCCAGTTTGGGCCATCAAATCTCGGGCAAAGTATGAATTATTATATATTACTGGAAAGCCCAGGATGTCTACTTTCCAACGCAATTGAGAGCATGCCAATTGGGCTTCTGTAGCTCCCGAAAATCCATTTTGAGTGCAGCAGGGTCAGAATCCAACAGCATTTGCAATCCTTTTTCAGCCTCTGAATTAGATTTTTGCTCAGGTCCCTCAATTTCTGCTAGAAAATACCTGAAATCACAAAAAAACACACAAACTCATAGTAAAGTTTAGAAATATGATTTTTGAATAAAAACTAATAAAAATATAATAAAAAGTAATTAAAACATACTAAAAACTATGTAAAAACAATGCCAAAAAGGGTATAAATTATCCGCTCATCAGACACCTTGTGCAGCACATTGCATTGATTTAATGTTAGAAGACTTAGAAAAAAATAACACTTCACAAGGAAAAAATTTATAAAGGTAGAAAGATTACTAGTTACATATATGCTAGAACTACTCTTATTGCACTACTACACATCCATACTAAGGGGAAAGATTTAGTGAGGCTGGGTATGACCCGTTTTGCAACTTCTTACCTTACTTTGGGATGTCTCAATGACAACAAAGGTTCCTTAATAAGAATTTTTCTTTCTGATCAATGGACTTCTAGTAAATTTGTAAAGACAAAAGATGGAAGGATAATTACAAGTGTGGTGTTAGATAAGGTGTTTTGGAAAGAAGTGGTATTTTGCTTGAGGGATACCTACCCTCTTCTTCATGTGCTTCATATGGTGGATTCAGAAGAAAAGCCGGCAATGGGATTTATTTATGAAGAAATAAAATGTGCAAAGGAGAAAATACGAGATGCATTTCAAGGAGTTGAGACAGGGTAAAGTGTCTAATTATTTTATTTTTTAATTAATGCATAAGAGTTGTACATAATGTTGAATGATACGTATAAAATGTAATTGTAAAATGTAATAACGGCATAGGTAGAAAAGTAAAAGCTAGAGAGAGTTGAAAACTTTGAATATTGAATGGTGTGTGACTGTGTGGCATATAGCAGCCTTGCTGGAACAGCTAGGAAATACTATTAATTTGGAATCAGATTCAACTTCAATTCTAAAAATATTGTTTATTTTGTAACTAATTTATTAATTTTTTTATGTTTTAGTTATATACCTATTTGGGATATTTTTTATGCAAGATGGGGTAACCAATTTTATAGGCCATTGCATGCTGCAGGCTATTATTTGAATCCTCAAATTCATTATAGTTCTGGTTTTAAAATTGCTTATGAGCTTAAGAAGCAGTTTTATGCTTGTATGGAAAGGATGACAGGAAATCCAAATTTAATCACTAAGATGGATGTTCAACTTGAAGATTTTAAGACTCGAAAAGAGTTTTTTGGTAGTAAAGTAGCTCAAAATGCAATTTATACTAAAACTCCAGCTCAATGGTGGGATTCTTATGGAGATCTGCATCCAGAGCTCCAACAATTTGTAATTCGTGTCTTGAATTTGACATGTAGTTCATCTGGATGTGAACGTAATTGGAGCACTTTTGAGATGGTTAGTAATTAAATATAAGTTGCATTTTACTTTTATAAATTTGGTTGTTAATTTTTCAATTCTATCTTGTAATTTGACTAATATTTTTATCTACTTTTGAAAAGTTCACACAAAACGGAGAAACCGTTTAAAAGCTAAAAACATGAATGATGTTTTGTTTGTGATGACAAACTCAAGATTAGCAAAGAAAAAACAAACAAGAAGAAGTCTTGATTATGAATATAGTCTTGATGAGTTGGACTTTGATGAAGAGTGGATTGTTGCTGACGAAGATGGAGAAGAAGAAGATTTAGATGCTCTAATTCCAGATCCTGATTTAAATGATGAAGCAAGTGGTAATAGAATTGTTGGTGCCTCTAAGGATCCTTTGGAAATTCCTTATCTTGATGATGATGAGTTTGAAGAACTTCTCCAAGGACCTCTTCCTCATGTTCCTGATAATGATGAAGATGGTAATGCAGAAGTTTGTGAAACTCGTGAAGATTTTATGACTGATGAAGAATAGAATGATTATTAAATAACTTGTTTAGATTTTAGTTAATTAGTTGTTCATTCTAGTAGTTTGGTTGGTTTATTTGCTACTTGAATTTATTTTAATGTCGTATGAACTTGTGAGTTGTGAATTTGTATTGAATTGTGACTTTTAACTTGTTATGGTATATATATATTAGTTATAATTCTATGGGTAATTTAGTTTATTTGAGATTTATTTTATTTTCTGTAAAATTAGTTTTTGCTATTAAATTTTTTTAAATTTTTATAATTTATGAATCATATTTACGTTCCGTCTTATGATTCAACGAATTACGATTTTGAGTTAGCTTAACGAGTCGAGGTAAAAACTACGAGTTCACTATAATTTTAATATTATATATATATATATATATATATTATTACTCAACTCTTATTAGTCGGAGAAATTGGACAGATAAATAAGGGCAATTGTGATCTGATGCGTGAGCATCTTTCCTATCTTTTCCTAGTGAATTTGCATTTAAATTATTAAGTTTTATCAAGAATTAATTATCTTTTAGCCACTATAGATTCTACTTTGAGTCTTGTGCAATTCTGTTTATTTTAGGTAGCATTCGGATGGATTTGATGGAGTTTCTGCAGAGAAAGAGAAGAAACCAAGGAGCTGACCAGCGAGGAGCGATGCGTACGCGTGCCTGACGCGTACGCGTGAAAAGCAAAGTTGCTCAGCGACGCGTGCGCGTACCTGACGCGTACGCGTAACACGCGATAAAGACCATCGACGCATACGTGTGACTGACGCGTACGCGTGACATGCGCACCATGTAGAATTCACAGAAAATGCTGGGGGCGATTTCAGGCCAAGTTTCGACCCAGTTTTCAGCCCAGAAAGCATAGTTCAGAGGCTGCAGAGTGAAGGAATCAAGTGGTCCCCATCCATCAATTGAAGACTTGTTGATTGCCATAATTAATTCTGATTTAAATTTAAATATTATTTTAAAATAGGAAAATATATTATTTTAGTTTTAGAAGATAGATTTTAAATTAATTAGGATTAGTTATAAAAGGGGATTCCAACAGGGGGATTCTAGAACAACATTATTCCATTCCAATTCACAATTCACAGTTTATCAGAATCCTTATTTCCCCTTTACCATGAGCAACTAAACCTCCACTGTTAAGGTTAGGAGCTCTATCTATTGTATGGATTGATTTTATTGTTTTTCTATTTTAATTCATGTTTTGATTTATAATTTAAGAATTGTTTTCTCTCTTTATCTTATGAATTTGGGTGGAACGGAAGTATGACCCTCTTTCTACTTGAGTTCTTGTATAACTTGGAAAAGCTCTTTACTTGAACAACAGCTTGAAAACATATTCTCCTAAATTTTAATTATCTGGATTTAATGGGATATGTGACATATAATCTTTTTATATTTGGGTAATTAGAGTTTTTGTCGCATATAAATTGGAATTTGATCATCACCCCCTAATTGGAATTAATTGACTAAGGAATTGGCTGTTGATAAATTTTAGAGGAGAAAGGTCTAAGGAATTAGGATCTAGTCACATATAGTTTGCCATATATTAAATCCTACATGATTTAAATAGTTAATAAGAAAAGTTAATCCGGAAAAATAGATAACACTGAAACCTTAACAGCCTTTTTCATATTTTATTCCCAACTCAATTACTTTACTATTTTAATTTCTGAACTATTGTTTAATGCTCTTTGAACACTCAACATTATTTTCTGCTTGCCTGACTAAGCCAATGACCCAATTATTGTTGCTTGATCCATCAATCCTCGTGGGATCGACCCTCACTCACCTGAGGTATTACTTGGTACGGCCCGGTGCACTTACCGGTTAGTTTGTGGGTTATAAATTCCGCACCATGATCATGAGTTTAACCAATTTGACGAAAAAGGACCATGATGATAGGTGGTGCGTGGTGGCAAGTGCAAGTGCTCAACACCTTCATTTCGACCAATAATAATAGTGGGTGTAATACATGTAAAAAAAGGGAATTCTTTGTATAAAGTCATTTAAAACGTTTTTTTAAGATTTTTTAATAATTTAAATTTAACATATACAATCTGTAAAATTTGGTTAATTAATGAATAAATAACCCACAAATTAAAATTTATTTTATAAAATCAGAAAATAAAATTTTATAATTTAATTTTAAAGAATTTGGCTCAAACTAGATCTGTAGGCCCAAACTGAACCCATGGCCCCAACTCATCAGCTCATTAAAGAAGGGCACAGCTCTTCCCTCCCCATTCCAAACATCAAACACACTGAAACACACATGGGGAATGGAAGAACATTTCATGAAAATATAAACCTAGCTTGATCTTCAAATCCTTGTAACTTTTGATCCGGAGCTCCGATTGTCGCACAGTTTGCGGCCACGCGACTACGGCATGTCGAGCTCTACAAAACACATAACATCATTCAAGAGGTAAGACACTTTTTTTTCCAGTTTTTCATCCCTTGATTTCGAAAATCTTGAGTGAAAATTTTAAGATTTTGAGCTCTTTGATGTTATAGGATCCAATTAGTTTGAGGAAAAGGCTTAATCTCACCCCCCTTTAATCCTTGGGTATGGTAAGATTCTCAACCCTAAGTGAAATACTTGAAATATTGTGATTAGTTATTGAGTTTGTATGTGTGAGTGTATGTTATGTGTATTAGGCAATATATGTATGTAAGTGGATTGAAGCTTGATGGAGATTTTGGGAGTTTGAAGTGGATTGCAAGCTAGAAATCTATTTTTGGAAGTGTTGGAGTCTTGAAAGTTGAGGAAAAATTGAATTCGAGGTGTTCCGGGTTGAGCGGGGAATCGGCCAAGGTATGGTTTCAGTTTCGTGTATCTAAAATATAATGTATTGTGAAAACTTAGGCAAGAGACCTTAAGATAGGAATTGAATTGTTGATGTAGTTGATTGAATGATATGGATTGTGTTGATTATGTAGATAATGGTCTTGGGTGGTTGTGGTTGATGTTAGTTGTTGATAAGGCATGTAAAATTGTAAGTGACATGGTGTTGGTATACATGATTATTGATGAAGTGAGATTTTGTTAAAGTTGATATGGAAATTATCACAAGTAATTGATCATGTATATTGTGAATTGTTGAACTTGGATTATTGAGTTAAGATTGATAAAAATACAGAATCGATGTGTTGTGGATTGAATAAGGAAGTTGGAATGTAGATGAGGCTGAATTGGTAAGGGGTTGGTTGAACTAGAAAGGATTTGGAAAGTGTATGTTTTAAAAATTGAGGTTTGTTTGGTTTTGTGAAAATTATGATTTTGGCCCAACTTTGGCGAAGCATAACTTGGTTTTTGGACCTTCGATTTGTGTCAAACTTATTTAGAAATAAAAGTTGGTCCGAAATGTTTATGCCGTTCGAAGAACAGAAGAAAAATATTTTAAAATGAGAAAGTTATGCTCGATCAAAGTTTGCTGTGCAAACTGAAAATTCTGGACTTAGCACTTTTTGGAGCTGGTGCATTGTATGCGTATGCATACATTCCATACGCGGACATGTGCTTCTATTTGGTGCATGTGTATGCGGGAAGAGTAATGCGTACGCGACAAGGTCCAAACCAATGTTCTGAAAATCGGACTGGACCAGCCGGTTCAACTGGGTTAACCAAAAATCGGTCACCTAGCCAGTCCAGTCCACCTACAAAATCGCATTGCAAAAAAAACCGGTTGAAAAACCGGCAGAACCGGTGGTTAACACGCGAACCAGGCGAACCGGCGCGGTTGAAAGAAGGCTGAAGAACGCGTGTTGCCTAAATCCCTAATCAGCTACTCTTCGAAGAACACTCCCACTCCCAAGCGCTAAGCTCGTTGAGGCTCGAGGTTCTACCGTTCTGCCAACGAAGGACAACCGCCGCCGTGAATCAAACAGACGCCGGAGCAAGCACCATTGTCGCGGGTTGTCACTTCAGCGTCGCGGGTCGTTCTGTTCTCTACTTCGAGGCTCGAGCTTCTAGCCTTCTCTTCTCTCTTTCTCTTGCAGTTAGTTCCGGGCTTCTGGCTCTTCTTCTGTTCTTTCTGTTTTTATTTTTTGTTCTGGGCTTCTGTTCTTCTCTGTTCCTAGCTTTATTAATTTTTTTTATTTTTCTTTTTACATGATTAATCAAATGTTGAATAAATTTGATGTATGTTGAATTTGAGAATAAATTTGATGTATATTGAATTTTGCTGGACTTCATGATTTTGGTTGCTGAATTCATGGTTTTCTGAGGTTATTTTGGATTCATGATTTTGATTTATTTGTTATCTATTCATGATTTATTTGTTTGCTATTTTGATGGATTCATGATTTTGTTAGTCGGGTTCCATTCGTGTGCGTCATCCGTTAGTCGTCGGTCGCTCCTCCTTCTCCTTCGTCGCAGTATCCTTCTGATCTGCCGTGCTCACCGCAATTTCTCCAGCCCCCTCTGCTTTGCCGTGGTCGCCTCCCTCTGCTCTTTCGTGCTCGCTGAATATTCTGGTAGGTGAGTCCTCTCCTCTTTGCTGTGTTCTTGCTGTGTTGTGTATTGGAAAGTCGTTCTTGCTGTGTTATGGTATGAAATGGTGTGCTGTTGCAATTCTTGCAAACCTCTTTGCTGTGTTGTTGGCTGTTGCTTTGTTCTTGTTATGGTGTTAATAATTGTTCTTTTTGCTGTGTTATTGATTAATTGTTAATAATTTATATTACACAATAATCTGTATTTTTTTGTTAATAATATTGTTGTGTTGTTCTTAGTGTTGTATTTAAACTGCTGCTGGGGTTGTGGTTATTAACAATTTAGACATAACTGTCATGTTATTTACATGGTTTTGATTTTTATGCTTGTACTTGTGCATTTTTAGTCTTGTTTCAAAGACATATGTATGGAAGAATACTATATGTATATGCTGCATATTTATGCTTAGGTGCTGACTATACATAACTCTCCTCTTGAAGTTCTGCTCTTTATTATGTAAAATTTTAAATTTTATTAAGTTAGAAATTATTAAATTTATATATTTAAAATTATTTTTAGATTTTTTAATAATTTTATTTAATATTTAATTAAACCGGTTAAACCCCGGTTGAACCCCGGTCGAACCAGTGAACCATTGAACCAGTGACCTCACCGGTTCATTGACCAGTACGGTTCTCGCAACCTTGGTCCAAACGCGTACTCACACGTACGCGTGACCCTGTTTTCAACAAATGTGAGTTTTGTGTTTTTAACCAAATTTTCAAACCTCTAAGCCTCTATTTTCATCCTTTTAGCCTTAAATCCTCATAGAATGCCTAGTTATGAGAAGAAGTTAGGGAAGATGGTAACTTGTGGATGAAGTAAAGGGAAAATTAATGATAAACCATGATTAGTGATGATTGTATGAGTTGCTGAGGATGTTGGTGGAAGTGATGTGTATGATATGAGCCGAATGGCTGTATGTGATAATGAATTATGGCTAATTGTGGATTTTGTTATGAGCCGAATAGCTGTATTAATACTGAATTATCGCTGAGTGTGAATGCATATATGCTTGATGAATGATAATGTGATTGTTGCACTTCCAAACATCTGAGATACGAGTTTTCCTGGGTAAAAGCAGTGGCTAGCCACCACGTGTTCCAGGTTGAGACTCGATACTCTGCTGACCCTATGTCGTAAGTGTGGCTGGACACTGTGAAAGTTCCGGATGAGCTCAGTCCCATGGATAAACACCAGTGTGGGTGTTATATGATTATGATTGTGAATTACTCTAGTTGAGAATCCACGACAGAGGGACAGTCCAATGCCTAGCTACCAGGACTTGTCACGTTGGCTTTATAACCGACAAATGAGACTCATCAGCCACTAGGTCAGGCATGCATCATATGCATCTATACGATTGTTTGGTGTGTTTTGTTTGGAATGTCTAATTGACTGCATAACTACTTGCTAATTGTTTATCTGTTGTATATTCTTTCTACCTGTGATTTCTGTGTATGTAATAAATGTGTTTGTAACAACTGGTTCTGGTGGTAGTTGGGAGGTTCGAAGGAGTTGGAAAGGGGAGTTTTACATAGACCGAAGACCCTTAGCCATTTGCCTATTACTTTCTCATGGATTAGTTATGTTTATAAGCTTTAATTATCTATTGAAAGTTCTAGGATTGCCTTCGGCTTTCCCAAGACATTATATGTTAGATATGTGGGTACTGTTACCATGCTGAGAACCTCCGGTTCTCACCCATGCGAATTTTGTGGTTTTCAGATGCAGGACGTGAGGCTCCTCGCTGAGGCATGCTGGAGCTTCTAATTTAGCGAAGATCTTTATCTTTTGGGCTTTATTTTGGTTATAAGTATTACATAGATACTTATTATCTCCATTGTTTATATATATCCTATATTAACTCCTTTTAGAGGTTATTTTGAAGAAATAGATTTTGTAACTATGTACTTTGGGTTTCTTTTGGGTTCCCTAATATATATATATACATATATATGCTCGGGCCGGTTGTAAGAACCGCGAATAATTAAATGCTTAATTAGTTAATTAATATTGACCAATATAGAGTCCGAAAAATAGAGTGAGATTTAGAGGATGTAAATGTGATTTTTGGACTCAGTGGGTTTTTTTGAGTCAAAAAATGCGTTTTCTGCGAAAAACCGTGAAAAACTACAAACCGGTAGTTGAACCGGTTGAACCGGTTCAAGTCTGCCTGGTACCGCATGAGAAAAAGTGAAAATCGTCAAAAATCTTATAAAATAATAGAAGTCAAAAACCGGGCATTAATTTTAAAAGTTTAGCCTGAAGTTGGCCAAACGAGTTAAAAAAGCTAACGGGTTGGACCGAGCCCAAGTTGGACCTACGACCAACACTATATAAATCCATTTAAGTGGCCATTTTAGCCACTTTAACACCACAAAACCAGCAGCAACGTGAAAAGAGAGAAGAGAGGTAGGGTTCCAAAAGTTCACTATTCATCATCTTCTTCTTGGAGCCATATTTCACTCTCCGGAGCTCCGATTTGCGTGCCGTCAGTTGCCACGCGAAGCTCTCGTCGAGCTCTTCGATTTCATTTTAACAAAGTGGTAAGAAACTTCCAATTTCTTACCCAATTCTTTATTCTATAACAGATTCGATTTTTGGCTATGGTGAATGAGTGGTTCTTGTTATTTTGATTAATTAGGTACAATCTAGCACTGGGTACTTAGTGGGATTTGTCTTAATCAACTGTGGGTAAGGTAAGCTCATCCTTATCCCTTGTAAAATTGAATAATTAAGAACCCTAGGTACTAATTTATTGCACATTAATGTGTATAGCTTGGAATATTGATGGTTGGTGCTTATTGGAGATTAATTGATGGCTTGATTGAGTTTGAAAACTTGTGGAAGCTTGGTTGAGGTCAATTTGGTGATTTTAGCGCATATTGGGAATCGACCAAGGTATGGTTTCGGTTTCCTCTATGTAGTATATAATATTCAGGGGTGTGCGTACGCACAGGTACGTGTGCGTACGCACACTAGGCGGAAAAGGGGTTATGCGCGCACACATCAGGGCGCGGACGCTGCGAACAGAATGAACATAAGGCCTGTGCGCACGCACAAAGGCGTGTGCGGGCGCATAGAAGGGGAAAAGAGGGGGTGTTCCCACGCACAAGAGATGCATGTGCTGCGAGCAGAGGGGGTTCCCAAGGTTGTGCGTGCGCACAGAGCTATGCGCACGCACAGGTGTGGTTTTTTTTTTTTGACATGATCATGCGTGCGCTCGCACACAGATCCGTGCACACGCACAAAAGTATAAGAGGGCAGGGGTTCATACGCACATGCTGTGCCAACGCTCCCACCAGAAGGGAAGCAAGTTGGTGTTCAAGCGCACAAGCTTGTGCGTTCGCACAAAGAGTGCGAAAAAGGGCATGTGTGCGTACGCACAGGTACGTGCGCACGCACAGGTCACAAAAAACAGAAGGACGCGCGCACACAAAGCGTGCTGGCGCTGCGAACAGAGGGCATAAAGGCTTGTGTGCGTACGCATAGCTGGGTGCGTACGCACGGAAGGTGAATTTTCGTTGCTGTGTGCGTGCGCACGCGAGTATGTGCACGCACATCCCTGTTTTTCTCAAAATTTTTTCTTTCAAAATCTAAGGCTCTAAGCCTTAACTCAATCAAAATTCAACACCAAAACATGCAAAAACCCATAAATTCATGATCCAAACCAAACTTAACCTATATAATCTCAAAATTAAATTAATCCTAAGCTAACCAAAATAAGCAAACATGCGATTAGGCCAAAATATATATAAAAAGAGGAGAGTTAGAACAATGTTATCGAGCAGTTTTATTTAATGTCTTTAAGTTAGACAATTGGGAGAGCCCTTGCTATGATGGCTTGTGCTTGACTTCTCCACCAATGGCTTGAATCTCCAATGTCCTCCGGGATCCCAATCCTAACCATAAACAAAGACAACCAACAAGCAAGCTATTTACATATTAACATATTTACAATAGCCAATAACAACACAATTGAAACTCTCCGGCAACGGCGCCAAATTTGACAATGCCCAAAAGCATGTGTTTGGATTTTCACACTAAAAATAGGAATGACGTTGCAAGTATAGTCCAAATCTAATAATTGATCATCAATCAAATGTTATCACAATACAAACTCAAATATATAAACCGAGAATATCTCACTCCCGGGTCGTTCTTCCCTACGAGTTGCAATGAAATGTCATGTCATTGGCTATGAGGGAGCATGGGGAAATTGGGAATGAAATCAAGAGAGCAAGAAATGTAAATAGCAAGAAAGTAAATGAGCATGCAAGGAATGTAAATGGCAACTCTTGGCAAGAATCGGGGAATTTAGGATTCTTATCCTAGTTATGGACCGCAAACATGGCAATTGTGTGGAATCAATCCAAATCAGTCAATCCTCCTTGAGAATTAGTCAAAAGGCGTAATTGATCTCAATCTATAAGTCCTAGTCAACTCACTAATTACTTAGTGAAAGACTAGCGTTAATGGAAACCAAACCAATTAACCATTCTCACACAATGCGGTGGACATTCACAACTCAATTCCACCCAAACACCCAATTTCTCAACCAAGAGTGTTAAAATTAAACATGCAAGAACAAAGTGGTAAGGAACTTCCAATTTCTTTCCTAGTTATTCATTCTAAAATAGATTCGCTTTTTGGCTATGGTGAATGTGTAGTTCTTGTTATTTTGATTAATTAGGTACAATCTAGCACCGGGTAGTTAATGGGGTTTGTCTTAATCAACTGTGGGTAAGGTAAGTTCACCCTTATCCCTTGTGAAGTTGAATAATTAAGAACCCTAGGTACTAATTTATTGCACATTAATGTGTATAGCTTGGAATATTGATGGTTGGTGCTTATTGGAGATTAATTGATGGCTTGATTGAGTTTGAGAACTTGTGAAAGCTTGGTTGAGGTCAATTTGGTAATTTTAGCGCATATTGGGAATCGGCCAAGGTATGATTTTGGTTTTCTCTATGTAGTATATAATATTCATGGACACTTAGGCTAGTAACCTATAGGATAGGTTGGAATTATGTGGTTGTTGATGATGGTTTATTGAAAATTCATGTTGAATTGATAAGGTTATGTTGAGAAATAATGATATTGAGATATGATGTATGATGATTTGAATGATTGTATGTTGTTGGATGTGGATATAAAGTATGAATGGAATTGATGATGATAAGTGGTAGGAAGAAATTGATGGTTGGTGTAGGTGTTGGTGGAGAATTGATCTTAGTGTCATATATGTGGTATTTGATGACTGGGAATGATGAATTGTGATTTAAAAGGGTAGAGTGTGCTGGAAATGGAAGTCTGGTTTTGATCTAGTTGGATGTAGCTTGAGAATTTCGTAAAAATTGAGAACATGTGAAATTGGTAAAAAGGGGATTTCGGTGAACTTTGCCTGATCATAACTTTTGCCTCGATTTTCAAAATTGATACAAAGTGAATTTTCTGGAGCTACAGAAGCCCAATTGGCGCGCTCTCAATTGTGTTGGAAAGTAGACATCCTGGGCTTTCCAGCAATATATAATAGTCCATACTTTGCCCAAGATTTGATGGTCCAAACCGGCGTTCCAAGTCAGCTTAAGAATTCTGGCGTCAAAACGCCAGAACTGGCACAAAAGCTGGAGTTAAACGCCCAAACTGGCACAAAAGCTGGCGTTTAACTCCAAGAAAAGTCTCTACATGTGAAAGCTTCAATGCTCAGCCCAAGCACACACCAAGTGGGCCCGGAAGAAGATTTCTGTATTAATTACTTATTTCTGTAAACCCTAGGCTACTAGTTCTCTATAAATAGGACTTTTTACTATTGTATTTTCATCTCGGTTCTTCGGATTCCCTCTCTGGGGCCGAAGCCAATGACCACCATTATCACATTTGTATTTTTAACAGTGGAGTTTCTACACACCTTAGATTAAGGTGTGGAGCTCTGCTGTTCTTCATGAATTAATGCAAAGTACTACTGTTTTTCTATTCAATTCAAGCCTACTTCTTCTCTAAGATATTCATTCGCACCCAAGAACATGATGAATGTGATGATTATGTGACACTCATCACCATTCTCGCCTATGAACGCGTGACTGACAACCACTTCCGTTCTACATGCAACCAAGCTTGAATGTGTATCTCTTGGGTTTCTAATCTAAGATTAGAACCTTCGTGGTATAGGCTAGAACTATTGGCGGCCATTCCTGAGATCTGGAACGTCTAAACCTTGTCTGTGGTATTCTGAGTAGGATCTGGGAAGGGATGACTGTGACGAGTTTCAAACTCGCGATTGTTGGGCGTGTGACAGACGCAAAAAGATCAATGGATCCTATTCCAACATGATCGAGAACCGACAGATGATTAGCCGTGCAGTGACAGCGTGCGTAGAACATTTTCACTGAAAGGACGGGAAGTAGCCATTGACAACGATGATGCCCAACATAAAGCTTGCCATGGAAAGGAGTATGAATGATTGGAAGAAGGCAATAGGAAAGCAGAGGTTCAAGAGGAACAAAGCATCTTCATACGCTTATCTGAAATTCCTACCAATGAATTACATAAGTATCTCTATCTTTATCTTATTTTATGTTTTATTCATCTTTTAATTATCAATCCTCCATAACCATTTGAATCCGCCTGACTGAGATTTACAAGATGACCATAGCTTGCTTCAAGCCGACAGTCTCCGTGGGATCGACCCTTACTCACGTAAGGTATTACTTGGACGATCCAGTGCACTTGCTGGTTAGTTGTGCGGAATTGTGACAAAGTGTGATTCACGTTTGAGAGCTCCAAGTCCTTTGGCGCCATTGTTGATGATCACAATTTCGTGCACCAAGTTTTTGGCGCCATTGCCGGGGATTGTTCGAGTTTGGACAACTGACGGTTCATCTTGTTGCTTAGATTAGGTACTTTTCTTTTTATTTTTCAGAATTTTTAAGAATGAATTCTAGAGTTTCAAGGTGATGTTCTTATCATCACAAAAGCTGATTGATTCTCATCAATTTAGCTGCTGAATGTAATGTCCTGCTGAAGCTTGGTCAGCCATGTCTAATCTTTTTAGACTAAAGCTTTAGACTAACATTGCATGATTCCTGGAATTCTTATTAAAAGTTTTGAATCTCTTTATTCTCTTTTCCATATAATTTTCGAAAAATCACAAAATATTTATAAAATCATAAAAATCAAAAATATTTTATGTATCTTAGTGTCAATTCTTAAGTTTGGTGTCTTGCATGCATTGTTTATTTGATCTTAGTTGCATTTTTATTGTTTCTCATCATTAAAAATTCAAAAATATTTTCAAAATTGTGTCTTTTCAATAATACAGAGAATTGAAAATTCAGATCATTCAGCAGAGAAATTAAACAGAAAAAGCTGGGCGTTCAAAACGCCCAGTGAAGAAGGAAAACTGGCATTTAAACGCCAGCCAGGTACGTTTAACGCCCAAAAAGGTAGCATTTTGGGCGTTAAACGCCAGAATGGATGCCATTCTGGGCGTTTAACGCCAGGATGACACTAGAGAAAATATTTTGTTTTTAATCCAAATTTTTTTCAAATCTTCATAATTTTTCAAAATCAAATCTTTTTCAAATCATATCTTTTCAATCATATCTCTTCAAAATCAATTTCTTTCCATTTTTTTATTTTTTTTCTATTTTCGAAAATCCTTGCTACAATTAGTATTTTAATTCAAAATTTTCAAGTTGTTACTTGCCTATTAAGAAAGGATCAAATTTTAAATTTTAGAATCATATCTTTTAATTTCTTGTTAGTCAAGTAATCAACTTTAATTTTAAAACTTTCTCTTTTTAATTTGATTTTCAATCATATCTTCTCAATCATATCTTTTCAATCACATCTTTTTCAAAATTAATTTTCAATCATATCTTTTTGATTTCTAATTTCAAAATCTTTTCAAAAATCACTTAATTTCTTTCCCAATCTTAGTTTTCAAAAATCATCAATCAAATTTTCAAAATTTCTTTTAATTATTTCAAAATCTTTTACTTCAATTTCGAAAATTCTTCCCCTCTTCTCACATCCTTCTATTTAAGGACTAACACTCCTCCACTATCAACAATTCGAACTCTATCCCTCTTGATAAGTTCGAATTCTTCTCTTTCTACCTTCTCCTTCTATTTCTTTTCCTCTGACACTTCAAGAAATCTCTATACTGTAACATAGAGGATTTCATACTTTCTTGTTCTCTTCTCTTTCATATGAGCAAGAGCAAGGACAAAAGTATTCTTATTGAGGCTGATCCTCAACATGAAAGGACCTTGAAGCGAAAGCTAAGAGAAGCTAAAGTACAACTCTCTATAGAGGACCTAACAGAGCTTTTCAAACAAGAAGAAGCCATGGCAACCGAAAACAACTTTACTGTACCTACTCCTGACTTCTATGGGAGAAGCATCTCAATCCCTGCCATTGGAGCAAACAACTTTGAGCTTAAGCCTCAATTAGTTTCTCTAATGCAACAGAATTGCAAGTTTCATGGACTTCCATTGGAAGATCCTCATCAGTTCTTAGCTGAATTCTTGCAAATCTGTGACACTGTCAAGACCAATGACGTTGATCCTGAGGTCTACAGACTTATGCTCTTCCCTTTTACTGTAAGAGACAGAGCTAAGACATGGTTGGATTCTCAACCCAAAGAAAGCCTGAACTCTTGGGAAAAGCTAGTCAATGCCTTCTTGGCAAAGTTCTTTCCACCTCAAAAATTGAACAAGCTTAGAGTGGAAGTCCAAACCTTCAGACAGAAGGAAGGAGAATCCCTCTATGAAGCTTGGGAAAGATACAAGTAATTGATCAGAAGGTGCCCTTCTGACATGCTTTCAGAATGGAGCATCATAGGTATATTCTATGATGGTCTGTCTGAACTGTCCAAGATATCATTGGACAGCTCTGCTGGAGGATATCTTCATCTGAAGAAGACGCCTGCAGAAGCTCAGGAACTCATGAAATGGTTGCAAATAACCAATTCATGTACACTTCTGAAAGGAATCCTGTGAATAATGGGACAAATCAGAAGAAAGGAGTTCTTGAGATTGATACTCTGAATGCCATACTGGCTCAAAATAAAAGTTAGTCCGGAAAAATAGATAACTCTGAAACCTTAATTATATTCTCCATATATTATTCCCATCTTAATTACTTGCCTTTCTTCAAATATTTTTGATATTGTTTAATGTCTTTTATATTGCATCTCAACACTATTTTCTGCTAGTCTAACTAAGCCAAATCAATTAACCATTGTTGCTTAATCCATCAATCCTCGTGGGATCGACCCTTACTCACGTAAGGTATTACTTGGTACGACCCGGTGCATTTGCCGGTAAGTAAGTGTGGTTTTAAATTACCGCACCAAATTTTTGGCGCCGTTGCCGAGGATTAACTGTGATTAACAACTATTAGTTGTTTGATTGTTTAGATTAGGCTTTTTAATTTTAATTTTAATTAAATATTATTTTATTATTTTTTAAAAAAAAATAATTTTCCTTTATTTTTTTTCGTTTCGTTTCCCCTTTCCCTGCCCCCGTGGAAATTTTTTTTCTTACTTCCTTTTATCTTTTATTTTTATTTTATTTTTATTTTTAATTTTTTTAAAACTTTCGTTCCTGATTTATTGTTCCGTTTTATTTTTATTTTATTTTTGTTTTGTTTCTTCCATTAATTTTTTACTTTTTATATTTTATTAGACTTATTTTATTTTTTTATTATTTATTTTTTTTTTTAAAATTTACAATAGCACTAATATTTTTTTTAATTTCTGAAATTAAGTTTGGTGTTTCCTAGTTAGTTTTATTTTAATTTTTCTTATTTTAATTTTTAGAATTTTGTTCTGTCTTTTTTGCTTTCCTATTTACCACATGGTGCGTTTAATTTATTTTAGTGTGTTGTGCTGAGGAAAAATAATGGAGAGAGATCACGTGGGTTACTACTCACACCCAAGTAGTGATTCATATTATGGTGGATGGAGGAACTATCAAAATTTTAGTTGGCAAGGCCAAAACCAAAGAAATTTCATTGCTCCATGTTTCAACTACCAAGAACCATCATCTTTCTACCCATATCAAGAGCCACCATCAGATATTGAAGCTCCTCAGAAGAAGGGTGTTATGGAAGTAGAAATTCTTAATGCTATTCTTGCCCAGAACAAGTTTATGACTCAGCAAATAAATCTACTTACTCAACAGATGGGTGGCATGCAAGTCCCAGCTATCAACACCCAAAATCCTCTTCAAGAAGTCAATTACATGGGGAGTGCTCCTAGAAACCCCAAAAATGATCCCTATTCTAAGACCTACAATCCGGGGTGGAGAAATCACCCAAATTTTGGGTAGAGAGAACAACCTCAGAGGCCACAAGATTTTAATCATAATTCTCAAGATGGTTCTCAACAGAATAATTTTAATAACCACCAGTTTCAATCAACTCAGCAGGCAAACTCTAAATCCCAAGAAGATTCTAATTGGGAGATGATGATGAGTTTTATGCAGGAAACCAGAGCCTCCATTAGAAACTTGGAAGTGCAAATGGGCCAAATGAGCAAGCAATTACCTGAGAAGTCTGCAAGTATATTTTCAAGTGATACAGTGGTGAACCCAAGAGAAGACTGCAAGGCTATTCAACTGAGAAGTGGTAAAGTAGCTGGCGCTGAGACCAAGGTCAATGAAGAGTCAGTCGAAAAAGAAAGCCACCAAGAGGAAGAGGTTGAAATTGAGGAAGCTTGCAAAGAGGTGGTAGAATTCAAAGAAGAACACAAGGGAGTGGAGCTTGCAAGACCTCTCCCAAAGCCATCACCATCAAATACAACATTTAAGTGGGTAAAATTTCTACCCTTAACCTTTACTTTCTCACTTGAATATGGACTACTGGAGACGGATGGTCAACTTAGAGCTCTTTGTGGCATTAAGAGTAAGAAGAAGATAGTTAGTGGTAAGAGTTGTCAAACAAGGCTCAATATGGTTGCATGCTCTGAATTGAAGTGCAAGAATTGGTGTAGAGCTAATCTGAATGGGTCTAGAAGGTTGTTTGGATGTCTCTGTGAGAATTCAGATCGCTTGCCACCCGGTGGGAACAATGGTGATCCACAAGAAGACGGGTGTAAAAGCAAGGTTTGGGACCCTGAAATTCATTCCCACAATCAACACTCTTGGGGCCTTGTCACTTGCTTCAACTTGCTCAAAGGCTTTATGCGCCTAGTTTGGGATCCCAGTGGCTATTGGAATTACAAACATTGGTGGAGATTCCTGGATTAGTACAAGCACAAGCCACCATGACAAGGAAGCACACAACATGTCCAACTTAAGGACTTTAACTAAAAGTGCTTGGTGGGAGACAACCCACCGTGGTATGATCGTTCTTTTTCATTCTTAGTTATTTTTCGTAATAGTAATTTTCTTACTTAGTTGATTTTTATTAAGTTCTTACTAATTTTCTGATCATGCAGCTATTTTATCACAGGAACCGAATACCTCAAGCTAAAAAAAAAAATAAAAATAAAAGCTAAAAATAAAAAATAAAAAATATATATATGTAATAAAAAAAACACCCGACGCGAAAGTGTCGCTGACGCGTACGCGTCATCTAGGGGTGCAAGAAAAATAAAAAGTTACAGAGAGTTGCGCGGGAGTGGCGCCAAGAATGAAGTTTTTCGCACAAACAAGCCCACGCAGACGCGTGGCCCATGCGTTCGCGTCACCGACGCGATCGTGTGACCTGCAAATTCGACGTAACAGAGCGTTTTGGGCAGAGAGTTGTGCCAGCTTGGGGCAAGAAGTGTGCTAAACGCACAAATTTGGTCACGTGGACACGTGATTGACGCGTTCGCGTCAGTTACACATATGGCCATCCACGCGATCGTGTGCCTGACGCTAACGCGTCATTATGAAGAATGTGCGACGCACGCGATCGCGTCATTGACGCGAACGCGTCGCTTGCGCCGCCCAGTTTTCTTCTCTCTCTCTCCCAATCCTAATTCTCTCTTATTCTCTTATCCTTTTATTTTTTTCTTTTTTTCTTTCATTATAACATTTGTCTCTTCTATTTTCAGTTCTTATTTGCTTGAGGACAAGCAAACCTTTAAGTTTGGTGTTGACGCTTCGCTTAAGGATTTTCTGTTTATTCCTATAGCACCAAAAGGGAGGCGAATCATCTTCACTGAGGAGCACAACCTGAAGAATAAACGATTGCTAGGATAACTAAGGTGGTTGAGTTCCTTTCATTTTTTTTATTCCTCCCCTCTTTGTCTATGTTATGTTCCGGTTTTCTGCTATTTTTCTTTGTTTGTTGCATGATCCTTTATTAGTTAGAATCCTATGACTAGTTTAGTTTTCTTTTAATTACTTTAATGCTGAAAATATGTTTCATGTACCACTCACTGAACTTGAACCTAAAAAGAAAAGAAAAAGAAGTGATGTAGTGCATGAGAATTTGAGTTTAATTTTTAGAGTAGTCTTATTTACTTAAATGTGGTGGTATTTTCTGTGACTCTGAATGCATGCTTGAATAGTGCATATTTTTGATAGTGAAGTTTATGAATGTTAAAATTGTTGGTTCTTGAAAGAATGATGAAAAAAGAGAAATGTTATTGATAACCTGAAAAAATCATAAAATTGATTCTTGAAGCAAGAAAAAGCAGTGAAAAACACAAAGGATAAAAGGATCCAAGGGTAAAAAGGATCCAAGGCTTTGAGCATTAATGGATAGGAGGGCCCAAAAGAATAAAATCCTGGCCTAAGTGGCTAAATCAAATTGTCCCTAATCATGTGCTTGTGGCGTGAAGGTGTCAAGTGAAAAGCTTGAGACTGAGCGGTTAAAGTCGTGATCCAAAGCAAAAAGAGTGTGCTTAAGAACTCTGGGCACCTCTAACTTGGGACTCTAGCAAAGCTGAGTCACAATCTGAAAAGGTTCACCCAATTATGTGTCTGTGGCATTTATGTATCTGGTGGTAATACTGGAAAACAAAATGCTTAGGGTCATGGCCAAGACTCAGAAAGTAGCTCTGTTCAAGAATCATCATACTGAACTAGGAGAATCAATAACACTATCTGGATTCTAAGTTCCTATGGATGCCAATCATTCTGAACTTCAAAGGATAAAGTGAGATGCCAAAACTATTCAGGATTGCAGTTGTAAACCCCACTATAAGAAGAGACATGAGCTTAATCGAACTCTCATTCTCATGCAAATTCACATCCTAAGCTTATATTAGTGTTGGTTGCTTGAGGACAAGCAACAGTTTAAGTTTGGTGTTGTGATGCGTGAGCATCTTGTCTATCTTTTCCTAGTGAATTTGCATCTAAATTGTTGAGTTTAATTAAGAATTAATTATATTTTAGCCACTATGGATGCTATTTTGAGTTTTGTGCAATACTGTTTATTTTAGGTAGCATTTCGCAGAATTTGATGGAGTTTCTGCAGAGAAAGAGAAGAAGCCAAGGAGATGACCAGCGAATACCGACGCGGACGCATGGCTCACGCGACCGCGCGGAATGGAGGAAATCACAATGACGCGATCGCATGCCTGACACGAACGCGTGGACTGGAATCTGCACAAACGACGCGTCCGCATCGTCCACGCGTTCGCGTCATTTGTGCAGATTCCAGTCCACGCGTTTGCGTCAGGCATGCGATCGCGTCATTGTGATTTCCTCCATTCCGCGCGGTCGCGTGAGCCATGCGTCCGCGTCGGTATTCGCTAGTCATCTCCTTGGCTTCTTCTCTTTCTCTGCAGAAACTCCATCAAATTCCGCCAAATGCTACCTAAAATAAACAGTATTGTACAAAACTCAAAATAGCATCCATAGTGGCTAAAATATAATTAATTCTTAATTAAATTCAACAATTTAGATGCAAATTCACTAGGAAAAGATAGACAAGATGCTCACGCATCACAACACTAAACTTAAACTATTGCTTGTCCTCAAGCAACCAAAACTAATATAAGCTTAGGATGTGAATTTGCATGAGAATGAGAGTTCGATTACGTCCATATTTTCTCTTATAGTGGGGTTTATAACTGCAATCCTGAACAGTTTTGGCATCTCTCTGTATCCTTTGAAGTTCAGAATGATTGGCATCCATAGGAACTCAGAATTCAGATAGTGTTATTGATTTTCCTAGTTCAGTATGTTGATTCTTGAACACAGCTACTTTATGAGTCTTGACCGTGACCCTAAACATTTTGTTTTCCAATATTACCACCGGATACATAAATGCCACAGACACATAACTGGGTGAACCTTTTCAGATTGTGACTCAGCTTTGCTAGAGTCCCCAGTTAGAGGTGCCCAGAGTTCTTAAGCACACTCTTTTTGCTTTGGATCACGACTTTAACCGTTCAGTCTCAAGCTTTTCACTTGACACCTTCACGCCACAAGCACATGGTTAGGGACAGCTTGATTTAGCCGCTTAGGCCAGGATTTTATTCCTTAGGGCCCTCCTATCCATTAATGCTCAAAGTCTTGGATCCTTTTTACCCTTGCCTTTTAGTTTAAAGGGTTATTGGCTTTTTCTGCTTGCTTTTTCTTTTTCTTGTTTGTTTTTTTTTTTATAAATTTTTTTTTTTGCAAGCCTTGTGTTTTCACTGCTTTTTCTTGCTTCAAGAATCAATTTTATGATTTTTCAGATTATCAATAACATTTTTCTTTTTCATCATTCTTTCAAGAGCCAACAATTTTAACATTCATAAGCTTCACTATCAAAATTATGCACTGTTCAAGCATGCGTTCAGAATCACAGAAAAAAAATACCACCATATCTCAGTAAATCAGAATATTCTTAAAATTAACTCAATTTCTCATGCAACACATCACTTTTTTTTCTTTTCTTTTTAGATTCAAGTTCAGTGAGTGGTACATGAAACATCTTTTTTTCAGCATTAAAGCAATTAAATGAAGACTAAACTAGTCCTAGAATTCTAACTAATAAAGGATCATGCAATAAACAAAGCAAAATAACAGAAAACCGAAACATAACATAGAAAAAGAAGGGAGGAATAAAAAATGAAAGGAACTCAACCACCTTAATTATCCTAGCGGTCGCTTTATTCTTCAGGTTGTGCTCCTTCGCGAAGATGATTCACCTCCCTTTTGTACTAGAAAACCTATAAGCGCAGCGTCAACACCAAACTTAAAGCTTTGCTTGTCCTCAAGCAAAGAAGAACTGAAAATAGAAGAGACAAATATTAAAATGAAAGAAGAAATAAAAGGATAAGAGAATAAGAGAGAATTAAGATTGGGAGAGAGAGAAAGAAAACTGGGCGACGCGTTCGCGTCAATGACGCGATCGCGTACATCGCGCATTCTTCATAATGACGCGATAGCGTCAGGCACGCGTTCGCGTGGATGGCCATATATGCCACTGACGCGAACGCGTCAGTCACGCGTCCGCGTGACCAAATTTGTGCTTTTGCACACTTCTTGCCCCAAGCTGGCACAACTCTCTGCCCAAACGCTCTTTTACGTTGAATTTGCAGGTCACGCGATCGCGTCGGTGACGCGACCGCGTGAATGGCGAAAATCACAAACGACGCGAACGCGTGAGGTACGCGATCGCGTGGGATCGTTTGTGCGAAAGGCTCCATTCTGGCGCCACTCCCGTGCAACTCTCTGTAACTTTCTATTTTTTTCTTGCACCCTTAGATGACGCGTTCGCGTCAGCGACGCTGGCGCGTCGGGTGCTTTTTTTTTTAGCGTTTGATAGGCTTATCGCAAGGAGATGGGAGACAATATTAATATGAACAGAGAGTTTCGCAGGAGCAGCGCTGGAGGTGTGCCAATGGCACAAATCACCCCACGCGACCGCGTCACCCACGCGGCTGCGTGACCTAAAATCGGCATAAAAAGGGTGTATGGCCGAAAGTTGAGCCGGAATTGGGCTGGACCCGTGCTAGTAGCACAAGCCCTGCCACGCGAACGCGTCACCCGCGCATCCGCGTCATATTGGAAATAAGGCCACCCGCGCGATCGCGTCGACCACGCGACCGCGTCACCCTGGATTTTGGCAATACTGAGTTTTGAACAGAGAGTTGTACGACCGGGAGGCTGCACTTGCGCCACTAGCACAAATCGAGTCATGCGATCGAGTGCCCCACGCGTCCGCGTCACCCACGCGACCGCGTCGCCAGCGTCGCACAACCAATCCAGATTAGTGACAATTTTCTTATCTTTTCTTTTCTAATCCTAATTTCTTCCTTCTCTCTCCTTTCTCACTTTCTTTTTCCTCTTCTCACCCTTTTCACTCTCAATTTATTTTATTTTATTTATTTTCATACTTTCATTCATTGCATATTTTTATTTTTCTAAATTTATTATTTTACCATTGGTGTTCAAATGTTCTTATTCAACTGTTATTTCTTTTCTGGTATTATCTTGGTGCTTATGACTTGTTTTATTCTGGTTAGGTAATATTATTTAAATCAATGCCAATCTTTTATACCTGTATTACTTTTGTATTGATTTTTAATTTATATTATCTTTCCTTCCCCACTCTCTTTCCCATTGTTGCATATTCTGCACCACTGGTATGCCATGGCTTCTATTGTTTTCTCACTTACATGTTGTAGCTACCATGTAAATGAGACCCTTTTCATTTGGCATTAACCCAACCATACTTCATTTATTTTCTTATCTCTATTATTGGGTTACCTTTCTTCTCTTTTTTTTCTTTTAGGATGGCCACCAGGAAGAGAACCGGAAGACGTTTAGATGGGGAGACAGACAAGTCCATCTGCACAATCCTTAGAGAAAAGCAACAGTTGAAACAACCCATCCACCTGCACATCTCAGCATGCACCAAGGACGGTGCAATCTTTAAGTGTGGGGAGGTCGATACCGATCTCCGTGGGTTAGTTATTTCCTCTTTCAACACCAATGTTTTATTTTATTTGTTTGTTCATTGTTGCATCTGCATATTTGATTGCATATTTATTTGATTTTGTGCATTTAGTTACTACTTGGTTAAAATAATAAATCTCTTTTTAAGATCCTATTTTTGAAAAAAAAAATATTTTCACTAATTTAAATAAAAATTTTTAAAAAATTTTTATGTGTTAAATTTGTTTGAAGTTGTATTTGGAACATGGTTTTTGAGTCAAAGAACACACAACCTGTGAGACTTTGAGCTTATTTACATGGTTATATTATTTAACCATAAATATTTTATTCCTGTGTGTTCCCTTCTCTATGATTGTAATCTATATTTTGTTCCAACCTATATGTCCATTATTTAGTGTATTTACATGTTTGCATATGATTGAGGCCATTATTTGATTTTAGCTCACTTATCCCAAATAAGCCTACCCTTTAAATCACCCTTGTCAGCCACTTTGAGCCTTTTAACCCCCTCTGGTTCTGTATTTTACCACATCACTAGCCTTAAAGCAGAAAAATAATTAAATATCCCAATTGAATCTTTGGTTAGCTTAAGATAGTGTGTTAATTAAGTATGGGGAAACTGTGGGAACATGGGTTAATAAAGGAAAAGTATAATGTTTCTAATTTATTTGAATATCAGGAATTTGGGAACCTACTCATGAAAAAATCAAAATAGAAAAATAATAGAAAATCCATGTGCATTGATAAGTTATGTTTGTTTCTCTACAAAAAAAAAAGAGAAAAAAGAGAAAAATCCAAAAATACTCAATGAACAAGTAAATAAGGGGACAAAATTACCCCAATATTAAGTTTAATAAAAGATCAATGCACATGTGATAAAAATTAAAGAAAAATTTGGTACATGAGTATGGGAATTATACAAAGGTGAGAATTATGGGTAGCTAGGCATGAATTTAAAAGTATATAGAGTATATGTATATTAGGTGAGAGCTTAGGTTAATTGAAGATTCATATTATAGCTCACTTGGCCATACATATATTCTTACCTTTACCTCAGCCCCATTACAACCTTGAAAAGACCTCATGATGTTTGCATTGGTACATTAAATATTTGTTGATTGGTTAGATGAAGAACAAGGTTTAGAAAGCATGACTAGAGAAGAGTAGAGTGAATAACCCTATACACTTGAGAGATTAGAGTGATATACACTTCCAGTGAGGGTTCAACGCTTAAATTTTATGTTCCCTGCTTTCATGAGCTGTCTTCTTACAAGTTCACTTGCTTTTTATTGTATGATTTGAATTAGTGGAAATTGGTTTGTATTTGTCTTGGAGAACTTATTTACTCTTAACCAAGTAAGTAAAAGCATTCAGCATGTAGTTACATTCATAGGTTGCATTTCATATCATTCCTCTTCATCTTTATAGCTTCTCTTGAGCTTAGCATGAGGACATGCTATTGTTTAAGTGTGGGGAGGTTGATAAACCACTATTTTATGGTTTATCTTGTGCTCAATTGAGTGGTTTTTTATCTACTCTTTACCCACTTATTCATACTATTTGCATGGTTTTACAATTGCCTTCCTAATTATGTGCTTTGATTGAAAACATGCTTCTTTGATCTTATATTTGCTTATTATTAATCCTCTCTTATTACCATTAGATGCCTTGATATGTGTGTTAAGTGTTTTTAGATATTATAAGGCAGGAATGACTTGGAGGATGGGAAGAAAGCATACAAAAGTGGAAGGAATGCAAGAAGTTGGAGAAATTGCTAAGCTGTCCAGCCTGACCTCTCTGCACTCAAACGGCTATAACTTTAGCTACAGAGGTCCAAACGACGCGGTTCTAGTTGCGTTGGAAAGCTAACGTTCGGAGATTCGATTTGATATATAATATGCTATGGTTCCCCTGACGCTAGGTGACGCGACCGCCTGATCCATGCGGCCGCATCGCAGTGACGGAAATCAGCGCATTAAAATTCGAAACCAGCGAATTCTGGACTGTTTCTGACCCAGTTTGCGGCCCAGAAAACACAGATTAGAGGCTATAAAGTGGGGAAATGCATCCATTCATGAGGAGGCTCTCATAATTCACAATTTGAGGAGTAGATGTAGTTTTTAGAGAGAGAGGTTCTCTCCTCTCTCTTAGGATTAGGATTTAGGATTTCTCTTAGTTTTAGGAGTGTCTCTAAATCCCAGGTTCAATGTTCTTCCGTTATTATTTCTCTTCTACTTTTAGATACTCTAATACTTTTATTTGTTAATTACTTATGTTGCCCATTTGATTCATAAATCTTTCATGATAGATTGGATTGCTTTTATTAATATAATTTGGGGAATTTTCAGATTTAATTCTGCTTTGCTTTATTTATATTGATGCTATTTAATTTAGATATTTTCTTCCTTCTGGCTTTGGTTAAGTAATTGGTAACGCTTGAGCTGTCAAATAAAGGAGTGGTTGAAATTGGGAGTTGCTCCAATAACTCTAGTCTTTTCATCGGAATTGACTAGGACCTGAGGATTAAGCTAATTAATCCACTTGATCTACCTTCATAGTTAGAGGTTAACAAAGTGAGATTAAAATCCAATTTTCATCACAATTGTTAAGGATAGGACCTCCAGTTCTTATACCTTGCCAAGAGATTTTATTTTATTATTATTATTTTATTTTATGTCATATAACATATTCCCACCTTACTTCCTAAACCCCAATTTACAAACTCATAACCAATAATAAGAACATACCTCCCTGCAATTCCTTGAGAAGACGACCAGAGGTTTAAATACTCGGTTATCAATTTTAAAGGGGTTTGTTACTTGTGACAACCAAAACGTTTGTACGAAGGGATTTTTGTCGGTGTAGAGACTATATCTACAACACGACTGTTTCTATGAATCTCTTTACTGGTAAAAATCCCAACGTCAAAATGGCGCCATTGCATAATTAAATTAGTTAGTAAGGAAAGTTAGTCCGGAAAAATAGATAACTCTGAAACCTTAACTATCTTCTCCATATATTATTCCCATCTTAATTACTTGCCTTTCTTCAAATATTTTTGATATTGTTTAATGTCTTTTATATTGCATCTCAACACTATTTTCTGCTAGTCTAACTAAGCCAAATCAATTAACCATTGTTGCTTAATCCATCAATCCTCGTGGGATCGACCCTTACTCACGTAAGGTATTATTTGATACGACCCGGTGCACTTGCCGGTAAGTAAGTGTGGTTTTAAATTACCGCACCAAGTTTTTGGCGCCGTTGTCGGAGATTGACTGTGATTAACAACTATTAGTTATTTGATTGCTTAGATTAGGCGTTTTAATTTTAATTAGTTCTATTTTATTATTATTAATTTTTATTTTTATTTTTTTTATTTTTTTATTTCCCGTACAGTTTCGTTCGTTCCCCCCCCCTCCTGTTTCCTTTACGTCCTTTTGCTTTGATCTTTCTTTCTTTTTTTTAGTTCGTTTTTATTTTTTTATATTTTATTATTTCATTTTTATTTTAATTTCCTTCTATTTTTACTTTCTTTTATTTTTGTTTTTGTTTACTTCCATTATTTTATTTTCTCTTTCTATATTTTATTAGTTTTTTTTTATCTTTAAATTTAAAAATAAATAAATAAATAAATTAAATAAATAAATAAATATTTTTGTATTAATATTTTTTTTCCTTAATTTCTGAAATTAACTTTGGTGTTATCCAGTTGCTTTTATTTTAATTTTTCTGTTCATTTTTTCTTTTAAATTTTTGTATTTTTTTTATCTATTTAGTATTTTTATTTTATTTTACACAGGTTACCTCACAGGGACTTCTCTGCACTCTGACGTAGAGAGTCCCATTTTTTCTTGTTTTCTGCTTGTGTATGCGCAGGAATAGAGACAAAGAACATCTCTTAGACTTTGATCCTGAACCTGAAAGAACTTTCAGGCAACGTTTACAACAAGCAAGACTTTGCAAGGCTGCAGAATCCACTTTGGCAAATAATAATGCTAATGCCAATGTGGTAAATCCGAATGGGGATGATCAACAGAGGAGAGTGCTTGGCTCTTATTCTGCCCCTACTGCGGATCTTTATGGAAAAAGTATTGTGGTGCCTCCTATAACTGAAAACAACTTTGAGTTGAAGCCACAACTGGTCACCCTGGTGTAGCAAAACTGCCAGTATCATGGACTTCCTCATGAAGATCCAAATCAGTTCATATCTGATTTTCTGCAGATATGTGATACTGTGAAGACAAATGGAGTGAATCCAGAGGTGTACAGACTCATGCTTTTCCCGTTTGCTCTGAGGGATAAAGCAAAGCTATGGCTAGATTCCTAACCAAAGGAGAGTCTGAATACTTGGGAAAAGGTCGTTACTGAATTTCTCACTAAATTTTTCCCACCAAAGAAGCTGACTAAGCTTAGGATGGAGGTTCATACTTTCAGACAGAAGGAGGGTGAAACTCTTTATGAAGCTTGGGAGAGATACAAGCTACTGACTAGGCAGTGCCCTCCTGACATGTTCTCCAAGTGCACCCAACTGGATATCTTTTATGAAGGCTTAGGAGAGATGTCAAAGATGAGCTTAGATACCTCTGCAGGCAGTTCATTGCACAAGAAGAAGACACCAGAGGAGACTATTGAGCTGATTGAATTAGTTGCAAGCAACCAATATCTCTACTCATCTAACATAAATCCTGTGAACTCTGAAACCTCTCAAAAGAGAGATGTGTTGGAAGTAGAAGCTAGTAATGCTCTTCTTGCTCAGAACAAGCTGATGTCTCAGCAAATAAATCTACTTACTCAATAGATGGGTGGCATGCAAGTCTCATCTATCAACACCCAAAATCCACCACAGGAAGTCTCCTATGACATGGCAGGTAACTTTATGCAAAATGATAATTATGATTATGCTCAACCTTCTTCTGAACAGGTGAATTACATGGGGAGTGGTCCTAGAAATCCCAACAATGATCCATATTCTAAGACATACAACCAGGGATGGAGGAATCACCCAAATTTCGGATGGAGGGACCAACCTCAGAGACCTCAGAACGTCAACAATAGTTCTAAGGGCGGTTTCCAGCAGAACAATGATTTGGAAGCAATATTGACAGGTTTTAGACAGAAAACCAGAGCATCCATCAAGAACCTGGAAATTCAAATGGGTCAATTAGCCACAAAGGTCAATGAAATTGATCAGAGGACCACTAATAGCCTTCCTGGTAACACAATTCCAAATCCAAGAGAGGAATGCAAGGCTATCACCATAATAAGTGAACAAGTGGCAAGTGCGGAAGCACAATTTATGCAGGAAACCAAGGCCTCCATTAGAAACTTAGAGGTGCTAGTGGGCCACCTGAGCAAGCAAATACTTGAGAGGTCTGCAAGTACAGTTCAAGGTGATACAGTGGTGAACCCAGGAGAAGATTGCAAGGGTATTCAATTAAGAAGTGGTAAAGTAGCTGGCTTTGAGACCAAAGCCAATGAAGAGCTAGTTGAAAAGGAAGCTCCAGAGGAGAAGAAGGAAGAAGTAGAACACGCCCCTCCAAAGCGTGCGGACAACCCATTCCCAGACTCTCTTGACACTTATCCTACTTTGCCAAAGGCTCCTGAATACAAGCCTAAAATGCCAGATCCTCAGAGACTTCAAAAGGAGACCAAGGACAAACAGTTCTCAAAGTTCTTGGAAATCTTCAGAAAGTTACAAATCAATATTCCTTTTGCTGAGGTTTTGGAGCAAATGCTTATCTATGTCAAGTTCATGAAGGAGCTGTTGTCAAAGAAAAAGCGTTTAAAGGGAGATGAAACAGTAGTCCTGACTAAGGAATGTAGTGCTGTAATTCAGAATAACTTGCCAAGAAAGATGCCAGATCCAGGGAGCTTTCAAATTCCATGCACTATTGGGAGCACAACCTTTGAGAAAGCTTTATGTGATCTGGGAGCAAGCATCAATTTAATGCCCTTGTCTGTGATGAAGAAGCTGCAGATCCAAGAGGCACAACCCACAAAGATAGCATTACAGATGGCTGACAAATCTATGAAGCCGGCATATGGATTAGTGGAGAATATCTTGGTCAAAGTGGGTAAGTTCTTCTTCGCAGCAGATTTTGTGATTCTTGATACAGGGGAGGATGAGAATGCCTCTATAATTCTAGGAAGACCATTCCTAGCCACTGGAAGAGCTCTGATTGATGTAGAAGTGGGTGAATTAGTGCTTAGAGTGCATAATGAGCAACTGGTCTTTCATGTCTTCAAAGATGTACATTCAACAGGTGAAGAAGAGAGGTGCATGCAGGCTGAGCTTATTGATCCAAACCTTCAAGAACCCCCTGATGATGCACAGCAGAATTTGCAACTCAAACCTCCTGTGGTGACAACCGATAAAATTCCGCCTAACATCAAACCTAAGTTTGGTGTTGAAACTGCATCATCCACCAAGGAGGAGGTCCCCAAAAAGAAAAAAATACCCAGAGGATGGAGAAACAAAAAGATCCCCACTGAAGGTTTCTCCCCAAGAATGAAGGTGGTGTTGACCAGCAATCCAGCATGGGTTTATACAGTAATCAAAATCCTCTCTCTGGAGCATATTGAGCTACGTTATGGAGACACAGGAAAGAAGTTCAAAGTAAGGGGTGAAGAGCTGAGCCCCTATGATCCTCCTCCTTAGAGGAGCTGACCGTCAAGCTAGTGACGATAAAGAAGCGCTTGTCGGGAGGCAACCCGATAAATTCGTATCCTTAGCTATTTTTCGTAGTAGTAGTTTTCTTAGTTATTTTATTTTATTTTTTTTTGAGTTCTTACTAATTTTCTGATCATGCAGCTATGTTCTTCCAGGAACCGAACACCTCAAGCTATATTTCAAAAAAAAAAAAAGCACCCGACGCGCCAGCGTAGCTGACGCGAACGCGTCATCTAGGGGTGCGAGAAAAAATAAAAAGTTACAGAGAGTTGTGCGGGAGTGGCGCCAGAATGGAGCCTTTCGCACAAACGATCCCACGCGATCGCGTACCTCACGCGTCCGCGTCGTTTGTGATTTTCGTCATTCACGCGGTCGCATCACCGACGCGATTGCGTGACCTGCAAATTCGACGTAAAAGAGCGTTTGGGCAGAGAGTTGTGCCAGCTTGGGGCAAGAAGTGTGCTAAAAGCACAAATTTGGTCACGCGGACGCGTGACTGACGCGTTCGCGTCAGTTGCATATATGGCCATCCACGCGAACGCGTGCCTAACGCTATCGCGTCATTATGAAGAATGTGCAACGTACGCGATCGCGTGCTGCACGCGAACGCGTCGCTTGCGCCACCCAGTTTTCTTTCTCTCTCTCTCTCCCAATCCTAATTCTCTCTTATTTTCTTATCCTTTTATTTTTTTTTCTTTCATTTTAATATTTGTCTCTTCTATTTTCAGTTCTTATTTGCTTGAGGACAAGCAAACCTTTAAGTTTGGTGTTGACGCTGCGCTTATAGGCTTTCTAGTACAAAAGGGAGGTGAATCATCTTCGCGAAGGAGCACAACCTGAAGAATAAAGCGACCGCTAGGATAATTAAGGTGGTTGAGTTCCTTTCATTTTTTATTCCTCCCCTCTTTTTCTATGTTATGTTCCGGTTTCCTGCTACTTTGTTTTGTTTATTGCATGATCCTTTATTAGTAGATTCATAGGTTATAGTTTAATTTTTCTGTTAAGTACTTTAATTCTAAAAGATGTTTCATGTACCACTCACTGAACTTGAATCTAAAAATAAAAGAAAAAGAAGTGATGTATTGCATGAGAAATTGAGTTAATTTTAAAAATAGTCGGATTTACTTAAATGTCGTGGTATTTTCTGTGATTCTAAATGCATGACATGAACAGTGCATATTTTTATAGTAAACTTTATGAATGTTAAAATTGTTGGCTCTTGAAAGAATGATGAAAAAGAAAAATGTTATTGATAATCTGAAAAATCATAAAATTGATTCTTGAAGCAAGAAAAAGCTGTGAAAACACAAGGCTTGCAAAAAAAATATATAATTTAAAAAAAAAACAAGAAAAAGAAAAAGCAAGCAGAAAAAGCCAATAACCCTTTAAACTAAAAGGCAAAGGGTAAAAAGGATCCAAGACTTTGAGCATTAATGGATAGGAGGGCCCTAAGGAATAAAATCCTGGCCTAAGCGGCTAAATCAAGCTGTCCCTAACCATGTGCTTGTGGCGTGAAGGTGTCAAGTGAAAAGCTTGAGACTGAACGGTTAAAATCATGATCCAAAGCAAAAAGAGTGTGCTTAAGAACTCTGGGCACCTCTAACTGGGGACTTTAGCAAAGCTGAGTCACAATCTGAAAAGGTTCACCCAGTTATGTGTCTGTGGCATTTATGTATCCGGTGGTAATACTGGAAAACAAAATGCTTAGGGTCACGGCCAAGACTCATAAAGTAGCTGTGTTCAAGAATCAACATACTGAACTAGGAGAATCAATAACATTATCTGAATTCTGAGTTCCTATGGATGCCAATCATTCTGAACTTCAAAGGATAAAGTGAGATGCCAAAACTGTTCAGGATTGCAGTTGTAAACCCCACTATAAGAAGAGACATGAGCTTAATCGAACTCTCATTCTCATGCAAATTCACATCCTAAGCTTATATTAGTGTTGGTTGCTTGAGGACAAGCAACAGGTTAAGTTTGGTGTTGTGATGCGTGAGCATCTTGTCTATCTTTTCCTAGTGAATTTGCATCTAAATTATTGAATTTAATTAAGAATTAATTATATTTTAGCCACTATGGATGCTATTTTGAGTTTTGTACAATACTGTTTATTTCAGGTAGCATTTGGCGGAATTTGATGGAGTTTCTGCAGAGAAAGAGAAGAAGTCAAAGAGATGACCAGCGAATACCGACGCGGACGCATAGCTCACGCGACCGCGCGGAATGGAGGAAATCGCAATGACGCGATCGCGTGCCTGACGCAAACGCGTAAACTGGAATTTGCACAAATGACGCAAACGCGTGGACGACGCGGACGCGTCACATGCGCCACATGCAGAAAATACAGAAAAACGCTGGGGGCGATTTCTGGGCTGTTTTAACTCAATTTTCAGCCCCGAAAACACAGATTAGAAGCTGCATAATGGACAGAACAAGTGGTCCCCATCCATCAACTGAAGATCTGTTAATTAATTCAAATTTAAATTCAAATCTTAAATTAGGAAAAGATATTATTTTAAGTTTAATTTTAAATATTAGATTTTAAATTTATTAGGATTAGTTATAAAAAGGGATCTGATGCCATCAGATTGTAACTCGATACATTTGGACCTGAATCCTTATTTTCTCTTTTCCATGAGCAACTAAACCTCCACTGTTAAGGTTAGGAGCTCTGTCTATTTCTATGGATTAATTTTATTGCTTTTACTATTTTAATTTTTGTGTGGATTTATAATTTAAGAATTGTTTTCGCTCTTTATTTTATGAATTTGGGTGGAACGGAAGTATGACCCTCTTTCTATTTGAGTTCTTGTAAAACTTGGAAAAGCTCTTTACCTGAACAACAGCTTGAAAACTATTTCTCCTAAATTTTAATTATCTAAATTTAATAGGATACGTGACATATAATCCTTTTTCCTCTTGGATAATTAGAGTTTTTGTGGCATATAAACTAGAAATTGATTATCACCCTCTAATTGGAATTAATTGACCAAGGAATTGGCAGTTAATGAATTTTAGGGGAGACTAGGAAGGTCTAAGGAATTAGGGTCTAGTCACATACAGTTTGCCATAAATTAAATCCTGCATAATTAAATTAGTTAGTAAGAAAAGTTAGTCCAGAAAAATAGATAACTCTTAAACCTTAACTATCTTCTCCATATATTATTCCCATCTTAATTACTTGCCTTTCTTCAAATATTTTTGATATTGTTTAATGTCTTTTATATTGCATCTCAACACTATTTTCTGCTAGTCTAACTAAGCCAAATCAATTAACCATTGTTGCTTAATCCATCAATCCTCGTGGGATCAACCCTTACTCACGTAAGGTATTACTTGGTACGACCCGGTGCACTTGCCGGTAAGTAAGTGTGGTTTTAAATTACCGCACCAAAGAGGAAGTTGCTAAGTATCTTGGAGCAATCATGAAACTAAATGCCAAGTTATTTGGTAATGAGACTTGGAAGGATGAACCCCCCCTTACTCATCAAAGAACTGGATGACTTGACTAGGCAGAGATTACCTCTGAAGAGACAAGATCCTAGAAAGTTCTCAATACCTTGTACTATAGGCACCATGACCTTTGAGAAAGATCTGTGTGACCTATGCTCAAGCATAAACCTCATGCCTCTCGCTGTAATGGAGAAGCTAGGGATCATTGAGGTACAAGCTGTAAGAATCTCACTGGAGATGGCAGACAATTCAAGGAAACAAACTTATGGATTTGTAGAGGATGTCTTGGTAAAGGTTGAAGACCACTACATCCCTGCTGATTTCATAATCCTAGAGACTGGGAAGTGTGTGGATAAATCCATCATCCTTGGCAGACCCTTCCTAGACACAGCAAAAGCTGTGATTGATGTTGACAGAGGATAATTGATCATTCAAGTGAATGAAGACTCCCTTGTGTTTAAAGCTCAAGGATCTCCCTCTGTAATCATGGAGAAGAAGCATGAAAAGCTTCTCTCAATGCAGAGTCAACCAAAATCCCCACATTCAAACTCTAAGTTTGGTGTTGGGAGGCCACAACCAACCTCTAAGTTTGGTGTTGGGAGGCCATCATCATGCTCTGAGTATCTGTGAGACTCCATGAGAGCCCACTGTCAAGCTATTGACATTAAAGAATCGCTTGTTGGGAGGCAACCTAATTTTTACTTATCTATGTTAAATTTCTATTTTCTTTTGTTAATTTATGTTTTCTATAGGTTGATGATCATGTGAAGTCACAAAAACAATTGAAAAAGCAAAAACAGACTGAAAAATAGAATTAAAAACAGAACACCCTGGAGGAGAAACTTACTGGCGTTTAAACGCCAGTAAGGGTAGCAGAAAGGGCGTTAAACGCCCAGTCTGGCACCTTTCTGGGCGTTTAACGCCAGAAATGGGCACCAGATTGGCGTTTAACGCCAGGATTGGCAGAGAAGGGCGTTTTGTACGCCACTTGGTGCAGGGATGAGATATCCTTGACACCTCAGGATCTGTGGACCCCACAGGATCCCCACCTACCCCACATCTCTCTCTCTCTCTCTTCTTTACCCATTCACCAATCACCTCAATACCTCTTCCCCAAAAACCCCTCACCTATCAAATCCCACCATTCTCTTCACCACTCACATCCATCCTTCATAAAACCCCACCTACCTCAACATTCAAATTCAAACCACTTTCTCACCCAAATCCACCCATAATGGCTGAACCATACCCACCTCTCCACTCCTATATAAACCCATCTTCACTCCTTCATTTTCACACAACATACACACTACTCCTCCCCCTTGGCCGAAACACTAAGCCCCCTCTGTCTCCTCTATTTCTTCTTCTTCTACTCTCTTCTTTCTTCTTTTGCTCGAGGACAAGCAAACCTTCTAAGTTTGGTGTGGTAAAAGCATTGCATTTTGTTTTTTCATAACCATTTATGGCATCTAAGGCCGGAGAAATCTCTAGAAAGAGGAAAGGGAAGGCAAAAGCTTCCACGTCCGAGTCATGGGATATGGAGAGATTCCTCTCAAGGGTGCATCAAGACCACTTCTATGAAGTTGTGGCCAAGAAGAAAGTAATCCCCGAGGTCCCTTTTAAGCTCAAAAAGGGCGAATATTCAGATATCCGACATGAGATCCGAAGAAGAGGTTGGAAAATTCACACCAACCCCATTCAATAAGTCGGGATCTTAATGGTTCAAGAGTTCTATGCCAATGCATGGATCACCAAGAACCATGATCAAAGTGTGAACCCGGACCCTAAGAATTGGCTTACAATGGTTCGGGGGAAATACTTAGGTTTTAGTCCGAAAAATGTAAGGGTGGCATTCAACTTGCCCATGATGCAAGGAGATGCACACCCCTACACTAGAAGGGTCAACTTTGATCAAAGGTTAGACCAAGTCCTCATGGACATATGTGAAGAGGGCGCTCAATGGAAGAGAGATTCAAGAGGAAAGCCATTTTAACTAAGAAGGCATGACCTCAAGCCCATGGCTAGGGGATGGTTGGAGTTCATCCAACGCTCAATCATTCCCACTAGCAACCGGTCTGAAGTTACTATAGACCGGGCTATCATGATTCATAGCATCATGATTGGAGAGGAAGTAGAAGTTCATGAGGTTATATCCCAAGAACTCTACAAGGTGGCGGACAAGTCCTCTACTTTGGCAAGGTTAGCCTTCCCTCATCTCATTTGTCACATTTGTAATTCGGCTGGAATTGACATAGAGGAAGACATCCTCATTGATGAGGACAAGCCCATCACTAAGAAAATGATGGAGCAAATAAGAGAACCTCACCATGAGCATGAGGAAACTCCTCATCATGAAATCCCTGAGATGCCTCAAGGGATGCATTTTCCTCCACAAAACTATTGGGAGCAAATCAACACCTCCCTAGGAGAATTAAGTTCCAATATGGGACAACTAAGGGTGGAGCACCAAGAGCATTCTATCCTCCTCCATGAAATTAGAGAAGACCAAAGAGTTATGAGAGAGGAGCAACAAAGGCAAGGAAGAGACATTGAGGAGCTCAAGCACTCCATAAGATCTTCAAGAGGAAGAACAAGCCGCCATCACTAAGGTGGACCCGTTCTTTAATTTCCTTGTTCTTTATTTTCTGTTTTTTTCGAAAATTATGCCTTATGTCTATTTATGTTTGTGTCTTTATTACATGATCACTAGCGTCTAAGTGTCTATGCCTTAAAGCAATGAAAATGAATCCATCACCTTTCTTAAAATGAAAAATGTTTTAATTGAAAAAGAATAAGAAGTTCATGAATTTCGAATTTTATAACAGATTAATTATTTTGATGTGGTGGCAATACTTTTGTCTTTCTGAATGAATGCTTGAACAGTGCATATTTTTTAATTTGATTGTTTATGAATGTTAAAATTGTTGGCTCTTGAAAGAATGATGGGAAAAGGAGAAATGTTATCTGATGATCTGAAAAATCAAAAAATTGATTCTTGAAGCAAGAAAAAGCAGTGAAAAGCTTGCAGAAAAAAAAAGCGAAAAAAAAGAGAAAAGAAAAAGAAAGAAAAAGAAAAGCAAGCAGAAAAAGCCAATACCCCTTTAAACCAAAAGGCAAGGGTGATAAAAAAGATCCAAGGCTTTGAGCATCAGTGGATAGGAGGGCCCACAGGAATAAAATCCTGGCTAAGCGGCTAAACCAAGCTGTCCCTAACCATGTGCTTGTGGCGTGAAGGTGTCAAGTGAAAACTTGAGACTGAGCAGTTAAAGTCGTGGTCCAAAGCAAAAAGAGTGTGCTTAAGAGCCCTGGACACCTCTCACTGGGGACTTTAGCAAAGCTGAGTCACAATCTGAAAAGGTTCACCCAGTCATGTGTCTGTGGAATTTATGTATCCGGTGGTAATACTGGAAAATAAAATGCTTAGGGTCACAGCCAAGACTCATAAAGTAGATGTGTTCAAGAATTAACATACTTAACTAGGAGAATCAATAACACTATCTTAATTCTGAGTTCCTATAGATGCCAATCATTCTGAACTTCAAAGAATAAAGTGAGATGCCAAAACTGTTCAGAAGCAAAAAGCTAAAAGCTCCGCTCATCTAATTAATACTGATCTTCATAGATGTTTTTGGAATTTATTGTATATTTTATTCTTTTTATCCTATATGATTTTCAGTTGCTAGGGGACAAGCAACAATTTAAGTTTGGTGTTGTGATGAGCGGATAATTTATACGCTTTTTGGCATTGTTTTTAGTATGTTTTTAGTATATTTTAGTTAGTTTTTATTAGTTTTTAAATAAAATTCACTTTTCTGGACTTTACTATGAGTTTGTGTGTTTTTCTGTGATTTCAGGTATTTTCTGGCTGAAATTGAGGGACCTGAGCAAAAAAATAGGGTTCAGACGCTGAAAAAGGACAACAGATGTTGTTGGATTCTGACCTCCCTGCACTCGAAGTGGATTTTCTAGAGCTACAGAAGCCCAATTGGAGCTCTCTCAATTGCGTTCGAAAGTAGACATCCTGGGATTTCCAGCAATATATAATAGTCCATACTTTGCCCAAGATTTGATGGCCCAAACTGGCGTTCCAAGTCAGCTTAAGAATTCTGGCGTCAAAACGCCAGAATTCTTAGGTGATACTTACAACCAAAATTCTGGGTCAAATGAAGTCTATGGTGATACTTACAACCCTTCTTGGAAGAACCACCCAAACCTTAGGTGGGGAGATAATCACAACCAGAATCAACAACCATGGCAGAGAAACTCAAATCAAAACACTTCAAGAAACAACCAAAACCACAACCAGCAGCAAACTAACCAAAACCCTTACAGGAAACCCCAAAACAACTACCCCAACTCCAACCATTACCCATCCAATAACCAAACCTCAAATCAAAACACTTACCCTCAACCCTCAACACCCCACAATCAACCAATCTCACAAGAATCTCAAAGGATTAACAACCTGGAGCTCCTAATGGAAAAAATGATGAAAACTCAAGAGATGACATTGAGGAACCAAGAAGCCTCCATGAAAAATATGGAAAGGCAAATTGGACAACTCTCCAAGCAGATCACCATTGAAAGGTCATCAAACTCACTACCAAGTGACACCATTCCTAATCCTAAAGAGGAGTGGAAGGCAATTCAACTGAGGAGTGAAAAAGTCCTGGTGAAAGATGAAGAAGCAACCAAGAAGCCAAAGGAAAGTGACAAGAAACAAGCTGAAGAAGAGAAAGTCAATGACAAGAAGGAGACAGCAAGCAAGCAAACTCAGAATCAAGCTCAAGAAAAAGAAGATCAGCCACAAAAATCAAGAAAGGGAAAGGAAGTAATTGAAGAGCCAACTAAGGACCAAAGGCAGGGGATAAACTTCACTCCACCCTTGCCATATCCTCAAAGGTTCAACAAGGAGACTAAGGATCAACACTTTCCAAAATTTCTTGAAATCTTCAAGAAGTTAGAGATCAATATCCCCTTAGCTGAAGCACTTGAGCAAATGCCCCTGTACGCAAAGTTCTTGAAGGAACTTATCAACAAGAAGAGGAGTTGGCAAGTCAATGAAACTGTACTGCTCACTGAGGAATGCAGAGCACTCATCCAGAAGGGACTTCCTCCCAAACTCGAGGACCCTGGGAGTTTCTTTCTACCCTGCGCCATTGGCAGTATGACCATCAAGAAGGCAATGTGTGACTTGGGAGCTAGTATCAATCTAATGCCTGCCTCTCTAGTGAAACAGCTAGGCATAAAAGAGGTGAAACCAGTACAGATGTCTCCAGAATTGGTGGACAAATCAGTGATATGCCCTAGGGGTATAATTGATAACCTTCTAGTCAAGGTAGACAGATTCATCTTTCCTGCAGATTTTGTAATCCTGGATTCGAATCAGGATGAGGGAAACTCCATTATACTGGGAAGACCGTTCTTGGCCACTGCTAGGGCCATCATAGACATAGAGCAAGGAGAATTAACCCTCAGGATGCATGATGAAAGTATCACTCTGAATGTACTGCCAGAAACACAGAGCATTAATGAAAAAAAGAATGGTACAGAAACGGACAAAGAGAATCTGCAGTGGAAGGAGGGAATCAACAAGACAAACAACAACTGCCCTCCCAAGCAAGAGATATATGATGCAGCTGGTCAAATAGAGAAAGAGACTGTGCAAAATAATGAAGAAGTTCAAGAAGACATTGGAGTAGTGGCAACCAAAAAGAGAAATCTCAAAGGGAAACCTATTGTCAAAGAAGAAAGGTCAACAAAAGGAGGGAAGAAAAACAAGAACAGAAGCAAAAAGGGTTGGAAGAACAAAAAAATTCCAACAGAAGGGTTCTCCAAAGGTGATAAGGTGCAACTAGTTTATCAACAGTTGGGAACTGAGGATCACTACACTGTTAATCAAATACTCTCTCTCGAGCATGTGGAGATTGAGCACCAAGGAACAAAGAAGAAGCTCACAGTCAGAGGGAACAAGCTGAGGCACTACAGTCATCAACCACCATAAAAGAAGGGTTTAATGTCAAGCTAATGACAATAAAAGAGCGCTTGTTGGGAGGCAACCCAACCTGAGGTAGTTTTCTTTTCATAGCTATTTAATAAAAAGGTTAATTAGCTTTATTTATACTGCGAGAAGCTAAGTTTGGTTTTGCACACTAAAACAATATAAGGGAGAATGAAGAATTCTAAGTTTGGTGTTCCACCAAAATCCCATTATAAAACACATTCTCATCCCCCTGCACAAAGCTAGCTTCATGCATTCGAATAAACTAGTTAACTATTCTGCTTTTTCCTAGTTTTCAGTTTTATTGCTTTCGAAAAAAAAAAAAGAAAAAAAAGATTTCACATATAATTTGTTGCATAAGGAACATTGGCAGGGTACTAAGTTTGATGTTCACACACCAAAGTAAGTTCAAAAGCACACAAATGAGCCTTGCAAATTAACCGGATACCTTAAGGGCTTGAGAAGCGAGCCACTTTTAAGAATTATGCAGGAAAATAGCCAACAAATTCAAAGAACACTTGCATCATGATTCAAAAGGAGCAAACAGAAGGAAGACTGAGAAGCTGCAACCCACAGGTTGTATCTATACTTGATTCTTGTTGATATGTAATGATTTCATTTAGAGACTCCTTTATATCTGGCTGGAATAATCATTTAGTTGCAAGTGGAAGTACATGCTGAAGAAAGTTATTTGCATAACTTTTGTTTATCTGCATAATAATTGTCATCATTCATCAGCCTGAATGTTTTGTTTTGTTCCCCATGCTGTCTGAATAAAAGAGAGATGCTTGATTTAGAAAAGTAATTGTTCAATATTGCAAAAGTTAGAATGAAAGTTAGTGGTGGTGTGTGTTTGACTCAATTGATAGCTCATTGAATAAATGATGAAGAATGACTTGTTACTTGAAGCTTAAGCCAGTTTGCTGCTATGATCCTTTAATTAAAGAAAGCCCCTTGAAAATAAACCAAAACTGAAAGAAAAAGAAAGAAGAAAAGCCAAAAGTTGGCAAAGAAACAAATAATAAGGCTAGACACCAATAGCTTGGACCCTAGGACATATGCCTGTGGTGTTTATGTACTAGGATATGCTTGGACAAGTAGGTTCTAAGGAGTATCTTAAAACTTGACAACTTAGATCAACTGATTTGGGATTGTCAACTGAAAGTCCACAATAAAGAGCAACCTAGCTACAAAACATTTAGTAATCCAAAGAGATGCTGGGCATCAATGATCCTAGGAAGAAAAAGGTGAGCCATGTGTCTGTGGTGAAAAAAAATGTTGAGTGAAAATAAGCCAAAGGCCACTGCAACATTTGACACCAAGCCTCTAATAGATAATAAGCTCTGAAATGCAAAAGAAAGCAGAAAAAGCTAACAAGGGGATTAAGCAAAAGGGTAAGGAATCATAGCAGCAACCTTGGTGAACCCTTAAGGAAGCATAGTTATTTTGACAGCAAGTAATAAATGAGCTATTTTTGATCTGCATAAAACCCCATAAACAAAATTCAACTAATTGCCTAACAAGGACATGCATGCTTATCTACTTCATTCTATCTTCTCTTATGTTTAAATGCTTGCTTGGGGACAAGCAAGTTTTAAGTTTGGTGTTGTGATGACAAGTCATCTTAGCCTAGTTTCACTAGCCTTTTTCTTTGTTTTTATTAAGTTTTATGCACTTTCTTGCATTCTAAGTAAGTAATTTGGAATGAAAATGCATGACTTCTTTGAATCAAACAACCACCATGTAATTGATGCTAAATCATGAGGTTTAAGCTAAATTTAATTGAATTTTAATGATTTATAAACCTTGTGAATTTAGTGATACTTTGATTGGTTGTTTTGATTACTTGTAGGTGAAGAAAGAAAAAAAGAAGAAAAGAGTGGCTCAAGGAGCGTGCCCAAAGGAAATAAGAAACGTTTCCAAGGGAAGCAAGAAGCGTGCCCAAAGAAAGAGAAAGCGTGGCAAAGGGAAGAAAAAGCATAACAACATTGAGGAAGAAGGAAAGCTAAGTTAAGAAAGCAAACTGAGCTTCACAAGGAATGAAAGGAGAAGGCAAGCTACAAAGCTAAGTTCAAATAGTTAACTGAGCACTAAAGAAAGCAAGGAAATGGTGCAAAGCTAAGTTAACTAAGTTAACTTTATCGGGACCTCTCCATATTAATTCAAGAAGAAATTCCAAGGGATGAAGCCAACAAGATTCGAACCAAGGACCAAGGAGAAGCAAGGAACTCACCTTGCAAGGAAATTCAAGAAGAAATAGCCAAAATGCATCCTCCATGGTTCGAACTTGGAACCACACACTACTCCTTGCAAGGGAATTCAAGAATAAATAGCTAGAATGCTTCCTCCAGGATTTGAAACATAAGGAAGGAGTGCCACCAAGCTTGCAAGGAAAATCAAGGGAAAATAGCTTAAATGCTTGAGCCAAGTTTCGAACTTGGGAATTCTTGGAAACACAAGGGAGGAACACCCACTCAACCAAGGAAATTAGCTCCAAGGCTTCCTCCACCAAGTGTTGAACCTGGGGCCCTGAAGTCTCAAGATAAGCGCTACAAGGAAAGCTCAGTTGGTTTTTCCAACTAAGCATTGCCTCTCCCCCAAGCCTCCACAATGTGACATGGTCATGACACCAAGGAACAAGCAATTTTGGCACAACAAAAGGCTTTGAGTGCACATCATGACACGGTCTAGAGCTAAGTAGGATTTTCCAACTGAGCTCTAATACAATTGACACTCAAACAAGGCTGGGCGCACCAATTTGACACGGATGGAGCACACTTGAAAGCTAAGTTGGATTTTCCAACTGAGCTTTCCCCTGGAGGTGCAATTTGGGCTAAAAATTGGATTAAAAATCTAATTTAATTCATTTCTTCACCAAAACAAAAGCCCACCCAAATTCAAAAATCCAAGAATAGAAAGTGTATAAATAGGAGTTAGTTTGATGTAATTAGGACTTTTGAACTTTTAACTTTTGGAACTTTTTATTTTTGGATTTTAGACTTTTATTTTGAATTTTCCTAGGGAGCTTTTACTTTGAATTTTCTGAGAGAATTGGGAAGGAGAATTGATCTCTCTTCTTCTTGGTTCTTGCTTGAGCACTCTTTTATCTTCTTGCTTTGGATCTTGGGTGGAGAATTGAAGAACTTCTGTTTCAATCTCACCTTGAGATCTTGTTTACTTTCTCTGCATAATTGAATTTCACTTTCTGTTTACTGCTTCATCTTCTCTTAAATTCTGCAATTCAATTTCAGTTTCTTTTGCAATTATTCTTGTTGGATCAAGGAAGGATTTGAGATCTAGACTTGTTATCTAGTCTCTTCCACCCTGAGATCTTCAACCTCTTCTACTTTGCTGCAAATTAAGCACTGCCTTTCTGTCTTTACAATTCTCAAAGCAATTTTACTCTTCTGTTTAAGATCTACTTCACTGCAATTCAATTTTCTCTTTTAGGTTTAATGCAATTTACTTGTTCTTGTTTAATTCCTGCAATCCCAGCACCCAATCCCTTTTACAATTCAAGCAATTTACGTTTCTTGCACTTTAAGCTTCAGCCATTTACATTACTTGCACTTTAAGATTCAGCACACTTACTTTCCTGCTCTTTAGTTTACTGCAAATTTCCCCTTCCCCTTTACTTTCCATGAAATTTAGCTTCTGCAAATCACAAATTATTCAACCAAATCTTGATTCGCTTGACTAAATCAACCACTAAACTAAAATTGCTCAATCCTTCAATCCCTGTGGGATCGACCTCACTCATGTGAGTTATTATTACTTGATGCGACCCGGTACACTTGCCGGTGAGTTTTGTGTTGGATCGTTTTCCACACATCAAGTTTTTGGCGCCGTTGTCGGGGATTGATTAGAATGACAATGATTAAGTGAAGTGGAGATATAGATCAAGCACTTTTTATTTTTCTGTTTTTGACTAACACACTAACTGTTTGAATTTTTGCTTAAGCCAATTAACATTTCACTTCAGCCATGGATTGAAGTGTTGTTTCTTTCTGGTGTTGTGATTTTTATGCTTTGGTTGTATGTCAGGTACAAGGAGAATTACACCCACTTTTTGTGAACAAGACGAAAGAACCCTCAGAAGGTTAAGAAGGGCTGAAAGAGGGAAAAACATTATTGGAGAAGAGGAGTCAGAAGAAGAATTCCAAGATATGGAGGAACACTTAACAAATCCACCAAATGGGGCTGAAGGAGCAGCCAATAACAACAATAATCCACCACAGAGAAGAGTTTTGGTTCCTACACAAGTGCAGATCCTAGACATTGTGGGAGTTGCATTCTTACCCCCAAATGTTAATGCAAATAACTTTGAACTAAAGCCACAACTCATCACCTTGGTTCAAAACAATTGTTCTTATGGAGGAGGACCACTTGAAGACCCTAACCAACACTTGTCCACCTTCTTGAGGATTTGTGACACTGTCAAAACCAATGGTGTGCACCCTGACAGTTACAAGCTACTGCTATTTCTATTTTCTCTCAGAGACAAAGCCACTCAATGGTTGGAATCCTTCCCAAGAGGCAGCATCAACAACTGGGATGATCTAGTAACCAAGTTCCTTGCCAAGTTTTACCCACCTCAAAGAGTTATTAGATTGAAGACTGAAGTGCAAACATTCACACAAATGGATGCTGAACCCTTGTATGAGGCATGGGAACGATACAAAGCTCTAATCAGGAAGTGTCCACCAGGAATGTTCAGTGAGTGGGATAGATTGCAGAATTTTTATGAAGGCTTGACATTGAAATCTCAAGAGGCTTTGGATTATTCAGCATGAGGCTCTTTATAATTAATGAAAACGGCAGAGGAAGCTCAAAATCTCATTGATATGGTGGCCAACAATCAATATTTCTTTGCTCACCAAAGACAACGCCAACCATCACAAAGGAAAGAAGTGATAGAGTTGGAAGGAGTAGACTCGATCTTGGCTCAAAACAAAATGATGCAGCAGCAAATTCAACAACAATTTGAGCAAATGGCCAAGAGGATTGATAGCCTCCAAGTTACAGCAGTTAATACAAGCCAACCATCATCCACATGGGGACAAAATGAAGAAACTCAAGAGGAGCAGCAGCAAGAACAATTCCAGTACATCCACAACCAAAATTCTGGGTCAAATAAAGTCTATGGTGATACTTACAACCCTTCTTGGAAGAACCACCCAAACCTTAGGTGGGGAGATAATCACAACCAGAATCAACAACCATGGCAGAGAAACTCAAATCAAAATACTTCAAGAAACAACCAAAACCACAACCAGCAGCAAACTAACCAAAACCCTTACAGGAAACCCCAAAACAACTACCCCAACTCCAACCATTACCCATCCAATAACCAAACCTCAAATCAAAACACTTACCCTCAACCCTCAACACCCCACAATCAACCAATCTCACAAGAATCTCAAAGGATTAACAACCTGGAGCTCCTAATGGAAAAAATGATGAAAACTCAAGAGATGACATTGAGGAACCAAGAAGCCTCCATGAAAAATATGGAAAGGCAAATTGGACAACTCTCCAAGCAGATCACCATTGAAAGGTCATCAAACTCACTACCAAGTGACACCATTCCTAATCCTAAAGAGGAGTGCAAGACAATTCAACTGAGGAGTGGAAAAGTCCTGGTGAAAGATGAAGAAGCAACCAAGGAGCCAAAGGAAAGTGACAAGAAACAAGCTGAAGAAGAGAAAGTCAATGACAAGAAGGAGACAGCAAGCAAGCAAACTCAGAATCAAGCTCAAGAAAAAGAAGATCAGCCACAAAAATCAAGAAAGGGAAAGGAAGTAATTGAAGAGCCAACTAAGGACCAAAGGCAAGGGATGAACTTCACTCCACCCTTGCCATATCCTCAAAGGTTCAACAAGGAGACTAAGGATCAACACTTTCCAAAATTTCTTGAAATCTTCAAGAAGTTAGAGATCAATATCCCCTTAGCTGAAGCACTTGAGCAAATGCCCCTGTACGCAAAATTCTTGAAGGAACTTATCAACAAGAAGAGGAGTTGGCAAGTCAATGAAACTGTACTGCTCACTGAGGAATGCAGAGCACTCATCCAGAAGGGACTTTCTCCCAAACTCGAGGACCCTGGGAGTTTCTTTCTACCCTGCGCCATTGGCAGTATGACCATCAAGAAGGCAATGTGTGACTTGGGAGCTAGTATCAATCTAATGCCTGCCTCTCTAGTGAAACAGCTAGGCATAAAAGAGGTGAAACCAGTTGAGATGTCTCTAGAATTGGTGGACAAATCAGCGATATGCCCTAGGGGTATAATTGAGAACCTTCTAGTCAAGGTAGACAGATTCATCTTCCCTACAGATTTTGTGATCCTGGATTCGAATCAGGATGAGGGCAACTCCATTATACTGGGAAGACCGTTCTTGGCCACTGCTAGGGCCATCATAGACATAGAGTAAGGAGAAATAACCCTCAGGATGCATGATGAAAGTATCACTCTGAATGTACTGCCAGAAACACAGAGCATTAATGAAAAAAAGAATGGTACAGAAACGGACAAAGAGAATCTGCAGTGGAAGGAGGGAATCAACAAGACAAACAACAACTGCCCTCCCAAGCAAGAGATAGATGATGCAGCTGGTCAAATAGAGAAAGAGACTGTACAAAATAATGAAGAAGTTCAAGAAGACATTGGAGTAGTGGCAACCAAAAAGAGAAATCTCAAAGGGAAACCTATTGTCAGAGAAGAAAGGTCAACGAAAGGAGGGAAGAAAAACAAGAACAGAAGCAAAAAGGGTTGGAAGAACAAAAAAATTCCAACAGAAGGGTTCTCCAAAGGTGATAAGGTGCAACTAGTTTATCAACAGTTGGGAACTGAGGATCACTACACTGTTAATCAAATACTCTCTCTCGAGCATGTGGAGATTGAGCACCAAGGAACAAAGAAGAAGCTCACAGTCAGAGGGAACAAGCTGAGGCACTACAGTCATCAACCACCATAAAAGAAGGGTTTAATGTCAAGCTAATGACAATAAAAGAGCGCTTGTTGGGAGGCAACCCAACCTGAGGTAGTTTTCTTTTCATAGCTATTTAATAAAAAGGTTAATTAGCTTTATTTATACTGCAAGAAGCTAAGTTTGGTTTTGCACACTAAAACAATATAAGGGAGAATGAAGAATTCTAAGTTTGGTGTTCCACCAAAATCCCATTATAAAACACATTCTCATCCCCCTGCACAAAGCTAGCTTCATGCATTCGAATAAACTAGTTAACTATTCTGCTTTTTCCTAGTTTTCAGTTTTATTGCTTTCGAAAAAAAAAAAAAAAAAAAGATTTCACATATAATTTGTTGCATAAGGAACATTGGCAGGGTACTAAGTTTGATGTTCACACACCAAAGTAAGTTCAAAAGCACACAAATATGCCTTGCAAATTAACCGGATACCTTAAGGGCTTGAGAAGCAAGCCACTTTTAAGGATTATGCAGGAAAATAGCCAACAAATTCAAAGAACACTTGCATCATGATTCAAAAGGAGCAAACAGAAGGAAGACTGAGAAGCTGCAACCCACAAGTTGTATCTATACTTGATTCTTGTTGATATGTAATGATTTCATTTAGAGACTCCTTTATATCTGGCTGGAATAATCATTTAGTTGCAAGTGGAAGTACATGCTGAAGAAAGTTATTTGCATAACTTTTGCTTATCTGCATAATAATTGTCATCATTCATCAGCCTGAATGTTTTGTTTTGTTCCCCATGCTGTCTGAATAAAAGAGAGATGCTTGATTTAGAAAAGTAATTGTTCAATATTGCAAAAGTTAGAATGAAAGTTAGTGGTGGTGTGTGTTTGACTCAATTGATAGCTCATTGAATAAATGATGAAGAATGACTTGTTACTTGAAGCTTAAGCCAGTTTGCTGCTATGATCTTTTAATTAAAGAAAGCCCCTTGAAAATAAACCAAAACTGAAAGAAAAAGAAAGAAGAAAAGCCAAAAGTTGGCAAAGAAACAAATAATAAGGCTAGACACCAATAGCTTGGACCCTAGGACATATGCCTGTGGTGTTTATGTACTAGGATATGCTTGGACAAGTAGGTTCTAAGGAGTATCTTAAAACTTGGCAACTTAGATCAACTGATTTGGGATTGTCAACTGAAAGTCCACAATAAAGAGCAACCTAGCTACAAAACATTTAGTAATCCAAAGAGATGCTGGGCATCAATGATCCTAGGAAGAAAAAGGTGAGCCATGTGTCTGTGGTGAAAAAAAATGTTGAGTGAAAATAAGCCAAAGGCCACTGCAACATTTGACACCAAGCCTCTAATAGATAATAAGCTCTGAAATGCAAAAGAAAGCAGAAAAAGCTAACAAGGGGATTAAGCAAAAGGGTAAGGAATCATAGCAGCAACCTTGGTGAACCCTTAAGGAAGCATAGTTATTTTGACAGCAAGTAATAAATGAGCTATTTTTGATCTGCATAAAACCCCATAAACAAAATTCAACTAATTGCCTAACAAGGACATGCATGCTTATCTACTTCATTCTATCTTCTCTTATGTTTAAATGCTTGCTTGGGGACAAGCAAGTTTTAAGTTTGGTGTTGTGATGACAAGTCATCTTAGCCTAGTTTCACTAGCCTTTTTCTTTGTTTTTATTAAGTTTTATGCACTTTCTTGCATTCTAAGTAAGTAATTTGGAATGAAAATGCATGACTTCTTTGAATCAAACAACCACCATGTAATTGATGCTAAATCATGAGGTTTAAGCTAAATTTAATTGAATTTTAATGATTTATAAACCTTGTGAATTTAGTGATACTTTGATTGGTTGTTTTGATTACTTGTAGGTGAAGAAAGAAAAAAAGAAGAAAAGCGTGGCTCAAGGAGCGTGCCCAAAGGAAATAAGAAACGTTTCCAAGGGAAGCAAGAAGCGTGCCCAAAGAAAGAGAAAGCGTGGCAAAGGGAAGAAAAAGCATAACAACATTGAGGAAGAAGGAAAGCTAAGTTAAGAAAGCAAACTGAGCTTCACAAGGAATGAAAGGAGAAGGCAAGCTACAAAGCTAAGTTCAAATAGTTAACTGAGCACTAAAGAAAGCAAGGAAATGGTGCAAAGCTAAGTTAACTAAGTTAACTTTATCGGGACCTCTCCATATTAATTCAAGAAGAAATTCCAAGGGATGAAGCCAACAAGATTCGAACCAAGGACCAAGGAGAAGCAAGGAACTCACCTTGCAAGGAAATTCAAGAAGAAATAGCCAAAATGCATCCTCCATGGTTCGAACTTGGAACCACACGCTACTCCTTGCAAGGGAATTCAAGAATAAATAGCTAGAATGCTTCCTCCAGGATTTGAAACATAAGGAAGGAGTGCCACCAAGCTTGCAAGGAAAATCAAGGGAAAATAGCTTAAATGCTTGAGCCAAGTTTCGAACTTGGGAATTCTTGGAAACACAAGGGAGGAACACCCACTCAACCAAGGAAATTAGCTCCAAGGCTTCCTCCACCAAGTGTTGAACCTGGGGCCCTGAAGTCTCAAGCTAAGCGCTACAAGGAAAGCTCAGTTGGTTTTTCCAACTGAGCATTGCCTCTCCCCCAAGCCTCCACAATGTGACACGGTCATGACACCAAGGAACAAGCAATTTTGGCGCAACAAAAGGCTTTGAGTGCACATCATGACACGGTCTAGAGCTAAGTTGGATTTTCCAACTGAGCTCTAATACAATTGACACTCAAACAAGGCTGGGCGCACCAATTTGACACGGATGGAGCACACTTGAAAGCTAAGTTGGATTTTCCAACTGAGCTTTCCCCTGGAGGTGCAATTTGGGCTAAAAATTGGATTAAAAATCCAATTTAATTCATTTCTTCACCAAAACAAAAGCCCACCCAAATTCCAAAATCCAAGAATAGAAAGTGTATAAATAGGAGTTAGTTTGATGTAATTAGGACTTTTGAACTTTTAAAGCTTTTAGACTTTTATTTTGAATTTTCCTAGGGAGCTTTTACTTTGAATTTTCTGAGAGAATTGGGAAGGAGAATTGATCTCTCTTCTTCTTGGTTCTTGCTTGAGCACTCTTTTATCTTCTTGCTTTGGATCTTGGGTGGAGAATTGAAGAACTTCTGTTTCAATCTCACCTTGAGATCTTGTTTACTTTCTCTGCATAATTGAATTTCACTTTCTGTTTACTGCTTCATCTTCTCTTAAATTCTGCAATTCACTTTTCAGTTTCTTTTGCAATTATTCTTGTTGGATCAAGGAAGGATTTGAGATCTAGACTTGTTATCTAGTCTCTTCCACCCTGAGATCTTCAACCTCTTCTACTTTGCTGCAAATTAAGCACTGCCTTTCTGTCTTTACAATTCTCAAAGCAATTTTACTCTTCTGTTTAAGATCTACTTCACTGCAATTCAATTTTCTCTTTTATGTTTAATGCAATTTACTTGTTCTTGTTTAATTCCTGCAATCCCAGCACCCAATCCCTTTTACAATTCAAGCAATTTACGTTTCTTGCACTTTAAGCTTCAGCCATTTACATTACTTGCACTTTAAGATTCAGTACACTTACTTTCCTGCTCTTTAGTTTACTGCAAATGTCCCATTCCCCTTTACTTTCCATGCAATTTTGCTTCTGCAAATCACAAATCATTCAACCAAATCTTGATTCGCTTGACTAAATCAACCACTAAACTAAAATTGCTCAATCCTTCAATCCCTGTGGGATCGACCTCACTCATGTGAGTTATTATTACTTGATGCGACCCGGTACACTTGCCGGTGAGTTTTGTGTTGGATCGTTTTCCACACATCAATCCCCAGCAACGGCGCCAAAAACTTGGTGCACGAAATTACAATCACACTTTTGCAACTCCGCACAACTAACCAGCAAGTGCACTGGGTCGTCCAAGTAATACCTTACGTGAGTAAGGGTCGATCCCACGGAGATTGTCGGCTTGAAGCAAGCTATGGTTATCTTGTAACTCTTAGTTAGGATATTAACAATTCTCAGATTTAATTGTAAAAAGTAAAAGAACATGAAATAAATACTTGTTATGCAGTAATGAAGAACAGGTTGAGGCTTTGGAGATGCTTTGTCTTCTGAATCTCTGCTTTCTTACTATCTTCTTCTTCATGCCCACAAGGATCCTTCCATGGTAAGCTTTAAGTTGGGCATCACCGTTGTCAATGGCTACTTCCCGTCCTCTCAGTGAAAATGTTCCAAATGCGCTGTCACCGCACGGCTAATCATCTGTCGGTTCTCGATCATGTCGGAATAGGATCCATTTATCCTTTTGCGTCTGTCACTACACCCAACACTCGTGAGTTTGAAGCTCGTCACAGTCATCCCTTCCCAGATCCTACTCAGAATACCATAGACAAGGTTTAGATGTTCCGGATCTCAGGAATGGCCGCCAATAATTCTAGCTTATACCACAGAGACTCTGATCTGAATCATGAGGCTAAGAGATATGCATTCAATCTAAGGTAGAACGGAGGTGGTTGTCAGGCACGCGTTCATAGGTGAGAATGATGATGAGTGTCACGGATCATCACATTCATCAGGTTGAAGTGCGAATGAATATCTTAGAATAGAAGCAAGCGTGATAGAATGGAAAACAGTAGTAATTGCATTAATTCATGAAGAACAGCAGAGCTCCTCACCCCCAACAATGGGGTTTAGAGACTCATGCCGTAGAAGATTCAATATGAGATGTGTAGAATGTCATGAGGTATCACTAAAAGTAGTTTTTATAGTAAACTAGTGACCTAGGGTTACAGAAATTGAGTAAGCTAGAATAGTTAGTGTAGAAATCCACTTCCAGGGCCCACTTGGTGTGTGCTTGGGCTGAGCATTGAAGCTTTCACGTGTAGAGACCTTTCTTGGAGTTAAACGCCAGCTTTTGTGCCAGTTTAGGCGTTTAACTCCAGCTTTCATGCCAGTTCTGGCGTTTTGACACCAGAATTTCTGTGCTGACTTTGAACGCCGGTTTAGGCCATCAAATCTTAGGCAAAGCATGGACTATTTTATATTTCTAGAAAGCCCAGGTTGTCTACTTTCCAACGCAATTGAGAGTGCGCCAATTAAGCTTCTGTAGCTCCAGAAAATCCACTTTGAGTGCAGAGAGGTCAGAATCCAACAGCATCTGCAGTCCTTTTTCAGCCTCTGAATCAGATTTTTGCTCAGGTCCCTCAATTTCAGCCAGAAAATACCTGAAATCACAGAAAAACACACAAACTCATAGTAAAGTCCAGAAATGTGATTTTTATTTAAAAACTAATAAAAACATAATAAAAACTAACTAAAATATACTAAAAACAATGCCAAAAAGCGTATAAATTATCCGCTCATCACAACACCAAACTTAAATTGTTGCTTGTCCCCAAGCAACTGAAAATCAAATAGGATAAACAGAAGAGAATATACAATGAATTCCAAAAACATCTATGAAGATCATTCTTAATTAGATGAGCGGGGCTTTTAGCTTTTTGCCTCCGAACAGTTTTGGCATCTCACTTTATCCCTTGAGGTTCAGAATGATTGGCATCTATAGGAACTCAGAATTCAGATAGTGTTATTGATTCTCCTAGTTCAGTATGTTGATTCTTGAACACAGTTACTTTATGAGTCTTGGCCGTGAACCTAAGCATTTTGTTTTCCAGTATTACCACCGGATACATAAATGCCACAGACACATAACTGGGTGAACCTTTTCAGATTGTGACTCAGCTTTGCTAAAGTCCCCAATTAGAGGTCTCCAGAGCTCTTAAGCACACTCTTTTTCCTTTGGACCATGACTTTAACCGCTCAGTCTCAAGTTTTTACTTGACACCTTCACGCCAAAATCACATGGTTAGGGACAGCTTGGTTTAGCCGCTTAGGCCAGGATTTTATTCCTGTGGGCCCTCCTATCCACTGATGCTCAAAGCCTTGGATCCTTTTTATTCTACCCTTGCATTTTGGTTTGAAGGGCTATTGGCTTTTTCTGCTTGCTTTTTCTCCTTTTTTTCTCTTTTAATTATTTTTTTTCTTTTTTTTCTTTTTTTTTTATATTCACTGCTTTTTCTTGCTTCAAGAATCATTTTTATGATTTTTCAGATCATCAATAACATTTATCCTTTTCCCTCATTCTTTCAAGAGCCAACAATTTTAACATTCATAAACAACAATTTCAAAAATATGCACTGTTCAAGCATTCATTCAAAAAAACATAAAGTATTGCCACCACATCAAAATAATTAAACTGTTTTAAAATTCGAAATTCATGTACTGCTTTTTCTTTTTCAATTAAAAACATTTTTCATTTAAGAAAGGTGATGGATTCATTCTCATAGCTTTAAGGCATAGACACTTAGACACTAATAATCATCTAATAAGACACAAACATAAGTAAACATAAAGCATAAAACTTCGAAAAACAGAAAATAAAGAACAAGGAAATTAAAGAACGGGTCCACCTTAGTGATGGCGGCTAGTTCTTCCTATTGAAGATCTTATGGAGTGCTTGAGCTCCTCAATGTCTCTTCCTTGCCTTTATTTCTCCTCTCTCATAACTCTTTGGTCTTCTCTAATTTCATGGAGGAGGATGGAATGCTCTTGGTGCTCCACCCTTAGTTGTCCCATATTGAAACTTAATTCTCCTAGGGAGGTGTTGATTCGCTCCCAATAATTTTGTGGACGAAAATACATCCCTTGAGGCATCCTAGGGATTTCATGATGAGGAATTTCCTCATGCTCTTGTTGAGGTCCATGAGTGGGCTCTCTTGTTTGCTCCATCCTTTTCTTAGTGATGGGCTTGTTCTCTTCAATGAGGAGTCTTGGCCACAACTTCATAGAAGTGGACTTGATGGACGTTTGAGATGAATTTCTCCATCTCCCATGACTCGAAGGTGGAAGCAATTGCCTTTCCTTTCCTCTTTCTAGAGGTTTCTTCGGCCTTAGGTGCCATAAATGGTTATGGAAAAACAAAAAAGCTTAGCTTTTCCACACCAAACTTAAAAGGTTTGCTCGTCCTCGAGCAAAAGAATAAAGAAAGGAGGAAAAGAAGAAGAGATGGGGGAGATGGAGGTGTGTGAATTGTTCGGCCAAGGGGGGTTTTAGGTGGTTATGATGTGGAAAAGGAAGGAGTGATGGTTTGAATTTGAGTGGGTGGGTGTAGGTGGTTTGTATGATGGTTTTGGAGGGGTAATGGTGGTGATTGGTAGAGGTTATTTTGGGAAGAGTATTATGAAAAGGTGTGAAGAAGTGAGAGAGTGTGAGTTGAGGTTGGTGGGGATCCTGTGGGGTCCACAGATCCTGAGGTGTCAAGAATTTCTCATTCCTGCACCAATTAGGCATGCAAAATGCCCTCTGCTGCCAATCTTGGCGTTTAACGCCAGCCTCATGCCCTTTTCTGGCGTTAAACACCAGTCTGGTGCCCATTTCTGGCGTTAAACACCCAGAATGGTGCCAGACTGGGCGTTTAACGCCCATTCTGCTGCCTTTACTAGCGTTTAAACGCCAGTAGGCTTCTCCTCCAGAGTGTGCCATTTTTCATTCTGTTTTTCAGTTTGTTTTTGCTTTTTCAATTATTTTTGTGACTTCACATGACCATCAACCTACAAAAATCATAAAATAACAATGGAAAATAGAAATTTAACATAGATAAGTAAAATTAGGTTGCCTCCCAACAAGCGCTTCTTTAATGTCAGTAGCTTGACAGTGGGCTCTCATGGAACCTCACAGATAACCAGAGCATGATGAATGCCTCTTAACACCAAACTTAGAGTTTGAATGTGGGGGTGTTATTTGACTCTGTATTGAGAGAAGCCTTTCATGCTTCTTCCCTTTCCTGTCTGCAAACCATGGTGCTTCCTGAATGGCGAAGAGTTGCTCATCTGGAAAGGTTTCAGAGATCTCAGTAGGAGGGTGGGATGCCCCTTCTACTGGTTCTATCCAGGATAGGTGATCAGTTACCTACTTCTCTGTCCATTTTCTGTCTCTTATTTCTATATCAAACTCTTGCAGAAGTAACACCCATCTTATGAGCCTGGGTATTGAATCCTGCTTTGTGAGTAGGAATTTAAGAGCAGCATGGTCAGTATACACAATCACTTTTGAACCTACTAGATAGGATCTAAACTTGTCAATGGCATAAACCACTGCAAGTAACTCTTTTTCTGTGGTTGTGTAGTTCTTCTGTGCATCATTTAAAACATGGATAGCATAGTAAATGACGTGCAGAAGCTTGTTATGCCTCTGTCCCAACACTGCACTAATGGCATGGTCACTGGCATCACACATTAGTTCGAATGGTAATATCCAGTTTGGTGAAGAGATGACTGGTGCTGTGACCAGCTTAGCTTTCAGGGTTTCAAACGCTTGCAGACACTCTGTGTCAAATACAAATGGCATGTCAGCAGCTAGCAGATTACTCAGAGGTTTTGTAATTTTTGAAAAATCCTTTATAAACCTCCTGTAGAATCCTGCATGTCCCAGAAAGCTTCTGATTACCTTTACATTGGCAAGTGGTGGTAATTTTTTAATCATTTCCACTTTAGCTTGATCCACCTCTATTCTCTTGTTTGAAATTTTATGCCCAAGGACAATTCCTTCAGTCACCATGAAGTGACATTTTTCCCAGTTTAAAACTAGGTTAGTCTCTTGGCATCTTTTCAGAACAAGTGCTAAATGGTCAAGACAGGAGCTGAATGAGTCTCCAAATACTGAAAAGTCATCCATGAAGACTTCCATAAATTTTTCTACCATATCAGAGAAGATAGAGAGCATGCACCTCTGAAAGGTTGCAGGTGCATTGCATAGACCAAAGGGCATCCTTCTGTAGGCAAATACTTCAGAAGGACATGTGAATGCTATTTTCTCTTGGTCCTGAGGATCTACTGCAATTTGGTTGTATCCTGAATACCCATCCAAAAAGCAGTAGTATTCATGATCTGCTAGTCTCTCTAGCATCTGGTCTATGAATGGTAAAGGAAAATGATCCTTTCTGGTGGCTGTATTGAGCTTTCTATAGTCAATACACATACGCCACCTTGTAACTGTTCTTGTAGGAACCAGTTCATTCTTTTCATTATGAACCACTGTCATTCCTCCCTTCTTAGGGACAACATGGATAGGGCTCAACCAGGGGCTATCAAAAATAGGATAAATAATCCCAGCCTCTAGTAACTTAGTGACCTCTTTCTGCACTACTTCCTTCATGGCTGGATTTAGCCGCCTCTGTGGTTGAACCACTGGCTTAGCATCATCCTCCAATAGGATCTTGTGCATGCATCTTGCTGGGCTAATTCCTTTAAGATCACTTATGGACCACCCAAGAGCTGTCTTGTGTGTCCTTAGCACTTGAATTAGGGCTTTCTCTTCCTGTGGATTTAAAGCAGAGCTTATGATCACTGGAAAAGTGTCACCCTCTCCCAGAAATGCATATTTCAGGGATGGTGGTAGTTGTTTGAGCTCGGGTTTAGGAGGTTTCTCCTCTTCCTGAGGAATTTTCAGAGGTTCTTTTATTTCCTCTGATTCGAGACTTTTAGTCATATTGATCTCTTCCACCAAAGAGTCAATAATAGCAGTGCTCATGCAGTCATTTGATGCGTCTGGATGCTGCATAGCTTTGACAACATTTAACTTGAACTCATTCTCATTGACTCTCAGGGTCACTTCCCCTTTTTGGACATCAATGAGGGTTCGTCCAGTTGCTAGGAATGGTCTTCCTTGAATGAGAGTCGCACTCTTGTGCTCCTCTATTTCCAGCACTACAAAGTCAGTGGGAAAGGCAAATGGCCCAACCTTGACAATCATGTCCTCAATTATGCCTGATGGATATTTAATGGAGCCATCAGCAAGTTGAAGACATATCCGGGTTGGTTTGACTTCTTCAGTCAAGCCAAGCTTTCTGATAGTGGATGCAGGTATTAGGTTGATACTTGCTCCAAGGTCACATAGAGCTGTCTTGGTGCAAGTACCCTCTAATGTGCACGGTATCATAAAGCTTCCTGGATCTGTAAGCTTCTCTGGTAAGCTTTTCAGAATGACTGCACTGCATTCTTCAGTGAGAAAAACTTTTTCAGTTTCTCTCCAATCCTTCTTATGACTTAAGATCTCTTTCATGAACTTAGCATAAGAGGGTATTTGCTCAAGTGCCTCTGCAAATGGGATCTTTATTTCAAGAGTCCTGAGATAGTCTGCAAAGCGGGCAAATTGTTTATCCTGCTCCGCTTGGCAGAGTTTCTGAGGATAAGGCATCTTGGCTTTATATTCTTCAACCTTAGTTACTGCAGGTTTATTCCCTACAGAGGTGGTTGGAGAAGCCTTCTTAGAGGGTTACTATCAGCACTTGCAGGTGTCTGATCCCTCATTGGCGTTTGAACACCAGAGTTATTCCTCTCTGGGCTCTTGCTGTCCTCAGAGGGATTTTGGGCAGTGGTTTGGTTATCCTCTGTTAGTTGTTCCTTTCTTGGCTTTCTGCTACTTTGAGCTGTTTTATTCAATTTCTTTCTGCTCCTTAGTTGAACAGCTTGGCATTCTTCTGTTATCTGTTTAGATAGCTGCTGTCTTGTCTGATTCAATTGTGCTTCCATATTCTTGTTAGCATTTTTAGTGTCTAGGAGCATCTCTTTAAATTCTGCTAATTGTTTTGTCATAAGGAGTAATTGCTGATTAAGCTCAATAATCTGTTTTTGAGGATTAGGATCAGTAGTTACTGCCCTGGCCTCTTCCTTTTTGTAGGACTCACTGCTAGAGTACAAATGTTGGTTTCTAGCAACCGTAGGTTCTTTATCACTTCTTTATCACGCACTGTGTCAGCAATTTGTAAGAACTATGCCAGAAACTCAGTAGGTTCTTCCTGTGGAAGACTGGAATACTGGCAATTTTGCTGCACCATGATAATGAGCTGAGGATTTAGCTCAAAACTGCTTACTTTGATGGGAGGTATACAGATGCTACTCCCATATACAGCTGTAATGGGGTTAGCATATGACCCCAGAGTCCTTCTGGACTGTTCATTTCCACTTATGTCCATGATGGAGAAAAGGGAATTTATATGAATTGCAAATAAATTATATTTTTAAATATATTTTTTTATTTAATTAAAAGTAACCGAAAATAAAACAAAATAAACGGGAGATAAAATAATACTTTCAAAAATTAGAAGAAAATGAAAAAAAGCAAATTGAAAACTAAATTAATTAATTAATTAAAAAGATTTTGGAAAAATTAATCAAAAAGATATGATTGAAAATTATTTTGAAAAAGATATGATTTAGAAGATATGATTGCAATTTATTAAAAAAAAGATATGATTGAAAATTATTTTGAAAAAGATATGATTGAGAAGATATGATTGCAATTTATAAAAAAAAGATATGGTTGAAAAGATATGATTGAAGAAATTAAAAAGATTTGATTTTTGAAAAAGATTTGAAAATATCAATTTTTGAAATTAGAATTTTGACTTGACTAAAAAAAAGATATGATTTTGAAAATCTTTGACTAAATTAATGCAAAATTTTGAAATTTATGAGTAAAATAAGGAAAGGATATTTTTTTATTTTTGAATTTTAATGCGGAAAGAGAAAAACAACAAAATGACACTAAACTTAGAAATTTTAGATCAAAACACAAAGAACAAACAAGAAAACTTTGAATGTCAAGATGAACACCAAGAACACTTTGAAGATCAAGATGAACACCAAGAACAAATTTTTGAAAAAATTTTAAATAAATAAAAGCACAAGGGACACCAAACTTAAAATTTTTAGAAAATAAAACACAAATTTTCGAGAATTTAAAGGAAAACACAAAGAAGACACCAAACTTAGAATTTTTAAAGATCAAGAAAGGACTAGGAACTAGAAAATTCGAAAAATTAAAAGGAAATAAAAGCATGCAATTGACACCAAACTTAAAATATGAAACTAAACTCAAATAAAAGACTCTAAACAAGTCGGGAAGGGTCGTCTGTTGAAGGCGCTAGCACACCCTGTGTGAGTGAACAGACCTTATAAATTTCAGTATCTGTGCGCACGCACACCCCTGTGCGTACGCACACTTTTAAAATCTTCCTGGGCGTGCGCACGCACACCTCTGTGCGGCCGTACACTCCCTGTTTCTCAAATTTTACTTTGTTTTCAACTATTCTACCTTTCCAACAAGGTTGTAAGCTTCTATAACACCATTTTAAGGCTTTTGGGCTGAATTTTGAGTTTGGGAATATGGGAAATAAGCTAACGGTTTTAGTCGATGGTTATTATGAAAAAGTAGCGAACGGAGATTTAAATTTCTGGTGTACTAAGGATGGGCTCGACGGAGTGAGAAAGAGGAATGGAAATGCTGAATTGATAGTGGTTGAGATGAGTCGAGGGATCTGAATGAGATGATGGATCCATGTATACTGAAAATATTTTCTAAAAACCATTGAAGTACTGATTTGTACTGAGAATTGTTGATACGCTATGCGCCTGGCAGGGACGGGGTTGGATCCCGCCTGTCGAGGTAGCGGCAGTGGCGTAAGGGTAGTGGTTCATCCCGCTTGCGTTGAGATGTGAGGTCCGTGGCAATAGTATCCCACTCGCATCCTTTCGGAATCACTATAGTGTGCCGGCACTATATCCGGGCCAGTGATCCGAGCACGATATCTCGGGAGTTCCCATTATGATTTTCGAAAGGCAACATCTCCATGGAGATGTGTCGGGTTGGCAGTTGAACCGACAATGTGATATCACAGCCAATAGGGTAGGCATTCATCATATGCATTTTCTATCTGCTTGTATGCTTTGACTACTTGAAATGGCTTGCCTATTTGTATAACATGCCTATTTGCTATGTGAATTATTTGCCTTATATGCTTCTACTTGTGCTTTATTTGCATTGTGATTATCTGTGTTTTCTACTGGGATTGAGGAGGTTCAGAAGGCGGTGGCGATGGGATTGCATGGAGGATAGGTTGGTGGAGGCTATGGGACAACAGTGTTTGGTTAGAATAGAAATCCCCTAAGATAAAGTACCATGTTTATTTATGATAAGCTAAGATTTATATATTTATGGTTATCTGTTTTAGTATGCCTTAAGATTGAATTCTTGTGATGGATATGAAGTCTAGGATTGCCTTTGGCGTCTCGGAGTCTTATATACTACATCACTGGGCACTGTTACCATACTGAGAACCTCCGGTTCTCGTACCATATTTTTGTCGTGTTTTTCAGATGCAGGTCACAACCCACCTCGGTAAGTTGTTTGGATGGTGACAAAAGCGGAGGATCCTGTTACTGTTGGAGTCTTTTGATTTATTTTTGTTATACATCTCTCCACTTTGTATTTTATTTTTGGACTAGAGGCATATATTGAGAGAATAAAACTTGTATAAGTTGATTTTACTGTCTGGTTTCTGTTTGTCTGTATATATGACTAGCCGGCCTAAATTCCGCGAGCCGTGGCTAGATTCTTATGATATTCTACTACTATCTTTTGCTATATCTTATCTATATCTTGTGCTTTAGGTTAGTAGCTTCAAAGATACGTTTAGCGCTTTTCAAATCCTGTCTTTGAGCTATATCCTTCATCAGGCTTCTAGATTATACTATTCTTTCTATATTTATATTATGTAAGAGCTTAGAACTGTCGTAATCTCTTATTACCCTTTGCTTTACGACGCGAGGTAAAGTTTAGGCTAATTAGGGTGTTACATTTAGTGGTATCAGAGCGGTTCGTCCTCGTGAGCCTGAGGGATGGACCGATTGTGCTTTTATTGCATACTCTGTGTGTCCTTTCTTTGATGCTATTAGGTTATCTACATGATATATGCATAGCATGCTTGTTTGTGAGTGCCTGTTTGGGATAATTGAAGCACTAGACTTTTGATATTGAGACTGATCACCTTGATATCGACTTTTGGTGTAGACAGGAACCCTAATGGCTACTCGCGGACAAGGTCGGTCACCTATACGGAGAGATTATGAGGGCAACCCGTCGACGGATAATCACGCTGAACTTATGGTGGCGATGACTAACTTAGCTAACACGATTCAAGCGGGCACTGCTATGGCTACTCATGCTTTGCGGCAAACAAGGCAAATCAGCCAGAAGCATAAATGAAAAAGGTGCTGAGGACAACTTAGTTGGTGATCCGAGAACTCTAGCTGCTTTTCTGAAAATTGACCCACCGATTTTCAATGGATCGATAAATCCTGCTGAAGCAGACAACTGGTTTAAAGCTGTGGAGGGTGCATTGCAGACTCAAAAAATCCCGAGTAATCAATTCGTAGAATATGCGGCTTATCAACTAATGGGAGAAGCTCAGTAATGGTGGCAAGGAGAGCGCCGACTGCTACACCTACAGAAGGTGGACATTACATGGGCGTTATTCCAGGAAGCTTTCTACAAAAAGTACTTGCATGAATCATTAAGGGAGGCCAGAGAGTTGGAGCTCTTACAGTTGAAGCAAGGGTCCATGACTATAGCTGAATACACCAGCAAGTTCAAGGAACTCTGTAGGTCCTCGAGAATAAGTCAGGGTACCCCTGAGTCCTATGAGGGATGGAAATGTGTCAAATACGAAGTAGGGTTGAGGGAAGATATCATGTGTGTTCTGGCTCCATTGGAGATTAGGAGATTCTCTGAATTGGTGGACAAGGCAACGATTGTTGAAGATTATGCCAAGGAGGTAACTTTGGAGAGAGATGTTCGTGGCGGTACCAGTGGTAAAGTTCGTGGGAAGTATGTTCCATCAAGAGGCCAAAATTTCAAGATGGGTAGAGGTGCCCCTCAGCGACTCCAAGGTCAAGGGCATATCGAAAAGACTAACCATGACAAGTATCACAGGGCGAGAGGAGTAGGTAAACAGGCGTGGGCTCAACAAGAAGAGTTAAGGTGCCAGAGATGTGGAAGATACCACCCGAAAATGTCATGCATGGCTGGATTCAGTGGATGTTACCACTGTGGATTGTCAGGGCATATCTCTATACGTTGTCCCTACAGGAAGGGCCAGGATGCTAACCAGTCTCAGCGACGGGATTGAGGATCTCCAATTTGAGGTGACGATAAAATTACTAACCAAGTTTTAATCACGTTTAGGAGGTTGTCACTCGACTCTCCTTTTCTAGTTTATGATGGGGGTAAGGAAATAGAACTAGGGATATCAGATCAAACATCAGGCTTAGGACCGATCATTTTTCTATAAAAAGTACCAAGTATACCGCTGCCGGAAGAGGAGAATGGCAATGCGAGACCTAATAAGAGAAATTACCAATAAATATGTGACCGATCTGTCTTTCTTTCTTTTGTAACCCGAGTTGAAGTACCTTATTCTGTGGTCCTTGCTGATAATTAGTCCGAACAATTCCAAATCCTATTCATTGCTCGCATGTATTTTTGCCCGAAACTCGTACCCCTTGGCATGAGCCTAAAGCCATCTTTATTCACAGACTAGTGATAAAATTCGTAGGGACATATTTTGATTCAATGTGCCATATTATTTTCTTCAAATTTCTTAATTTGGAATCCCTTTCTTGAGGTGCACTCTAAATTTTCCTTCTGTTGTATTTTCTTATTCTCTACAACCTTGTCTAAACACAATATAATGTACCTTTTCAATTTCTTATGGATACCATTCAAAGTTGTTTGCTTTCTCTTGAGCTCGGTATCCCTTCAAATAACTTGGGCTTAATTCGGCATCACATGCCATCCTTAGATGCAACCATTGAGAAGTTAGTTCCGTAGGACGCAACTTCTGAACACGAAGGATGAAACCGGTGAGCGTTCGATCTTACGAGGAGTTGTGAAGCCTTACTTTTACGAATGGTGTTACCTATGACAAAATTAATACACAAGGATGCTCCATTGGCTCCAACGCCAAATTGTAATTCCTCCAAAACTTGAAAGAACGATTAGCTACATCACTGGTACTTGTGTTATGTGAACCTCAGGGACCAGATAGGATCTACGATAACGCCTTGTTGAAAATCTTGAAGTGCGTATCAACGTAGCATTAGGAGGTAATGGTTGGTGCATCGCAATGGTTGAGACCATACGAAGTGGAATCTCTGACTCACGATCTAGAGCCTGCTGTGTTTATACTTGTGTTAAAGATGTGGAGCAAGGGGAACTACCTCCATGAAGATGGAGGAAATTACTCAAGGACTACAATTGGGAGTTAAGCTACTACCTAGGGATAATCACGTTTGATTTTGGTTCTCACGTGTAGATCATAAGATAGTAATATGACGTTTGGCACGTGGTGAATTATTGAGTGCGGAGGTAATTAGAAGAGAAGAAAATAAGTAAGAATAAATTTACGCTTGAATTTTTGAATGAGTTTAATATTTGATTTTAGTATGATAAGTAGAAGTTTATTAGTTGTTTATGATGTCTAAGGAAGGTTGAATTGTATATATTGGTGCAATTGTAGATGAATTGGGCATTAGATGTGAAATAAAGGGTGTGGTGGTATTGAGAATATTAGGATTTTGTCAAATGAGTAAAGAAAAACGGAGAATAGAATATTTTAGGTGTTGAAATGATTGAGCATGGTTGAGTGGGTGGTATTGAAACTGTGGCTAGTATAAGAACTGTTGGTAGGGTTTGAAAGTGTTGAATGGTTGGAATTGATGGATATTGTAATTGGAGCTGTAGAAAATTGCTTAAGACTAGAATTAGGCATAGAGACCTTATAAAGCACTGAGTTGTGAATTAGTATTAGGATAAGCGTAGACACTATTAGGGTCAAGTTGAGGAAGTTCAGAAGTAAGCCTAGGTTTTGTAATCCGATGAGGGATGCATGACTTGATTGGATATTTGGATTAGTTAGTTAATTAGTGGCTAAAAATCAGAGTAGTGCAGCGGAAGCTTGTGGAATGCAATAGCACATGATAATTATGAGTAGAGGTCGTAGGAAGATGACTAAACGTATCCTAGGCTTGAATACTTGAAGAGTTAGTGGGTTAATGTAAGCAAAGGTTTTCTAAAAATTAAATCTAATTGTGGCAGTAAGATTAGAATGAGTTGGGATAAGCTATGAAGATGAGGGTAGGCGAATAAATTAGAATTGGGTGATGACTGAATGCAAATGTTGTGTTGAGGTTGAATTAAGGAAATCTAAGAGTGAGAAGGATGAGTATGTCATAGGCTTGAATTCGGTTAAGATATAACATTATAAATAAGACTAAAGAATGTAAATAGAGTATTGAGCTCATATGAAGGAATGAAAAGGTGGACGGTGAGCGGTAGGTTTCAGTTGAGGGAACGTTTAGGGATGATGATGGGGTGATCCAAATTTTGATGGCAAAATTTCTTATTTGGTGGGGAGACTGTAAGAACCGCGACTAATTAACTGCTTAATTAGTTAATTAATATTGACCAATATAGAGTCAGAAAAATTAGAGTGAGATTTTGAGGATGTAAATGTGATTTTTTGGACTCAGTGGATTTTTCTGAGTCAGAAAATGCATTTTCTGCGAAAAACCGTGAACAGGCAGTTGAACCGGTTCAAGTATGCCTGGTACCGCACTAGAAAAAGTGAAAACCATCAAAAATCTTATAAAAATAATAGGGTTAAGTTCGATTTTGGTCCCTAACGTAGGGGTTAAAAATTTGTTTCGTCCCCAACTTTTTTTTTGCTACAAAATGGTCCCCAAAGTTTCAGTTTGTTTTAAAATCGTCCGTCGGACGAAAATACCCATCCCTCCCCTCTTCTTTCTCAACACCCATCTTCTTCCTCAACATTAACCAGAAGCAGATGCACAAACGCAGAAGAACAACAATGGATCTAAGCAGCATCAAAATTCCAAATTCAAGCCAAATCAGAAGTACAAACTCACCTAATCAACATAGCATGACATTGCAGCAACATCAACATATCCAAAACCCATATCATCAATAGACAAACTCAATATTTCACAAGCAAAAAAAATCCGCAACAAAAATCGGAATAAGAAATTCCACAACAAAAATCAGATATTGACGTTAGGATTTTTGCCAGTAAAGAATTTTATAAAAACAATCGCATTGTAGGTATAGTTTCTAAACCAACAGAAATCCCTTCGTACAAACATTTTGGTTGTTACAAGTAACAAACCCCTAAATAAATTGATAACCGAAGTATTTAAACCTCGGGTCGTCTTCTCAAGGAACTGTAGGGAAGTATGTTCTTATTATCGGTTATGGAGATTGTAAATCAGGGTTTTGAAGATGAGGAGCAAGTAATTTAAATTGCAATTGAAATAAGTAAAAGACTGTAAAGTAAATAAATAACTATAAAATAAACTTTTGGTAAGGTATGAGAAATTAGAAGTCCTATCCTAGTTATCCTTATCAATGATGATGAAGATTGAATCTTAATTCCACCCAGTTAGTCTTTACTTAAAGTAAAGAAAAGTCAAGTGACTAATTAGTTAGATCCTCAAATCCTAGTTAATCCCTAAGGAAAGATTGGGATTATTGAAGTTCAATTCAATTAGCAAAGATAACAATTATCAATCATGTTTGAGTTTGATAACTCCTGAGTTATTGATTTCTTAACCAAGACCAAAAGGAAAAAAGTAAATCTACCAGAATAAAAATATCTTCAGATTGGAAGCAACAGTAATATAAATAAAGGAGGGCAATAATAAACTGAAATACCTCAATTAACATTAATTCAAAAGAGTGATCTGTAACATAGAAGAATTCATAAATTAAATTGAAAAGATAAATAAAAAAGAATGTTGAACCTGATAGAAAGAGATAATCCTGAAAGCGAATAAAATCCTAAATCTAAATCCTAATCCTAAAGAGAGAGAGGAGAGAACCTCCCTCAAAACTAAATCTAAATCATGAATAGTAACTAATTGAAGACTCCTCCTGAATGGATGCATTCCCCCACTTCATAACCTCTGATCTGTGCCTTCTGGACTTGGATTTGGGCCAAAAAAGGCTTCAGAAATCGCTGGGAGCATTTTCTATAATTTCTGGTGTGTGGCCTCTGTCACGCGACCGCATGGGTGACGCGGTCGCGTCAATTGGAGTTTTCCTTGTCGCGCGCTCGCGTCAAGCACGCGGTCGCGTCGCTGTTAATTCGCGCTGGCATGCGGCCGCGTCGTCCATGTGATCGCGTCGCTACCTGTTTCTTCAAAAACTCTATTTTATGCTTTCCTTCCAATTTTGTATGTTTCCTTTCCATCCTTTAAGTCATTCCTGCCTTAGAAGATCTGAAATTACTCAATACACGAATCACGGCATCGAATCGAAATAAAGGGTAATAAAAAATAATTATTTTTAAGCATAGGAAACATGTTTTTCACATACATCACATAATAAGGAAGGGAAAGTAAAACCATGCAATTAATATGAATAAGTGGGTGAAGGGTTGAATAAATCACTCAACTTAAGCACAAAATATATCATAAAATATGGGTTTATCAACCTCCCCACACTTAAACAATAGCATGTCCTCATGCTAAGTCCAAGATAAAGAGTAAGGTAAGGTTAAAGTGGTGGAATCTCATGCAATGCAATCTACTCTAAATGCAACTACCTACATGCATCATGCAATTCTTAATTGTTATTTACTTGTATATAAAGCTTACATGTAGTTGAATTAATTCACATTCTCAAGGAATCACATATATATAGCCAAACCTTAGATAATGATAAAGCACTTTTACAATTGAGATGGGAGAGAAAAACATTTTATAAACTTGCAAGACAATTAGTAATTCAAGCAGAGATATATGTTAATGAGCTATTGAACCCTCACTGGATTTTGTGTTTACTCTCTAGTCACTCAGTGTTTATTGGGTTAATCACTCTATTCTTCTTTTTATCCTTTCTTTCTACAACTTTGTTCTTCATCTAACCAATCAACAATTATAGAATATAGACATACCAAAAATCATGAGGTCTTTAATTAAGGTTGTAATGAGGGCCAAGGTAAAGGTAAGGGTATATGTATAAGGCTAAGTGAGCTAATTAAGCGAATTCTTGATTAGTCTAAGATCTCACCTAACATACATAACTTTGTAAAGCAGAGCTTCTTTACCTATTTTCCCATATTTTTCCCACTTTTGATACATGCTCATATTTTAATTTTTATCTTGTCCCATGTGCATTGTTTTATTTTGCATGTGGGGAATTCTTTTGTATCCCCTTTATTTAAATACTGAAAAATAAATATTTTTTTTTTGCACATGGTAATTCAATTATTTTGATTTCATATGGGCGTGCTTCCCAAAAATTTTTATTTTGAATTATTTTATTCTTTTCAACTTTCTACCCTTTGTTTTTATCATCCATGTTCCCAATAGGTTTCCCACACTTAAACAATTACACACTTTCTATCTTAAGCTAACCAAGGATTCAACTTGGGATTTTTATTTTGTTTTTCTGCTTAAGGCTAGTATTGTGGTTTGTAGAATAAGAGGGGATTTAAAGGCTCAAGGGGGCTAACAAGGGTGATGTAAAAGGTAGGCTAATTTGGGATAAGTGAGCTAAAATCAAACAATGGCCTCAATCACTCTCTTGGTATGTATTTCTATTCTATAATCGGACATATAGATTAAAACAAAGTAAAGAACACCAGAATAAATAAGAAGGGTGGAACACACAGGAATAAAAATTATGGTTTGAATGTAACCATACAATTAAGCTCAAAACTTACAGGCTGTATGTTTTCTAACTCAGAAATCATATATCAGTTATATATGTCATGCAAGTAAAAATCAAGAGTTCCCATTTCAATGTAAAATTTACTTTGAGTGGCTTTAAAGTTTGTGTCTCTCCTTGATGAAATGTTGTTAACTAACTAACATGGAATGCTATATATACAAGGTGTGGGTTGTTTCTATTATGTTCAAGTCTCTAGTTTACTTCCTTTTTATATTTTCAAATTAAACTAAGTTATCTTATGCTAAAAAAAGGGTAAACTATACTAATCAATCCACAATTTCTATAACTAATAAGTTAGAATTGCAACTAAACTAAATAGCTAAAATATGAACTAAGGTGCAACATGCAGAAATAGGGTAAAAATATATGAAAATAGCAATGTATAAGTGCTGGGAAAATAAAAATAAAAATAAAAGAGAAAAATACAGAAAAATAGCAAAATAAAATGAAAGAGTCTGTAGTGGTTCACCAAAAAAAATGCCAGAGATGGCGACCTCCCCACACTTAAAATGAAGCATCGTCCCTGATGCTCACTCAAGCAGGGTGTGAAGGGGTGTCATCACTGGAAGGGTGGGTAGCTAGAGTCTCTGTGGTGGTGGTCTGAGGGTCTGCCTGCTGCAGAGGAGGTGCTGACTGAATAGGGATCTCAGGGTCGGAAACCTGAATCTGATGTGGGGCCTCTTGCTGTGATGCATCCTGCTCTGTGCCTGCCTGCTCAGCCTCTCTCTGGGGGTGGGTATCTGCCTCGTGATCATCCGCCTCCTCCTCAGATGGCTCTGATGGTGTGTCAGGCTCGGAGGGGATATCGCCAGATCGTATCATTAGCTTCAGGTGCTCCTAGCATCGCTTGCTGCGACGCTCAGCTCTCTCATATCGGCGCCGGTTGCGGCGCTCCATCTGGTCTAGCTGTCGAAACAGGTGGTGCACTAGGTGATAAACCGGCTCTGAGGCAGGTGGAGGTGCAGTGGTGGTATCAGGGGTAGCTGTGGAGGAAGAGGGGCCGGCAGATGGTGTGGCTGTCTCATCAGTAGGAGTGAGGAATGGAGGTATGTAGCCCAAAGCCAGAAAGTTCCTGCTGTGAGGACTGATTTTCTTACATTCTGCAGCAGGTGGCCTCTCATCAGCATCCTCCCAAGGCACGTCAGCTCGACGGCCTAGCTGTGTAATCAGATATGGGAAGGAGAAAGTGCCTCAGACGTGGACCCTGACCATGTAGTACCGAATGAAGCGTGGCAGGTACAGGTCCTTACCCTCCATCACACACCATATGAGGGTGATCAAAGCGGCAGGTAGCTCCGTCTCGTGAGTACTCGGCATAATAAAGTTGCTTAGGATCTGATGCCATAGCCGAGCCTCATCGTTCAAGTATGCCCGCTTGATTCCCTCAGACATGGTGGTGTTCTGACCCATGACCCATGGAACAGTCGGGTCAAGGGCTATCCTAGCCTTGACTGCATCCCAGTCAAATTTCATGAAGCGCATGTCCTCCTCAGTCTTTTGATATCCATCTGGCTGATCGGATTTAGGCAGAAGCTTCAAAACATCCTCTATAGCCTCTTCAGTAACCAGAATCTGCTTCCCCCTTAGGTTCACTGCATCTAGGGAGGTTTTGAAGTAATTGCAGTAGAATTCCCTTACCCAAGATGCATTAACCTCAGTCAGGTTTCTCTCCAGGAAGAACCAGCCTCTTTGTTTGATCTAATCAGAGGTGTATTGCTGGAGTTCTTCTGGGATCTTCAGAGTCCTTTCCAGGTACAGGTTCCTGGAGTTTGCAAACACCGGATACTTCAGCTCGCAGTATCGGTTTGCAAATTTAATGGGATCAGTAGCAGAGAGTAGTTGGTCAGCCTTCTCCTGCGGGGTAAAGTGTTTCTCCCGCCAGGAGTCATCATGCATGAGGTCCAGGATGGACATGGAGGCTTCTCCTCTTTTCCATTTGCCAGTTGTTGCCTTGCCTTTTCGTTTTCTTTGGGTGTCAAACATCCTGAAAAACAGAAAACCAGGATATAATAAAAATAGGAAAGCAGGTCGACAAATAATCGAAAGAAGCATATAATAGCAAAGGAGCAATAGAATAAGGAAAATGAGTTAAGTAAATGTGCATTAAGGATTGTATAGGAGTGAAAAGTCCGAGAATAAAAATTCACAATCCACAATGTAAAAGGAGTCATGTTAAGTAGGAAAAACATCCGTCATGCCTTGGTTAGAATGTTAGAGAGAATAGTGAAAAACTAGAAGAGATGTTTTGAAAGGTAAGTGGGTTAGGAATGAAAAAGAGGTTAGGCAGTGAAAATTGGTGAATTAGTAAAAAGTGGATTTGAGTAAGTGGCATGAAGAGCATTTCCTAAATAACGAGAATTCACAAATTAAAGCAACAGATAACTCAAATTCAAACAAGAAAGTTAAGGATGAATCAAATGAATATAGCAAAGAGTGGAATTGAATCATCCAAGATGCAATTTATAAACCAGGAAATGAAAAAGAATAAGGAAGCTTGCCCTGTCATTCAAGAATTGGTTTGGTAAAAGCTGAGTAAAACAGAGTGCAAGTTTGCCAAAACCAAAACAGGAATGAAAATCAAAACAGTTTACAGAAATTTGGACAGCATTCCGGCTAAAATTGGATTGTCCCGAAAAATAAACAGCAGTCATGAGAGTTCATATGAGTTAAAAATATAGGTGCAATTACATATAAGGAATATGAACATGGAAAAGCAGTGTAAAGAGCAGCATGAAACAAGAAATTACAGCATATGAACAATAACAACATCACAGCAGCAGCAGAATTGCGAATTGAATAAAATAGGTAGCAAGAACAGCGCAATTAATCAGGCCTAAATCCACTAACCACATCCTAGGCTACCTAACAACCTGGAATCCACTACAACATGCATATCTAACTAGCCTAATGATGAACAGAAATAGAAAAATAGAAAATTAACGATGAATGGAAAGAAGGGTGACGTTCAGCAAAACCTGGAAGGCGAAGGAAAGAAAGTAGGGCAGAGAGGTGGCTGGGGGATGGCGGTAGTGGCGGCAGACGCGGCGGTTGAGGGTGGCACGGCGGCGGTGGCGGCTGTTCGAAGGTAGGGTGTCGGTAGGTAATGGGGGAAAAAGGGGAAGGGAGGGAAGAGGGTCTGGGTGGTGGTGGGTGGCGCGGCTGGGACAGAGCGGCGGCGGTGGCAGTGCGGCGGAGGGGGCTGCGGTGGTGGAGGGAAGAGAAAGAGAGAAGAAGGAGAAAGAGGGGGAGAATGGGGGAGGGGGTGGTGGTACGGTGAGGTCCGGGGGGTGGTTGGCGGTGCAACGGCGGCGTAGGGTGGCTGGGTGGTGGCTAAAAGTTGTGGGTGGTGGTTGTGGAGAGAAGAGAGGAAGGAGAGGGGGCTGGGGGGCGCGAATGGGTAGGGTTTCGCATGGCTGGGGGTTATTAATTTGAATCCACGCGATCGAGTGGGGCACGCGGTCGCGTGTCTGGGGTGAAATTGGGGTCGACGCGATCGCATGGGTGGCGCAATCGCATGGAATGGTTAAAAGAGTGAATGACGCGATCGCCTGGGACATGCGATCGCGTCGCTGGAAATTGTGCTAAACGCACGATTCCAGCGTCGTTTCAGCACAACTCTCTGTCTTCTCTGGGGTGGTGGTGCAATCCATGAGACGCGATCGCGTCGCTCACGCTGTCGCGTGGGATTGGTGTTGTGCAAGTGACGCGATCGCGTCAGGGACGCGACCGCGTGGGTCGTTTTGTGTGAAACGCACAATGGCCGCACGATTCCAGCCTAACTCTCTGGACGTTGGGGATTTACGCCGATCTCCAGATCACGCGGCCGCGTGAATGACGCGGACGCGTGTGTAGTATTTTTCGTAAGTGACGCGATCGCATGAGTGATGCGGTCGCGTCGCGCACCCTCTCTTTTTTTTTATATGCAGGTATGCAAGTATGTAGTATGCAATGCGAATGAATAATATTCAGGTTCAATTGAAAAATGAAATAAAAATAAAAATAAATAACACGAAATAAAACTGAAAAAGAAACGACCATACCATGGTGGGTTGTCTCCCACCTAGCACTTTTAGTTAAAGTCCTTAAGTTGGACATTGGATGAGCTTCCTGTTATGGTGGCTTGCGCTTAAATTCATCCAAAAATCTCCACCAATGCTTGGAATGCCAATAGCCTCCGAGGTCCCAAACTAGGCATGTGAAGCTTCTGAGCAGCTTCAAACATATTCTCAGGCTCCCGAGGTGACGAATGTCAGAATAGATTCCAGGATCCCAAACCTTGCTTTTAAATTCGTCTTCGTCTTGATCTATATTTTTCCATTCGGGCGGTTTAGAAAGTAGATTTTCACCAAGGTGACCAAACGTTTTCCGAGATCTATTCGATAGATCATGATGCCAATCCGCACACTTCAAGTTGAAGCATGGAACCTTATTGAACCTTGTGCACCATCTCTGAGGACGAGCCACTTCCCTCTTACTCTTAAAGCCGCAGAGAGCTCTAAGCTGGCCATCTGTTTCAAGCAAACCATATTCAAGCGGAAAAGTAAAGATAAAGGTTAAGGATTGTACCCACTTGAAGCTTGTATTAGGTGGTAATGGCCTTGGGATAGGCGTTTCCAGTGGTTCTGTGAGTTCTACTCCCTTATGCTCTTCTGTGAATTTCTTCACTGCCTTGCAGACTTCTTCAATTGCATCCATGTCCTGATCAAAGCCTTCTATGTCTTCCTCGTCACTTAAGTCATAAACGGGAGGTTGAGAGAAATCTACCTCTGCATCATCTTCGTATTCACTTGGGGAAGATTCTGTGATCTCAAAGAATTCACTTGCAGGTGCAAGTTCACTACTGGGAGAACTTGACTTGAGATCATCATCATCAAGGAAACTTGCTTCTTGGATTATTCCATCCAGTTCTTCATAAAAGACTTGCCTTGGGGGCTGTGTACTATCCTCCTCAGCATCAATTGTAACGTCCTTGACAGAATTCTCTACAACTCTGGATTCCCATGGAGGCTCAGCATCTCCTAGGTCTTCAACCAACTATTCTTCTTGCGTAATGACAGCTTCCTCTACTTGCTCCAGTACGAAGTCATGCTCTGTTCTGTCCACTGGAGTTTCTAGTATCTCCTTCATGCTACGCTCATCATTAGATTGTCCACACAGAGTTGTGGGAGGTCCTAGAATGTTCGAACGTCTAGAAGATAATTGACTTATTGCTTGCTCCAGTTGATGAAGGGTGGTTTGAAGTTGATCTACTGTTTCCTTAAGGCGAACCTCTGATTCTCGGGGTGCTGGATTTGCACGTGGTACATTGGGAAATGGTGGTGTTTGGGAGTAATTGGATTGGAATCGGGGTAAATGAGGATCATATGGTAGCGAAGGGTGAAAAGAAGCTTGTGAGTGTGGTGGTTCGAAGTTATGTTGAGAGGATGGCCTATAAGCACAGGGTGGGACTTGTTGGTAACTACAAGGTTGTCCACCATGTCTATTTGCTTGGTATGCATTGTAAAATGGTCTTTGTCCATGATATCTTGGAGGGTGTTGTTGCCTAAAGGGTTGATCAGATCCTCTTGGCTCCATCCATCTTTGATTGCTCTGACCTTGATGCATGTTCCTGTTATAACTTTCACTCCTTTCAACAATATTAGAACCAAACTCGAAGCGAGAGGGGTGAGAATTCATAGTAGCTAATGGAAATAAAAAGGGAAAATAAAGACAAATAAACAAGTAAAAGAAAAATATTTACAATAACCAATAATAAGGCACACAATTGCAGTTCTCCGGCAACGGCGCCATTTTTTTGACGTTAGGATTTTTGCCAGTAAAGAATTTTATAAAAACAGTCGCGTTGTAGGTATAGTTTCTAAACCAACAGAAATCCCTTCGTACAAACATTTTGGTTGTCACAAGTAACAAACCCCTAAATAAATTGATAACCGAAGTATTTAAACCTCGGGTCGTCTTCTCAAGGAACTGCAGGAAAGTATGTTCTTATTATCGGTTATGGAGATTGTAAATCGGGGTTTTGAAGATGAGGAGCAAGTAATTTAAATTGCAATTGAAATAAGTAAAAGACTGTAAAGTAAATAAATAACTATAAAATAAACTTTTGGTAAGGTATGAGAAATTAGAAGTCCTATCCTAGTTATCCTTATCAATGATGATGAAGATTGAATCTTAATTCCACTCAGTTAGTCTTTACTTAAAGTAAAGAAAAGTCAAGTGACTAATTAGTTAGATCCTCAAATCCTAGTTAATCCCTAAGGAAAGATTGGGATTATTGAAGTTCAATTCAATTAGCAAAGATAACAATTATCAATCATGTTTGAGTTTGATAACTCCTGAGTTACTGATTTCTTAACCAAGACCAAAAGGAAAAAAGTAAATCTACCGGAATAAAAATATCTTCAAATTGGAAGCAACAGTAATATAAATAAAGGAGGGCAATAATAAACTGAAATACCTCAATTAACATTAATTCAAAAGAGTGATCTGTAACATAGAAGAATTCATAAATTAAATTGAAAAGATAAATAAAAAAGAATGTTGAACCTGATAGAAAGAGATAATCCTGAAAGCAAATAAAATCCTAAATCTAAATCCTAATCCTAAAGAGAGAGAGGAGAGAACCTCCCTCAAAACTAAATCTAAATCATGAATAGTAACTAATTGGAGACTCCTCCTGAATGGATGCATTCCCCCACTTCATAACCTCTTATCTATGCCTTCTGGACTTGGATTTGGGCCAAAAAGGGCTTCAGAAATCGCTGGGAGTATTTTCTGTAATTTCTGGTGTGTGGCCTCTGTCACGTGGCCGCGTGGGTCACGCGGTCGTGTCAATTGGAGTTTTCCTTGTCGCGCGACCGCGTCAAGCACGCGGTCGCGTCGCTGTTAATTCGCGCTGGCATGCGGCCGCATTGCCCATGCGATCGCGTCGCTGCCTGTTTCTTCAAAAACTCCGTTTTATGCTTTCCTTCCAATTTTGTATGTTTCCTTTCCATCCTTTAAGTCATTCCTGCCTTAGAAGATCTGAAATTACTCAACACACGAATCACGGCATCGAATGGAAATAAAGGGTAATAAAAAATAATTATTTTTAAGCATAGGAAACATGTTTTTCACATACATCACATAATAAGGAAGGGAAAGTAAAACCATGCAATTAATATGAATAAATGGGTGAAGGGTTGAATAAATCACTCAAATTAAGCACAAAATATATCATAAAATATGGGTTTATCAGATATTCCAAATCAGAATATATTCCACAACAAATTCCACAACAAAATTTAGATTATGTAAGACAAATAAGAAATTCAGTTCACAAAGAAGGGAAGAAGAAGAAGAAGGAGGAGGATGAGGAGGAGGAGGAGGAGGAGGAGGAGAAGAAGAAGAAGAAGAAGAGGATCGTGGAGAGGATGCGGGGAGCAATGATGAGCGGCGAGTAAGGAAGAACAACAGCGAGCGGTGAGGGGAGAGGATCGGCGGCAGTGGCGGCAGCTGCTGCAGTGGAGGACGCAAATCTTTCAGCTCGCGCATCCCTCTCTCCCTTTGGGGTTAGCGACGGTGGCTCAACGGCAGCGACGGTGGCGCATCCCTCTTCCCCCCTTCCCCCTTCCCCCTTCCCCCTTCCCCCTCGTGATCTCTTCCCCTTCCCCTTTCCTCTTTCCTCTTCCCCTGCCCCTTATTCCTTCTCCCATGTAACCCTTTTTCTTTTTCTTTTTTAACAGAAAATTAAAATCCAGCTAAACAAACCCATAATCAAATCAAGGGGCTAGAGGGAGGGTAACAGGAAGTGGTGGCTCTAATTCCTTCTGCGACAGGGACTGAGGGAGGGAAAGCAGGGAGGTTCGCTGGCGGTGGTGAAACAGAGGAGGCTCCACGTTGCTGCGCCATGGTGAAGCAGGAGAGGCTCGCCGGTGGTGAGCTCTGGTTCGAGGTGATCCGAAATAGGGAAGAAGAGAAGGAGGAGAAAGGGTCGCGGTTGATCTGAATAGGAAAAAGGCAGCGGTGACGACGATGGGATGGCGGGATGGCGGCTTCCCTTCCCCCTTCTTCCCTTCCCTCCCCCTCCCCCCTCCCCCCCCCCCCCCGTTTCTCGCGCCCCCACCCCCCTTCTTTCTCCCCCCCTTCTCTCTGTATCCCTTTCTTTCTTTCTTTTTTATTTATTTTATATTTATTTTATTTTATAATTTTTTAATGAGGGGTAATTCGGTAATAAAAAATAAAATTGGTAAAAATGACGATTTTAAAACAAACTGAAACTTTGGGGACAATTTTGTAGCAAAAAACAAAGTTAGGGACGAAACAAATTTTCGACCCCTACGTTAGGGACCAAAATCAAACTTAACCCAAAATAATAGAAGTCAAAAACCAGGCATTAATTTTGAAGGTTTGGCTCAAAGTTAGGCCAAACGGGTTAAAAATGCTAACGGGTTGGATCGGGCCCAAGTTGGGCCCAAGACCAATACTATATAAGTCCATTTAAGTGGCCATTTCAGCCACTTTGACACCACACAACCAGCAGCAACGTGAAAAGAGAAAAGAGACGTAGGGTTCCAAAAGTTTACTATTCATCGTCTTCTTCTTGGAGCCATATCTCACTCTCCGGAGCTCCGATTTGTGTGCCGTCAGTTGCCACGCGAGTTCTCGTCGAGCTCTTCGATTTCATCTTAACAAAGTGGTAAGGAACTTCCAATTTCTTACCCAGTTCTTCATTCTATAACAGATTCAGTTTTTGGCTATGGCGAATGAGTGGTTCTTGTTATTTTGATTAATTAGGTACAATCTAGCATCGGGTACTTAGTGGGGTTTGTCTTAATCAAATGTGGGTAAGGTAAGCTCACCCTTATCCCTTCTGAAATTGAATAATTAAGAACCCTAGGTACTAATTTATTGCACATTAATGTGTATAGCTTGGAATATTGATGGTTGGTGCTTATTGGAGATTAATTGATGGCTTGATTGAGTTTGAGAACTTGTGGAAGCTTGGTTGAGGTCAATTTGGTTATTTTAGCGCATATTGGGAATCGGCCAAGGTATGGTTTCGATTTCCTCTATGTAGTATATAATATTCAGGGGTGTGCGTACGCACAGGTATGTGTGCGTACGCACACTAGGCGGAAAAGGGGTTATGCGCGCGCACATCAGGGTGCGGACGCTGCGAACAGAATGAACATAAGGCCTGTGCGCACGCACAAAGGCGTGTGTGGGCGCACAGAAGGGGAAAAGAGGGGTGTTCCGAAGCACAAGAGGTGCGTGTGCTGCGAGCAGAGGGGGTTCCCAAGGTTGTGCGTGCGCACAGAGCTATGCGCATGCATAGGTGTGGTTTTTTTTTTTTGACATGATCATGTGTGCGCTCGCACACAGATCCGTGCACACGCACAAAAGCATAAGAGGGCAGGGGTTCATACGCACAGGCTGTGCCAACGCTCCCACCAGAAGGGAAGCAAGTTGGCGTGCGAGCGCACAAGCTTGTGCGTTCGCACAAAGAGTGCAAAAAAGGGCATGTGTGCGTACGCATAGGTACGTGCGCATGCACAGGTCGCAGAAAACAGAAGGACGCGCGCACACAAAGCGTGCTGGCGCTGCGAACAGAGGGCATAAAGGCTTGTGTGCGTACGCATAGTTGGGTGCGTACGCACAGAAGGTGAAATTTCGTTGCTGTGTGCGTGCACACGCGAGTATGTGCACGCACATGCCCTGTTTTTCCCAAAAAAATTTCTTTCAAAATCTAAGGCTCTAAGCCTTAACTCAATCAAAATGCAACACCAAAACATGCAAAAACCCATAAATTTATGATCCAAACCAAAATTAACCTATCTAATCTCAAAATTAAATTAATTCTAAGCTAACCAAAACAAGCAAACATGCAATTAAGCCAAAGTATATACAAAAAGAGAAGAGTTAGAACAATGTTATCAAGCACTTTTATTTAATGTCTTTAAGTTAGACAATTGGGAGAGCCCTTGCTATGATGGCTTGTTCTTGACTTCTCCACCAATGGCTTGAATCTCCAATGTCCTCCGGAATCCCAATCCTAACCATAAACAAAGACAACCAACAAGCAAGCTATTTACATATTAACATATTTACAATAGCCAATAACAACACCATTGAAACTCCCCGGCAACGGCACCAAATTTGACAATGCCCAAAAGCATGGGTTTGGATTTTCACACTAAAAATAGGAATGACGTTGCAAGTATAGTCCAAACCCAATAATTGATCATCAATCAAATGTTATCACAATACAAACCCAAATATATAAACCGAGAGTATTTCACTCTCGGGTCGTTCTTCCCTAGGAGTTGCAATGAAATGTCATGTCATTGGCTATGAGGGAGCATGGGGAAATTGGGAATGAAATCAAGAGAGCAAAAAATGTAAATAGCAAGAAAGTAAATGAGCATGCAAGGAATGTAAATGGCAACTCTTGGCAAGAATCGGGGAATTTAGGATTTCTATCCTAGTTATGGACCACAAACATGGCAATTGTGTGAAATCAATCTAAATCAATCAATCCTCCTTGAGAATTAGTCAAAAGGCGTAATTGATCTCAATCCATAAGTCCTAGTTAACTCACTAATTACTTAGTGAAAGACTAGCGTTAATGGAAACCAAACCAATTAACCATTCTCACACAATGCGGAATGGACATTCACAACTCAATTCCATCCAAACACCCAATTTCTCAACCAAGAGTGTGAAAATTAAACATGTAAGAAATTAAACATCAAAGAAATTAAATAAACATGCAAGGAATTAAAAGTCAAAGCAATAAAAGTCAAAGCAATTAAAAGTAAGGAAAGGAAACTTAAAATGCAAGAAAACCTCTTGGCAAGCAATTGAGAGTTAAGGTTACCTATCTTAGCCATTGACCACAAACATATGATGATTATGAAGAGTTAATCTTACTTAGTCAATCTTATATCGAAGATAAGTCAAATAGGCATAGTTAATTTCAATCCCTAAGTCCTATGTCAACACTAAGGGGTCACATAGAGTCAAGGGAGACCAAATCAACTAACTACTCTAATATATCAAACAAGAATGGACATCAATGACTCAAGGATCACCAAAGTCACCAATTTCAAGCCAAGGGTTAAGAAAAACTAAGTAAAATCTAAGCCAAGCATTTTATCAAACACTTGGTATGCATGAAAATAAAATAATATTAAAAATGCATTAAAATAAATTCTAAAGCTACCAAAGCAAGAAAATCATAACAACAACTAAAGAAAATAATAAATAAATATAAAACATAAATTGCATTAAATGTAAATTAAAATAACAAAGAGTTCTCATAACATGAAAAGTGACATAAAAGAGAAATTAACAAAAGAGATGAAGAAGATAAAGACAAGAAAGCATAGACGCATAAATGAAACTACATTAAAACAAGAATTAAAAGTAGAAATTACAAGGAAATTAAACTAAGAAACCCTAATTCTAGAGAGAGGGGGGAGCTTCTCTCTCTAGAATATAACCTACATAATGCTAATCTAACCCTAATTCTCCCCCCCCCCCCCTCACATGGAGTGAGGTCTTCCTTCATATAGCACTCAATCAGCTTCAGAAAGTCCCAAAATTGGGCCATGGAGGCCCAAAAATCGCCCCAGCGATTTGCAATAAATGAGTCACGCGCTGGGACGTGTGCGTGCGCACAGGTGTGTGCGTACGCACACATGCTGATTTTCTTCTTGTGTGTACGCACAGGCGGTTGTGTGCACGCACACTCCAATGTGTGCTTCTCCTTTGTTTTCTTCATGTTTTCTCCCTTTGTTCATGCTTCCTTCCACTTTTGCCTTGCCAAACTTGCCTTTAGGACCTAAAATCACTCATCAAACATGTTATGGCATTGAATGGCATAAAAGTGGGATAAAGTGATTAAAATAAGCACAAAATAGCATGTTTTCACAATTAGGCTCAATTAAGGGAGAGAACACAAAAGTATGCTAGTTAGATGAATAAATGTGGGTTTATGTGATGAAATCCATTCAAATCAAAGCAAAATATATCGTCAAATATGGATTCATCAGTTGGCAGTTGAACCGACAATGTGATATCACAGCCAATAGGGTAGGCATTCATCATATGCATTTTCTATCTGCTTGTATGCTTTGACTACTTGAAATGGCTTGCCTATTTGTATAACATGCCTATTTGCTATGTGAATTATTTGCCTTATATGCTTCTACTTGTGCTTTACTTGTATTGTAATTATCTGTGTTTTCTACTGGGATTGAGGAGGTTTGAAAGGCGGTGACAATGGGATCGCATGGAGGATAGGTTGGTGGAGGCTGTGGGACAGCGGTGTTTGGTTAGAATAGAAATCCCCTAGGATAGAGTACCCTGTTTATTTATGATAAGATTTATATATATTTATGCTTATCTGTTTTAGTATGCCTTAAGATTGAATTCTTGTGATGGATATGAAGTCTAGGATTGCCTTTGGCGTCCCGGGGTCTTATATCCTACATCACTGGGCACTGTTACCATACTTAGAACCTCTGGTTCTCATACCATATTTCTGTTGTGTTTTTCAGATGCAGGTCACAACCCACCTCGGTGAGTTGACAGAAGCGGAGGATCCTGTTACTCTTGGAGTCTTTTGATTTATTTTTATTATACATCTCTCAGTTTTGTATTTTGTTTTTGGCCTAGAGGCATATATTGAGAGAATAAAACTTGTATAAGCTGATTTTACTGTCTGGTTTCTATTTGTCTGTATATATGACTAGCCGGCTTAAACTCCGTGAGTCGTGGCTAGAATTTTATGATATTATACTACTATCTTTTGCTATATCTTATCTATATCTTGTGCTTTAGGTTAGTAGATTCGACGATACATTTTGCGCTTTTCAAATTCTGTCTTTGAGCTATATCCTTCATCAGGCTTCTAGATTATACTATTCTCTCTCTCTCTCTCTCTCTCTCTCTCTCTCTCTCTCTCTCTCTCTCTCTCTCTCTCTCTCTCTCTCTCTCTCTCTCTCTCTCTATATATATATATATATATATATATATATATATATATATATATATATATATTATGAATGAGTTTAGAACTGACGTAATCTCTAATTACCCTTTGCTTTACGACGCGAGGTAAAGCTTAGGCTAATTAGGGTCTTACACCGGTTACCTTTGCAAACCGAGTCTTGAGCTTTGTTATCTGTATTTTGGCACTCTTTGGTATATATATCCGTGTTAGCTTATCTTTTATCCTGTTTCGCTTACGTTATTGAATTCGTGAGCTTTGCGCTTTTCAATTTTAACGATTTTGTTTTATCGTCTTCTTCAAAGGCTCCTAGTTACAAATCTTTTTTACTATTACTATATATATAATTTTACTTTTAGAGGTCGTAATACCTCACCACCTCTATCTTATGACTTAAGCATAAGGCTCTGTGTGTTAGGGTGTTACATAATCAATTAAATCATGTTATTTTTGTCAAAATTAGGCTAGACAAATTAATTTGATTGAAAAAATAGTGAATCAAATCTTGAATTATTATTTTTTATAAAAAATTTCTACAATACTCTTATTATAGAAAATAACTAAAATATTCCTATTATATATATATATATATATATATTTTTAAAAACTCTAAATCATAACCCTATGACCACACAAATTAATTTGATTAAAAAAATAGTGAATCAAATCTTGAATTGGACTAACTTAATATTATTTTTTATAAAAAAATTACTACAATACTTTTATTATAGAAAATTACTAAAATATTTCTATTATATATATTATTTTTGAATATATATTAATTTTAGAAACTCTAAATCCTAACCCTATGACTACAGAAAAATAAAAAGCTAGAATTTAGGATTTTTAAAATTAATATATATAATAGGAGTATTTTAATCATTTTCTATAATAAGGGTATTGTATCAATTTTCATAAAAAATAATATTAATTTAGATCGGTTTAATATTTGATTCACCATTTTTCGGTTAAATTAATTTGTCTGACCTAATTTTGACAAAAATAATATGCTTTAATCAATTATATGTGTTAAATTTTAATTACTAGAAAACATATTTAAAAAGAGACGTTTTAGACTATCTGAGTGACTCTCGTAAAAAAGACACTCGACTAAATTCCCATTTTGGTCCCTAAAATTCACACGATTACCCATTTTGGTCCTCGAAATTCAAAGTTACCTATACTGGTCCTCCAAATTCAAGTCCGGGCACCAATATAGTCCCTTGACTCTTTCCGACAATGACTAGGCAAATGAAATGCTGAAATGGCACCCTCCTTGTCATGCTGGATGACGAGTAAACAACGTCGTTTACCCTTGGCGCCCAAACAAGTCAAAAATGAAGAATAGTGGAGGTAGGGAAGAAGAAGAAGAAGAAGAAAAAGAATACTTTATTCTGGGTCTCTATCGTTTCTTCTCCCTTCATATACAAAGCAACCACGTTTCTTACTTGTTTGGGTGCCAAAGATAAACAACGTAGTTTACTCGTCATCTAGCGTGGCAGTTAGGGAGGGTGTCATCTCAACACTCCGTTTACCTAGTCATCGTCAGAAAGAGTCGAGAGACCACATTAGTGCTTAGACTTGAATTTGAAAGACTAATATAGATCATTTTAAATTTCAAAAACCAAAATAAATAATCACGTAAATCTTCAAAACCAAAATAAAAATTTAGTCAAGATATTCTAATATTCAAATCATGGAATAAGTTAAATACTCCTAACCTTAAATCTAAACCAAATTAGTTTGCCGGGATTGTTAGAAGGCAAACACAGTGACAATTAGTTATAGTTAGTTACGCCAGCTGGCAGTACTGGTAGCCAACTACTAACAGAAACGGTTGTTAGTCTTCACTCTTAGTTCACGTGTAAAACAAACATGGTAATTTTGTGTAAATCAATGGAGTTCAATTCATTCAATTTTCACAATATTAATTTCTCATGCTTCCACGACCATAAGCTTATTTAAGAGCTATTAATGTTATTAATATGCCCTCAAATCACTACCAAAGTTTGATATACAAAGGCAAAACTTATATATGGTCAGCATCGGATTCTTTGGTTAATAATCAAGATTTACAAAACATGAATACGCAATTCCTTTGGCTTCTAATTAAGTATGTAAGATCCCTTGCATTAGTTTAAAGAATGTTCTCTACCTGAAACACTGCCATATGCAAAAATTTACCAATGTCAGCAGCACTAAGACGAATTTGGAAAATTGAAAAATGGGTACACGCCTCCCAAAATTAGTACACAGCAACACCCAACACTACAATTGGGTGTTTTGAGTCATTCAATAAAATACAATATTATTATTACTTTAGCATCTCAATGAAATTAAATGAATAAATATACTAAAAAATAATTCGATGATTAAAAAATAATTTGGAGGGAACAGACCAAACATGATGCTAGTGTTTTGGATAGATACAAATGAGGGAGATTTTGGTCATATCACGAGCCTAGAAACCGAGGAAGAGTTGCAAAAAGAGACAAAACACAACACTACCCACATAACATGATTTTGGTTTGGGAAGTGCTAGGAACTAGGGGTGCACAGACCCGGCCCGGCCCGAAGGCCCGGTCCGGTCCCGAACACTTTAGGGACTAATTTGGTGTGATTTCATCGGGTTTAGGGTCGGGTACGGGTCTTAAAAATAGACCCGGTCATTATTTCGGGTCGGGTCCGGACCATAGCTCGGTCACCCGAAGTCGGCCCGGTGGCCCGGTCATCATACACAATTAATATTTTGTGTTATTAGTGATGGATCATGACTATTCTTATGTGGAATTTAAGTATTGTAAACCTTAATATTTTGTGTTATTAGTTATAAGACTATAAGTTAATGTTTTATGTTTAGAATGCATAAGACTTTAGACTAATACATAAGATTGTGTTATTTGTATTGATTTAAATATTTGGTATTATTAGACAATATTAGTATTGATTGTGGTTATGTTTTAATATTGAAGAAGGGTTGGTTCTTGTTATATTTTTCTAAGTGAATTTTACCATGTTAACTAATGGTTGGAGTCTTGGAAATTTGGATATTTTTACATGCTAGCTTACAAGAAGGTATCAACGTAATGTAATGTTAACGGCTCAGTTTTCATCACCCGGTTTTCACCCGGTATAATTGTGGCCCGAAAGTGTATTAGTTTCATCGGGTCTAGGGCCGAGTTCGGGTCTAATAAATAGACCCGGTGTATATTTCGGGTCGGGTCTAGGTCACATCAAACCCGGCTTCACCCGGCCCATGTGCACCCCTACTAGGAACAATAAAAATTTTGAATAACATGAATAATTATTAATTAAATAAAAATATATTACACTTTAATTTAATACTATTAATTAAATTTATTCTTTTAACTTTATTAATTCACATTATTTATATATTATTTAAAAATATTGTTAGTTACCTATACTTTTACTTTTTGATTTATATCTTGATTGGAAAGATGAGAAATTATGTGAATTATATACGATTTTGGCTGGATGATCGGTTGAATTTGTAAATACTTTAATAGTTTGCAAAGGTGTATATAAATTTTTTTAATATCAACAAAAATTTATACATTCGAGACAAGGAAAAAAATTAGTTATCATTCCTACAGAAAAATAAATAAATTATATTGATTTATTTTGAAATTAGGAAGAAAGATATTATCGGTTACTTCTTTTAGATATTAAATAAATTTTGATATAACACTTAATTATTAAATTTTATGATATTTTTAAATTTTAAAGACAATATAATTCGCAAAAATTATTATACTTTTAAATATGTAATATGTAGAAAAACAGCATATTATATATCTTAATATCGAATACGCAAGATATGTATTGTCAATACATAAAAAACGTATTGTCTCATTTTTTAAATTTTAAAAATATTATAAAATTTAATAATTAAATATTACATTAAAATTAGATTAATATCTACGAAAATTTACTGATATTGTTGGAGTATTATTTAATTTGACATATTTAAACTCATATTCCTAATGTTATAATAAAAGAATTTGAATCTTTTAAATTGTTTAATATCTACAAAGGTTCAGGTCTTGTTGTTTCTTTTTTTTTTTTTTTTTCTTTTTTTCCTTAAGAGAAGTCATTTTCATATTGATCGTGTCCCCTGATGTCTTCTCACTTCTGGAGGAATTTCGTAGTTGGTGTAATGCAATTAATAGAGTAGCATTAATTTGGTTTCCTATGTTGGCGTGGCTATCCTAAATTGTTAAGGGTATGCTTGGTTTGAAAACATAATATTTTATTTTAATATTTTTGCTTTTAAATTTTTACAAAAAAAAAAAAAAAGACAGTAATAATTAATAACATTTACTTCGTTCTTGTTTTCATTTAATAAATTGTTATTTTGTAAAAAGATATTAATTCAATGTAAGATTGACTAAAATTTATGTTATTAACTCTTGTTTTCATTTTACCTTTTTCTATTCAAATTTCTAACTATTTCTGATTCTAATAAAAATACTTATATATTAAATATGAGTAATGTTAAGCAGCTAAAATATTATAGATAATAAATAAAAATATATGAATAATAACATTTGTATTTATAAGAGAGTGTGAATTATTTTTTGGAGTTAATTGACACAAATAATTTTTTTATAATTATTTTCTTTCATTTAATTATACTAAAAGTCAATTCTAAATTTAATGTGAATTAAATCTGATACAAAAAAAAAAGATAAACAAAATGACATAAATTGAAATTGAATAAGAAATATACATCAAAATTGAAATAGAAATAAAAAAATATGTTAAAATTAAATATAAAGATAATTACTCTACTTTCTATTCCATTTTTTTGTTGTAACAAGAAATGGACTCCTCAACCTAATTTATCTACATCATAGTTTAAAAATTAAATTGAACGAACTTCTCAACCTTTTACCCAATTTTCTGTGTAACAAGAGAATGACTGAGGTGTGTTTGGCAAACACATTGTAGAGAATAAAAATGCGTTTAAGTTCTTTAAAAGCTATTTTTTGATGTTTAGTAACTTCTTTATTCTCTGAGAGCAGACATGATTTTGCATCCTAAAAGTGCATTCACTTAAAGTAAGAAATGATAACTTCTATGTTCACTTAACTGCCTTTACGTTTGTTGTTGGTTATTATTGGTTTTCTCCATAACTTTTTAAAAAAATTGTCAATTTTTATATGTTATTTTTAATTTAATAAATAAATATTAATTTTATTATAATAATAAAAAATTATAACATACAAAAAAGAGGACTATAAAAAATATACTAAAAAGAAGTATAAAAAAAATTAAATATATTTAAAAAATAACATTATAATTTAATATTATATTTTTTTATTAATTAACTAATTATCTATTTAAAAGTGATTTTAACTAGTATTATCCAAATAATATTCATTTTATCAAAATCAATTTTAGTATAGAATTGTCAAACATAAATAATGTTGGTAAAAACTCACTTCTATCCAAAATTATATCAATTCTACAAAATCACTTTCATTCGGACTTTAGTTTAACAAAGTCAATCCAAACATGACTACAATAGTTAAAGAGGTATTTATAACCTCTTATTAGGTTAAAACAAAGAAAATCCTAAAATCCACAAACATAAATTAAATAAATTTATAAAATTATAAAAAATACATTTAATTTATAATTAAAAATAATTTTATAATATTATTCATATTAAAAAAATATTATTATTATATACATACTTAAAAATATATTATTATTATATATATACTTTTTTAATTTTTTATTTAATTTTAAATTTTTATTATTTATTTTATAATTTATATTTTTATTTTTTAAAATATTTATTACATATAATTTAGAGAAGATACTAATATTATAATTAATAATTAGAATCAAGATTCAATTGTTAAAAAAAATTAATTTTAAATTAATTTTATAACTATCAATATAATTTTTTGTATTAATATCTAATTATATTTTTATATAAGATAAAATATTGTTTTGGTCTCCAATATTTGGGATAAATTCTATTTTTGTCCCTAACGTTTTAATCATCCTATTTTATCCCAAAACATTTAAAATAATATCATTGTTATTTTACCATCAAATCCTTCACTAACAATTAATATAATTGATGTATTGTTAATAATATTTTTATTAAAATTACATTTGTTCAACTCCTTTCTCCTATCTTCACCTTCTCAACAATCTCAAATCTCATTTTTTTCTATTTTCTTTTTCCTCCTACAATCTTTTGTACTATTAATTCTTCAAGAGAAAGAAAAGAAATAAGAGAATGAGATTTGAGTTTGTTGAGAGTGTAAAAGTAGAAGAGAAAAGTTTAGCATACGTAATTTTAACAAAAATATTATTAACTGTACATCAATTTCGTTAAGTTTTAGAGAGGGATTTGACCATAAGATAATATTAATGCTATTTTAAATATTAGAAACCAAGATAAATTCACTCCAAATATTGAGAATCAAAAGAGTATTTTACCTGCCAATGAGTTATAGCTCAAATGGCATAATCTTTCCATACTCAATTATGAGGTTGCGGATTCGAGTCTTTTATCTTTGGTAAAAAAAAAGTTATTTACCTTTTTATATAAGAGAGAAAAACATATTACTTTTAAATAACAAGTATGAAAATTAATTATTTTTATTTGTACAAATAGACTTAACATTTAATTAAATATAAAAATATATATATTAAATTCTTTTAAATTTTAAATAATTAATGTTAAAATTAATTATTAATAAAAAATTAAATTCTTATATAAAAATAATAACAAAATTTTATTATTTAATTTTTTTATTTATAAAAATTCTGATCTTTTCAACTAATGAAAATTATTATTTTTATTATTTTTTATAAAAGTTATTTAATTATATAAATTTTTTGTATCATAATTTATAATATTAAAAAATACTAATATAATTTTAAAAAATTTATATTTTATTAATATTATTATGCGTTATTATTAATTTAATTTTGTAATCCCAGTATCTTGATAATTTTAAATGATGGATGGATGCATGATACCTTCCAAGGGGAGAATGTGAACTTTTGAAGGCATTGAATAAATATGATTTACAATTTGACCAGCATGATTGATTGGACAGTACAGACCATATTTTGCCAAGATCTTTTGAAAGATCAAACTCAATTTACTGTACATTGGTAAAAAAGAAACTGTACTTGTTTCTTTTTATTTTTCTAAATTAAAAAACTCTAATTCGAACTTCGGAAGCCAATCATTACAACACTGCTCAACAAGGTTTATACTATTCGGTTTGGCCTAGCTAGTTTCAATTGAGCGATTAACTGTATAAAATGTATTACTTCTCAGTTTCTAAACAGGCTATTGTTTTTATATTGAAATGTTATCTGATTTTGGTTAATATTACGCTATAATATAATGAGACAAAAAGCACGTAGGATAAAAATAAGTGTAATAATTTTAAATAAGATAAAAAATTAAAAAAGATAATTAAAAATGATAAATTATGATTTTAAATAAAATAAAAAATAATTAAAAATTGTAAGTCATAATTTAAATCTTTTGATTTAAAAAAATTATAATTTATAAAATCATAAATTATAAATTTTTTTGTTATATAAATTGATACTCGGTATTGTATATTATCTTTGTGGAATACACCAATTTAAATTGATATTAATGTATTACATAATTTCATCACTAATACAAAAAATAATTAACATCCTAAACATGTTATATTATTGTTTGAATATTATAAACAAAATAATAAACAAATATTATAAATAAAATATTTTTAACTTAAAATTAATCAATTGTCTTAATCTAAAGTTTGATATATCTATATCTTGATTTATTTTTATATAATTCATTGCAAATTAGTACGAAATGAGTTTTTAAACTTAATTTGTTAAATTTTATATCATATTATTTAAATCAACAAATCACAAATAATTTTTTAAAGCTAAAAATAATTTAGTAGGGTTATAATTATTAACCACATCCAGTCACAAATTAGTATAGAAGAAAAAGAGTAATCTATGGCAGGCTCCTACTACTTACGTGAAGCTATAATTTCTTTCTACTTTCAACTCACTAACTTGAGAAGGGGTTACATTAATTCACCTAACTTTGTATTAAACTAATAGGAGGACAAAGCTTTAAGTTTATGGTTCTTAGCACGAACTACCATTTCAAGTATTTTCTTTAGAAAAATTTTAAAAGAATTTATACGATTATCGTGTGAAAGTAGGATCTTAAACAAAATAGATCGTCTTTATTGACTAGACGATTTTATTTATTTTAATGGACACATTAATAAGAAGGTTAATTCATTAATTTTTACTTAATTTAAAAAATTTCATGTTAGATTAGAAATGAAAGTATTATTGTTGTTTATTATTAGATTTTGAATAGTAATATTATTTGTTAGAAATAAACTTTAAATGATAATAATATTCTTAATTAATATTGATGAATATAATTTAAAGTAAAATAATAAGAATAATAATGATTAGAATTAGATAAAAATAAATTAAGATATGTGATGGACACTGGATTAAAATAACATTTAAAATAATGAGGGTGTGAATTACAAAAAAAAATTTGCTTGGATTTTTAGAATTTATTATTTAATTATTATTTTTATTTTGATTATATTTTTTTTATTAATTATGTTATTATTTAATTTATATCTATATTTTGTTATGTTTTAAATGTATCAACTCTTTTCTTTTGTGATATAATCCGCTCACTGTATTACTAGTATTATGAGATAATAGATAAAATATATCTTTGCATTATAATATTATTTTGTATCTAAAGGTCACAAATTTATACTATTTAGCCAAGTTAATAATATTAGTTTAAATTAGTTATTGAACCTCTTATTAGCATATTTATTAAAAGGTGATACCAGAAAAAATATACCTTTTATATGTTATTTAGTGAGTACAGTACTGTTATAGTACTGTTACGCTGCAAAGCATAACATACCAATTGGATTTGCCAATTAATGATAAGAAAGTGTTTTAGCAATAATTTTTTTATAAGAATTCAGTGTGGATTTATGGTAAACATAATCTAATGAATAATAATACATAAAAAAATTGTGTCTATAAAAAGAGTACACAATAAAATCTAACAAATAAAATAGGATATCTTATATCTTCAAATTTTATTGTGCCCTAAAATTTGATAAATGAAACAAAGAAATACAAATAGTACATATAAATAATTTTAAAAAAATAGTATTATATTTACAGGATAAAATATGAGACTACAAATTTATAGATATGAATTTAAATTTGGTATAATATTTTAAAATTAGATAAAATACAAAAATTTAGGCTTTTTGCAATTTATGAAAAAATTTTATTTATATTTTTTTTGTTAATCTAAAAGAAGTGTTTTTGGTATTTTATAATTTGTGAGAAGCTGTCTTTTGTTAGTATGTAAAAAAGTTGAAAAAATAAAGGGCAAGTTACTTAAATAAATAGAATAGAAAAAATATTTACCTAAATGTGCAAAACTGGTTCTTGTTACCTGCATGTGCAAAAAGTCATTTCTATGTAATCCGTGGCAACCGACCACGGTTTCAAAACGTGCATAAACCGTGGCAGGTCCCAGCGGATTATGGCCAAAAGATATAGAGTGTAAACCGTGGTAGGTCACCACGGTTTACTAAGGAGAGATGGCGTGCATAAACCGTGGAGAGTCACCACGGTTTATGAAGAAACTTGTTTGCACATAAAACCTTGTGGGTCACCACGGTTTATGTGTGGTAAATAATGGTCAGAAAACCTTGTTAATTTTATGTCTAATAGAAAATGAATTTATTAGCACAATAAATTTATGAGCAGAATCTTAAATTATGTCTTATCAACAACAGCTTTTTATAATAGAAAGAGTACAATAGAAAAAAAAAAATCAGATAATACTAAGAAAATGATTTTTATAGTGCTTAAAAAATTGATGTCTATTTACTAAAAAATAAAAAATTAATATTTAATTTAAAATGATGAAATTTAATAAATTTAAAATATTTAAAATTTTTTATGTAAAATAAATTAGAAAAAAATTAGACTCCAATAATAAACACCATGAAATTTTTGGATTTTTTTCTATTATAAAATAAAAAAATATTTTTAAAAATAAATTACACTAACATTAATGTTTGGAATCTGTGTTTTTATTTTTTATTTTGAATTTTTATGAAGTTTTCAAAATCTTAGGCGAACTAATAAAAACTACTCAAAAGTTCGTTTAAGCTTAAGGTGACCTCTCTCATTATATTCATCTTTATTTTTTCATTTATAAAATAAAGATTCATTACACTATAACATATTAATGAGTACAATAAAATAATTACTTGTTAATATTGGTATATTAATATTCATTAACATGCTTATTGATTAAATCTTTTATATAGATTTAATAAATTCACATATAAGTGTATATTGATACATTAGTATTTGTTAAATTTAAAATAAAAAATATTTATTATATTATAAGAATATTAATGAGTACTCTAAAAATTATTAATAAGTAATTATTTTATTATGTTCATTAATATTTTTTATAGTATAATAAATATTTAAATATAGTGTAAAATGAAAAATAGGGATAAACATAATGAAAAAATAATTGATAATACATGTAAAAATTTTATAGTATATATTAGTCAATAATACATAAAGAGAACGAAAAAATTTTATTATAAATATTCAATAGAAATAGATGATTTTTTTTTCTTTATAAAATGTACTATATAGTGTGTATTTATTAGGCTGTCTTTGTTTTCAACAACAAAATAGGATAAGACACTGAAAATAGGATAGGACAAGACACTGATGGACAGAGACACAAAATTTTGTGTTCTTGAAATTCTGCTTGGTGATAAACTAGAACAAATTATGAAAATCTAATTTATTCTCATTTTTTTATTAAAAAAATTTGAGATGAAAAATATAATAATAAAAAATATAATTATAAAAAATTAACAAGAATAATAAAAAAAATAAAAAATAAGTTGTGTTTCTTGGACATAAAATTAACAAGATTTTCTGGCCATTATTTACCACACATAAACCGTGGTGACCCACAAGGTTTTATGTGCAAACAAGTTTCTTCATAAACCGTGGTGACTCTCCACGGTTTATGCACGTCATCTCTCCTTAATAAACCGTGGTGACCTACCACGGTTTACACTCTATATCTTTTTGCCATAATCCGCTGGGACCTGCCACGGTTTATGCACGTTTTGAAACCGTGGTGGGTTGCCACGGATTACATAGAAATGACTTTTTGCACATGCAGGTAACAAGAACCAATTTTGCACATTTGGGTAAATATTTTCTCTATTCTATTTATTTAAGTAACTTGCCCAAAAATAAACATCCTGCCAAAAGTAGTTATGGTGCGAAGTAGCTGATTTATACTTGCTTAAATAGTTAAATCACTTGTGAGTCTCATTTTAGTACATTATACTACGAAATAATTTCATTTTAAAATTAATTTTTTGATAATATATGTACTCTTACCAACTATATTTTAGATAATTAATATTATATATATTGTTTTTATGTATATTCACATGTAATATATTATTTTTAATATTAAAAATAATTGATAAAAATAAAAACAAATGTTTAAAAAATGATAAATAATACAATATAGTTTTTTTATAGGATTTTTTATATATAAATAAATTAAATATTTTATTTATTAATTTATATTTAATTTAAAAAATATTTACATTTTTATATCATTTTACATATTTCGTTTATAGTACAAATAAAATAAATATACACTTATCATATTTATACTGTAAATAAAAAATATATATTTATTTTGTTTATAGAATAAATAAAATATATATATATATATATATATATTTATAAATACAAAAATATATTTTTTATAAATAATAAAAAATATTTATAATATGATTTAAATATTACACCCTTATTGTATTATTTCTTATAAAAGAATTATTACTCGCTTCATCAATCATCGTTTTGTTTAATTAATTATAGTTTTACGCTAACATCACCACAACATTGTTAAAAAGCTTGAATAATTAGATTGTGTATGAAGGCAACAAAAAGACTATGTAAAGCAATTGCTCTTTAACTTGTATGCATTTTTATCTAGGCAACTTCATGCTCATGATACTGAAATCATTGAGATTTTAAATTGTTACAACCTTTATATGTAAAATTACTGTGTATATAACTAGCTATGACAGTTATAATAATTACATATGTTGTACACAAAATATTTTTAAAATTTATGAATTATGCTCACACTTTTTCGCGCGAAAGCACCAAAAAAAAATATACCACACAGAGCTTTTAGAAAATAGTTATATAAAAAAGTTAAAATTTAACATAGTAATATTAACTGAATTTAAAACCTTTGTGTGGAAACCACTGTATAGTAGATTAGAAATTCAACAAAACTTCCTTAAAAAGAATACCAGTGTTCCACTATTTGATAAACTGCTCACACGTGAAGCCAATATGAAACTTGGCTGAACCTCTGAGCTATGAAAATGGTAGACAAAAACTAACAAAAAAACTGAAGCTGAAATATGAGGATAAAAGAAACAGATCTATAATAGCAATGATTCTATATTTCTATGACAGATCTATATTTCGGATGAAGTACTTTTTACTATTGTTTTTACTTTTTAACAAATAATTATGTGAAAAGTCCAAATAACTAATTAGTCTTTGTTTAAAGATCAATTGTATTCATTATTTTTAATGAATAAAATATCGGTTTTTTTTTTACCAAAGATAAGAGATTCGAATTCACAAACTATGCCATTTGAACTATAATTCATTGGCAATATCGGTCTTTGATAAAAAAAAATATTAACTAAATTTAATTCTAGTATATTAACGGTATAATTTTTTTTATATAAATATCTAATTATATAATATTATAGTACCAACATTTAATTAATTTTTAAATTCAACACTTTAAAAACTATCTAAACTCATAAAATTAAAAAATCCACATAAAATTCTTTATCATGTTAGTATGTCACTATTAAACTTATATTAATTTAGCAACCGAATCTACTATATATATCATCAAATATTATTAATAGTTAAGATGGGGGAACAATTCAAATTAAAACGTTAAGTTGTATATGTATAATATTATTATCTCAAACAAAATAATATATTTTAGTTAAACATCTTACTATTTAAAAATATTTTATTAATTTTAATATTTTTTAAATTAATTATAAAATTTAAAACAGTATAAAATTTAATTAAAAACTTTTAAATTATAAAAATTTTATTATAAATTTAATAAAATTAAAAAAATAGAGTAATTTAACCTATATTTGAAGTTGTACTAATAGATATATAGATATATAGTAGTACAAGGGAATCAAAATGAATAAAAGGTAGCTAAAAAAAAGAAAAAAGAAAAAAGGAGGAAAGGGAAAATGATTTGAGTAGTTGGTAAAGAGGGAGAAGGGGGTGGGGTAAAGACATTTGGTCAAATGTGAAGGTGGGAGACCTTAATAAATGAAGAGAGTGAGTGGGGTGCTCAGATCAGATGACTGATGACGCCAAAAATTGTTAGTATCCACAGACAGTACACATTGGTGGGCTGTCTTCCCCGCCATTAAACACCACCCCTAATTGCATTCCCACACACACTCTCTTCAAATACAATATCAATTTATTATTTATACCTCGTTTTATAAAATTATTTCATTATATATCTATAATCATCTACACATTTCTCTTATTGTTATATAATTAACATATTTAATTATCAAAGTTAATTGTAGGGTGAAGTACTTTTTTTTTTGTTCATAAGTTCGCGTTTGTTTATTTAGGTAGCGTTTGGTGGAGAGACAGAGACGGAAAGACTGAGACCGAGAGACAGAGACTAAGAGACAGGGATTGAAATAAATATCAGTATTCAGTTTGGTACAAAATGGGAGACAGGAATTGAAACAAGAATAAAACTCTAATTTAATTTGCACAAAGGGTAAAATTGGAATTAATTAATTGAAATGAAAGTATTTTCGGTATAAAATGTTATTAAAATTTCAGTCTCCATCTCTAAAAATTTCAGTCCCCAGTGTCCCTACTTTTTGGAGGTACTGAAATACTGAAATTTTAGAGACAGAGACAGAAATTTTAGTACCAGTCTCTGAACTAACAAACACGATACTGAATCTCAGTCTCTCAGTCTCTGTCTCAGTATCTCAAAACAAACGCTACCTTATGAAAACGGGATAAAATAAGATATTCTGTTTATATTTTATCCATTAAATATAATTTTGTGTTTCTGTCAGTATTCTGTCTTTACAAATAAATATAGATCTGAGGTCAAAATTAAAATTATCTTCATCATTTTTTTCGTATTAAAATCATTCTTAACATTATAAAATGTTATAAAATCGTCCTTTTGTCTATAAACAATATTTTTCATTCAATTTTATCCTTAAACAAAAATAAAAAAATCCTCTTCACCCTGGATTTGGATCCTCTAAAGTTTGATTTTACTTTAGAGAGTAAAGTGTGATCACTCACCATTGATTTTATAGATGGGACCAAGAATAAATATGAAAGAGAAACTATTTAAGAGTAGAAGATCACACTTTACTCTCTAAAGTGAAATTCAAACTTTAGAGGATCCAAATCCCTTCACCCTCACCACTAACATCTGCATCATCATCATCGCTACACATCTCTCTTCCTTTTTCTCTTCTTTTTCTCATCGCCATCACCACTGCCACCATAACTATCACACTTTCTCTCTCTCTATTACCCGTTCATATCCTAAATCACTATCACCCACCCACAAACTACCCCCAACCCTTTTCTTTCAGCAATAGCAAATTCAGTAACAGCAACAACCATAAAATAAATCAACAGCAATATCCACAAAATAAATTAACAAAAATTGCAAATTAAACAACAATTCAACAATCATCAACCGCAACTTTAGGTCCAAAATTAGCAACAGAAATTAAAAAAATTCAAAAAACCAAAAAAAAAAGAAAAACAAAAATAGGAACATAAAACTCAAAAGAGGGGTGGTATTGCTGCCGTCTATTGTCGTCGCAGTTGAGGAAAAGAGCAGGAAAAAGCAACGGTGCGGGAAGCTACTGCTGCTGGTGCTGTCGCAGCTGTGACTGAGGATTGGAAGAGATCGAGAAAAGGAGAAGAGTAGATTTCCTCACCACCAGAAGTTCGATGATGATGATAGATCTCGACGCCGACAAAGCAACTCCCACCTCAATCACGACGCAATGGCGGCGGTCACACTGGAATAGGAGACCCAAATCGGCGGCTTGAGTTGAAACGACGTCGTTGAGATCAATGCCGATATGGTTGTCATTGAGGGATAAGGAGGGGTCGGTATCACCGAGGGAGTGGTCGTAGTGGGAGATGAAGAAAGCGAAGCCGACGCTAATAGAGGAAGAGTTGAGATTGGTGATGCAGAGAGAGAAGAAGATAGACAAAGAGATGAGGTCAAAGATGGTAGAATGACAGAAATGGAGAGAAGAAGAATTGAGGTTTTGGGAAAGAGAAAGTTCGAAGAGAGTAGGAAAAAGAAAATTAAGAAAAAAAAGAGTAAAAAAATATAGAGAGTGGGGGTGTTTTGTTTTTGTTTTTTAATATTATTTTTATTAATTGTTAAAAATAATTTGGTCAAAAAATTAAAATTAAAATAAAAAAGAATAATTTTATAACATTAAAGATGATTTTAATACTAAAAAAGATTGAAAACGATTTTAATTTTAATCTTAGACTTTAAAGGCAAAAAAAAAATACTTAACTCTTAATTATATATACACAATCCTTTTTGTTTTTTCACTTTCTTGCTTCGTAGCTACTTTTTATTATTATTATTATTTGTCACAACAAAAATATCTAAATTACT